>NC_073709.1:600000-900000 GCF_023634085.1 Falco cherrug
CCAGACAGGAGTTCTCTTAATAGTTTTTACACTACCTTGGTAGGCAGCTGAAAGGCACCACAAAAGTTGTTCTACCTGCT
The DNA here is from genome assembly GCF_023634085.1 of Falco cherrug. Lineage (NCBI taxonomy): Eukaryota > Metazoa > Chordata > Aves > Falconiformes > Falconidae > Falco > Falco cherrug. The sequence continues at coordinate 600,081 of NC_073709.1, forward strand.
TTCTGGGCTGAGATGGGGAAACGCTGAATTTTGGACTCGGCTGGTGACAAAATGTTTCAAACACACCCCCTGCACAACTCCACCGGGGAAGGTGCCAGACGGGAGTTCTCCTGGTAGTTTTTACATTGCTCCGGTAGGCATCTGAAAGACACCACAAAAGTTGTTCTATCTGCTTTCTGGGCTGAGATGGGGAATCGCTGAATTTTGGACTCGGCCGGTGACAAAATGTTCCAAAGACACCCCATGCACAACTCCACTGGGGAAGGTGCCAGACAGGAGTTCTCCTGGTAGTTTTTACACTACCTTGGTAGGCACCTGAAAGGCACCACAAAAGTTGTTCTACCTGCTTTCTGGGCTGAGATGGGGAACCGCTGAATTTTGGAGTCGCCCGGTGACAAAATGTTCCAAAGACACCCCATGCACAACTCCACCGGGGAAGGTGCCAGGCAGGAGTTCTCTTGGTAGTTTTTACACTACCTTGGTAGGCAGCTGAAAGACACCACAAAAGTTGTTCTACCTGCTTTCTGGGCTGAGATGGGGAACCGCTGAATTTTTGGACTCGGCTGGTGACAAAATATTCCGAACACAGCCCATGCACAACTCCACCGGGGAAGGTGCCAGACAGGAGTTCTCTTGGTAGTTTTTAAAATGCTCCGGTAGGCAGCTGAAAGACACCACAAAAGTTGTTCTACCTGCTTTCTGGGCTGAGATGGGGAACCGCTGAATTTTGGAGTCGGCCGGTGACAAAATGTTCCAAACACACCCCCTGCACAACTCCACCGGGGAAGGTGCCAGACAGGAGTTCTCTTAATAGTTTTTACACTACCTTGGTAGGCAGCTGAAAGGCACCACAAAAGTTGTTCTACCTGCTTTCTGGGCTGAGATGGGGAATCGCTGAATTTTGGAGTCGGCTGGTGACAAAATGTTTCAAACACACCCCCTGCACAACTCCACCGGGGAAGGTGCCAGACAGGAGTTCTCCTGGTAGTTTTTACATTGCTCCGGTAGGCATCTGAAAGACACCACAAAAGTTGTTCTATCTGCTTTCTGGGCTGAGATGGGGAATCGCTGAATTTTGGACTCGGCCGGTGACAAAATGTTCCAAAGACACCCCATGCACAACTCCACCGGGGAATGTGCCAGACAGGAGTTCTCCTGGTAGTTTTTACACTACCTTGGTAGGCAGCTGAAAGACACCACAAAAGTTGTTCTACCTGCTTTCTGGGCTGAGATGGGGAACCGCTGAATTTTGGACTCGGCCGGTGACAAAATGTTCCAAACACACCCCCTGCACAACTCCACCGGGGAAGGTGCCAGACAGGAGTTCTCCTGGTAGTTTTTACATTGCTCCGGTAGGCATTTGAAAGACACTACAAAAGTTGTTCTACCTGCTTTCTGGGCTGAGATGGGGAACCGCTGAATTTTGGACTCGGCTGGTGACAAAATGTTCCAAACACACCCCCTGCACAACTCCACCGGGGAAGGTGCCAGACAGGAGTTCTCCTGGTAGTTTTTACATTGCTCCGGTAGGCATCTGAAAGACACCACAAAAGTTGTTCTATCTGCTTTCTGGGCTGAGATGGGGAACAGCTGAATTTTGGAGTCGGCCGGTGACAAAATGTTCCAAACACACCCCATGCACATCTCCACTAGCGAAGGTGCCAGGGACGAGCTCTGTTGGTAGTTTTTACATTGCTCCGGTAGGCATCAAAAGGATACCACAAAAGTTGTTCTACCTGCTTTCTGGGCTGAGATGGGGAATCGCTGAATTTTGGACTCGGCCGGTGACAAAATGTTCCAAAGACACCCCATGCACAACTCCACCGGGGAAGGTGCCAGGCAGGAGTTCTCTTGGTAGTTTTTACACTACCTTGGTAGGCATTTGAAAGGCACCACAAAAGTTGTTCTACCTGCTTTCTGGGCTGAGATGGGGAACCGCTGAATTTTGGAGTCGGCTGGTGACAAAATGTTCCAAACACACCCCATGCACAACTCCACCGAGGAAGGTGCCAGACAGGAGTTCTCCTGGTAGTTTTTACATTGCTCCGGTAGGCATCTGAAAGACACCACAAAAGTTGTTCTACCTGCTTTCTGGGCTGAGATGGGGAACCGCTGAATTTTGGACTCGGCTGGTGACAAAATGTTCCAAAGACACCCCATGCACAACTCCACCGGGGAAGGTGCCAGACAGGAGTTCTCTTGGTAGTTTTTAAAATGCTCCGGTAGGCAGCTGAAAGACACCACAAAAGTTGTTCTACCTGCTTTCTGGGCTGAGATGGGGAACCGCTGAATTTTGGACTCGGCCGGTGACAAAATGTTCCAAACACACCCCCTGCACAACTCCACCGGGGAAGGTGCCAGACAGGAGTTCTCTTAATAGTTTTTACACTACCTTGGTAGGCAGCTGAAAGGCACCACAAAAGTTGTTCTACCTGCTTTCTGGGCTGAGATGGGGAAACGCTGAATTTTGGACTCGGCTGGTGACAAAATGTTTCAAACACACCCCCTGCACAACTCCACCGGGGAAGGTGCCAGACGGGAGTTCTCCTGGTAGTTTTTACATTGCTCCGGTAGGCATCTGAAAGACACCACAAAAGTTGTTCTATCTGCTTTCTGGGCTGAGATGGGGAATCGCTGAATTTTGGACTCGGCCGGTGACAAAATGTTCCAAAGACACCCCATGCACAACTCCACTGGGGAAGGTGCCAGACAGGAGTTCTCTTAGTAGTTTTTACACTACCTTGGTAGGCACCTGAAAGGCACCACAAAAGTTGTTCTACCTGCTTTCTGAGCTGAGATGGGGAACCGCTGAATTTTGGACTCGCCCGGTGACAAAATGTTCCAAAGACACCCCATGCACAACTCCACCGGGGAAGGTGCCAGGCAGGAGTTCTCTTGGTAGTTTTTACACTACCTTGGTAGGCAGCTGAAAGACACCACAAAAGTTGTTCTACCTGCTTTCTGGGCTGAGATGGGGAACCGGTGAATTTTTGGACTCGGCTGGTGACAAAATATTCCGAACACAGCCCATGCACAACTCCACCGGGGAAGGTGCCAGACAGGAGCTCTCCTGGTAGTTTTTACATTGCTCCGGTAGGCAGCTGAAAGACACCACAAAAGTTGTTCTACCTGCTTTCTGGGCTGAGATGGGGAACCGCTGAATTTTGGAGTCGGCCAGTGACAAAATGTTCCAAAGACACCCCATGCACAACTCCACCGGGGAAGGTGCCAGACAGGAGTTCTCTTAGTAGTTTTTACACTACCTTGGTAGGCACCTGAAAGGCACCACAAAAGTTGTTCTACCTGCTTTCTGGGCTGAGATGGGGAACCGCTGAATTTTGGAGTCGCCCGGTGACAAAATGTTCCAAACACACCCCATGCACAACTCCACCGGGGAAGGTGCCAGGCAGGAGTTCTCCTGGTAGTTTTTACACTACCTTGGTAGGCAGCTGAAAGACACCACAAAAGTTGTTCTACCTGCTTTCTGGGCTGAGATGGGGAACCGCTGAATTTTTGGACTCGGCTGGTGACAAAATGTTCCGAACACACCCCATGCACAACTCCACCGGGGAAGGTGCCAGACAGGAGTTCTCCTGGTAGTTTTTACATTGCTCCGGTAGGCATCTGAAAGACACCACAAAAGTTGTTCTACCTGCTTTCTGGGCTGAGATGGGGAATCGCTGAATTTTGGACTCGGCCGGTGACAAAATGTTCCAAAGACACCCCATGCACAACTCCACCGGGGAATGTGCCAGACAAGCGTTCTCTTGATAGTTTTTACACTACCTTGGTAGGCAGCTGAAAGACACCACAAAAGTTGTTCTACCTGCTTTCTGGGCTGAGATGGGGAACCGCTGAATTTTGGACTCGGCCGGTGACAAAATGTTCCAAACACACCCCCTGCACAACTCCACCGGGGAAGGTGCCAGACAATAGTTCTCCTGGTAGTTTTTACATTGCTCCGGTAGGCAGCTGAAAGACACTACAAAAGTTGTTCTACCTGCTTTTTGGGCTGAGATGGGGAACCGCTGAATTTTGGACTCGGCTGGTGACAAAATGTTCCAAACACACCCCCTGCACAACTCCACCGGGGAAGGTGCCAGACAGGAGTTCTCCTGGTAGTTTTTACATTGCTCCGGTAGGCATCTGAAAGACACCACAAAAGTTGTTCTATCTGCTTTCTGGGCTGAGATGGGGAACCGCTGAATTTTGGAGTCGGCCGGTGACAAAATGTTCCAAACACACCCCATGCACAACTCCACTAGCGAAGGTGCCAGGGACGAGCTCTGTTGGTAGTTTTTACATTGCTCCGGTAGGCATCAAAAGGATACCACAAAAGTTGTTCTACCTGCTTTCTGGGCTGAGATGGGGAATCGCTGAATTTTGGACTCGGCCGGTGACAAAATGTTCCAAACACACCCCCTGCACAACTCCACCGGGGAAGGTGCCAGGCAGGAGTTCTCTTGGTAGTTTTTACACTACCTTGGTAGGCATCTGAAAGACACCACAAAAGTTGTTCTACCTGCTTTCTGGGCTGAGATGGGGAAACGCTGAATTTTGGACTCGGCTGGTGACAAAATGTTCCAAAGACACCCCATGCACAACTCCACCGGGGAAGGTGCCAGACAGGAGTTCTCTTGGTAGTTTTTACACTACCTTGGTAGGCAGCTGAAAGACACCACAAAAGTTGTTCTACCTGCTTTCTGGGCTGAGATGGGGAACCGCTGAATTTTTGGACTCGGCTGGTGACAAAATGTTCCAAACACACCCCATGCACAACTCCACCGGGGAAGGTGCCAGACAGGAGTTCTCCTGGTAGTTTTTACATTGCTCCGGTAGGCATCTGAAAGACACCACAAAAGTTGTTCTACCTGCTTTCTGGGCTGAGATGGGGAACCGCTGAATTTTGGACTCGGCCAGTGACAAAATGTTCCAAAGACACCCCATGCACAACTCCACCGGGGAAGGTGCCAGACAGGAGTTCTCTTAGTAGTTTTTACACTACCTTGGTAGGCACCTGAAAGGCACCACAAAAGTTGTTCTACCTGCTTTCTGGGCTGAGATGGGGAACCGCTGAATTTTGGAGTCGCCCGGTGACAAAATGTTCCAAACACACCCCATGCACAACTCCACCGGGGAAGGTGCCAGGCAGGAGTTCTCTTGGTAGTTTTTACACTACCTTGGTAGGCAGCTGAAAGACACCACAAAAGTTGTTCTACCTGCTTTCTGGGCTGAGATGGGGAACCGCTGAATTTTTGGACTCGGCTGGTGACAAAATGTTCCGAACACACCCCATGCACAACTCCACCGGGGAAGGTGCCAGACAGGAGTTCTCTTGGTAGTTTTTACATTGCTCCGGTAGGCAGCTGAAAGACACCACAAAAGTTGTTCTACCTGCTTTCTGGGCTGAGATGGGGAACCGCTGAATTTTGGACTCGGCCGGTGACAAAATGTTCCAAACACACCCCATGCACAACTCCACCGGGGAAGGTGCCAGACAGGAGTTCTCTTAATAGTTTTTACACTACCTTGGTAGGCAGCTGAAAGGCACCACAAAAGTTGTTCTACCTGCTTTCTGGGCTGAGATGGGGAATCGCTGAATTTTGGAGTCGGCTGGTGACAAAATGTTTCAAACACACCCCCTGCACAACTCCACCGGGGAAGGTGCCAGACAGGAGTTCTCCTGGTAGTTTTTACATTGCTCCGGTAGGCATCTGAAAGACACCACAAAAGTTGTTCTATCTGCTTTCTGGGCTGAGATGGGGAATCGCTGAATTTTGGACTCGGCCGGTGACAAAATGTTCCAAAGACACCCCATGCACAACTCCACCGGGGAATGTGCCAGACAAGCGTTCTCTTGATAGTTTTTACACTACCTTGGTAGGCAGCTGAAAGACACCACAAAAGTTGTTCTACCTGCTTTCTGGGCTGAGATGGGGAACCGCTGAATTTTGGAGTCGGCCGGTGACAAAATGTTCCAAACACACCCCCTGCACAACTCCACCGGGGAAGGTGCCAGACAGGAGTTCTCCTGGTAGTTTTTACATTGCTCCGGTAGGCATCTGAAAGACACCACAAAAGTTGTTCTATCTGCTTTCTGGGCTGAGATGGGGAACCGCTGAATTTTGGACTCGGCCGGTGACAAAATGTTCCAAACACACCCCCTGCACAACTCCACCGGGGAAGGTGCCAGACAGGAGTTCTCCTGGTAGTTTTTACATTGCTCCGGTAGGCATCTGAAAGACACCACAAAAGTTGTTCTACCTGCTTTCTGGGCTGAGATGGGGAACCGCTGAATTTTGGAGTCGGCCGGTGACAAAATGTTCCAAACACACCCCATGCACAACTCCACTAGTGAAGGTGCCAGGGACGAGCTCTGTTGGTAGTTTTTACATTGCTCCGGTAGGCATCAAAAGGATACCACAAAAGTTGTTCTACCTGCTTTCTGGGCTGAGATGGGGATCCGCTGAATTTTGGACTCGGCCGGTGACAAAATGTTCCAAACACACCCCCTGCACAACTCCACCGGGGAAGGTGCCAGACAGGAGTTCTCTTAGTAGTTTTTACACTACCTTGGTAGGCATCTGAAAGACACCACAAAAGTTGTTCTACCTGCTTTCTGGGCTGAGATGGGGAACCGCTGAATTTTGGACTCGGCTGGTGACAAAATGTTCCAAACACACCCCCTGCACAACTCCACCGGGGAAGGTGCCAGACGGGAGTTCTCCTGGTAGTTTTTACATTGCTCCGGTAGGCATCTGAAAGACACCACAAAAGTTGTTCTATCTGCTTTCTGGGCTGAGATGGGGAACAGCTCAATTTTGGAGTCGGCCGGTGACAAAATGTTCCAAAGACACCCCCTGCACAACTATACCGGGGAAGGTGCCAGACAGGAGTTCTCCTGGTAGTTTTTACATTGCTCCGGTAGGCATCTAAAAGACACCACAAAAGATGTTCTACCTGCTTTCTGGGCTGAGATGGGGAACCGCTGAATTTTGGAGTCGGCCGGTGACAAAATGTTCCAAAGACACCCCCTGCACAACTCCACCGGGGAAGGTGCCAGACAGGAGTTCTCCTGGTAGTTTTTACACTACCTTGGTAGGCACCTGAAAGGCACCACAAAAGTTGTTCTACCTGCTTTCTGGGCTGAGATGGGGAATCGCTGAATTTTGGACTCGGCCGGTGACAAAATGTTCCAAAGACACCCCATGCACAACTCCACCGGGGAAGGTGCCAGGCAGGAGTTCTCCTGGTAGTTTTTACACTACCTTGGTAGGCAGCTGAAAGACACCACAAAAGTTGTTCTACCTGCTTTCTGGGCTGAGATGGGGAACCGCTGAATTTTTGGACTCGGCTGGTGACAAAATGTTCCGAACAAACCCCATGCACAACTCCACCGGGGAAGGTGCCAGACAGGAGTTCTCTTGGTAGTTTTTACATTGCTCCGGTAGGCAGCTGAAAGACACCACAAAAGTTGTTCTACCTGCTTTCTGGGCTGAGATGGGGAACCGCTGAATTTTGGACTCGGCTGGTGACAAAATGTTCCAAACACACCCCATGCACAACTCCACCGGGGAATGTGCCAGACAAGCGTTCTCTTGATAGTTTTTACACTACCTTGGTAGGCATCTGAAAGACACCACAAAAGTTGTTCTACCTGCTTTCTGGGCTGAGATGGGGAACCGCTGAATTTTGGACTCGGCCGGTGACAAAATGTTCCAAACACACCCCCTGCACAACTCCACCGGGGAAGGTGCCAGACAGGAGTTCTCTTAGTAGTTTTTACACTACCTTGGTAGGCATCTGAAAGACACCACAAAAGTTGTTCTACCTGCTTTCTGGGCTGAGATGGGGAACCGCTGAATTTTGGACTCGGCTGGTGACAAAATGTTCCAAACACACCCCCTGCACAACTCCACCGGGGAAGGTGCCAGACGGGAGTTCTCCTGGTAGTTTTTACATTGCTCCGGTAGGCATCTGAAAGACACCACAAAAGTTGTTCTATCTGCTTTCTGGGCTGAGATGGGGAACAGCTGAATTTTGGAGTCGGCCGGTGACAAAATGTTCCAAACACACCCCCTGCACAACTATACCGGGGAAGGTGCCAGACAGGAGTTCTCCTGGTAGTTTTTACATTGCTCCGGTAGGCATCTAAAAGACACCACAAAAGATGTTCTACCTGCTTTCTGGGCTGAGATGGGGAACCGCTGAATTTTGGAGTCGGCCGGTGACAAAATGTTCCAAAGACACCCCCTGCACAACTCCACCGGGGAAGGTGCCAGACAGGAGTTCTCCTGGTAGTTTTTACACTACCTTGGTAGGCACCTGAAAGGCACCACAAAAGTTGTTCTACCTGCTTTCTGGGCTGAGATGGGGAATCGCTGAATTTTGGACTCGGCCGGTGACAAAATGTTCCAAAGACACCCCATGCACAACTCCACCGGGGAAGGTGCCAGGCAGGAGTTCTCCTGGTAGTTTTTACATTGCTCCGGTAGGCATCTGAAAGACACCACAAAAGTTGTTCTACCTGCTTTCTGGGCTGAGATGGGGAACCGCTGAATTTTGGAGTCGCCCGGTGACAAAATGTTCCAAACACATCCCCTGCACAACTCCACCGGGGAAGGTGCCAGACAGGAGTTCTCCTGGTAGTTTTTACATTGCTCTGATAGGCAGCTGAAAGGCACCACAAAAGTTGTTCTACCTGCTTTCTGGGCTGAGATGGGGAACCGCTGAATTTTGGAGTCGGCCGGTGACAAAATGTTCCAAAGACACCCCATGCACAACTCCACTAGCGAAGGTGCCAGACAGGAGTTCTCCTGGTAGTTTTTACACTACCTTGGTAGGCACCTGAAAGGCACCACAAAAGTTGTTCTACCTGCTTTCTGGGCTGAGATGGGGAACCGCTGAATTTTGGACTCGGCCGGTGACAAAATGTTCCAAACACACCCCATGCACACCTCCACCGGGGAAGGTGCCAGGCAGGAGTTCTCTTGGTAGTTTTTACACTACCTTGGTAGGCATTTGAAAGGCACCACAAAAGTTGTTCTACCTGCTTTCTGGGCTGAGATGGGGAACCGCTGAATTTTTGGACTCGGCTGGTGACAAAATATTACGAACACACCCCATGCACAACTCCACCGGGGAAGGTGCCAGACAGGAGTTCTCCTGTAGTTTTTACATTGCTCCGGTAGGCATCTGAAAGACACCACAAAAGTTGTTCTACCTGCTTTCTGGGCTGAGATGGGGAAACGCTGAATTTTGGACTCGGCCGGTGACAAAATGTTCCAAACACACCCCATGCACAACTCCACCGGGGAAGGTGCCAGGCAGGAGTTCTCTTAATAGTTTTTACACTACCTTGGTAGGCAGCTAAAAGGCACCACAAAAGTTGTTCTACCTGCTTTCTGGGCTGAGATGGGGAACCGCTGAATTTTGGAGTCGGCCGGTGACAAAATGTTCCAAACACACCCCATGCACAACTCCACTAGCGAAGGTGCCAGGGACGAGCTCTGTTGGTAGTTTTTACATTGCTCCGGTAGGCATCAAAAGGACACCACAAAAGTTGTTCTACCTGCTTTCTGGGCTGAGATGGGGAACCGCTGAATTTTGGAGTCGCCCGGTGACAAAATGTTCCAAAGACACCCCATGCACAACTCCACCGGGGAAGGTGCCAGGCAGGAGTTCTCTTGGTAGTTTTTACACTACCTTGGTAGGCAGCTGAAAGGCACCACAAAAGTTGTTCTACCTGCTTTCTGGGCTGAGATGGGGAACCGCTGAATTTTTGGACTCGGCTGGTGACAAAATGTTCCGAACACACCCCATGCACAACTCCACCGGGGAAGGTGCCAGACAGGAGTTCTCCTGGTAGTTTTTACATTGCTCCGGTAGGCAGCTGAAAGACACCACAAAAGTTGTTCTACCTGCTTTCTGGGCTGAGATGGGGAACCGCTGAATTTTGGAGTCGGCCGGTGACAAAATGTTCCAAACACACCCCCTGCACAACTCCACCGGGGAATGTGCCAGACAGGAGTTCTCTTAGTAGTTTTTACACTACCTTGGTAGGCACCTGAAAGACACCACAAAAGTTGTTCTACCTGCTTTCTGGGCTGAGATGGGGAAACGCTGAATTTTGGACTCGGCTGGTGACAAAATGTTCCAAACACACCCCCTGCACAACTCCACCGGGGAAGGTGCCAGACAGGAGTTCTCTTGATAGTTTTTACACTACCTTGGTAGGCATCTGAAAGACACCACAAAAGTTGTTCTACCTGCTTTCTGGGCTGAGATGGGGAAACGCTGAATTTTGGAGTCGGCTGGTGACAAAATGTTCCAAACACACCCCCTGCACAACTCCACCGGGGAAGGTGCCAGACGGGAGTTCTCCTGGTAGTTTTTACATTGCTCCGGTAGGCATCTGAAAGACACCACAAAAGTTGTTCTATCTGCTTTCTGGGCTGAGATGGGGAATCGCTGAATTTTGGACTCGGCCGGTGACAAAATGTTCCAAAGACACCCCATGCACAACTCCACCGGGGAAGGTGCCAGACAGGAGTTCTCTTAGTAGTTTTTACACTACCTTGGTAGGCAGCTGAAAGACACCACAAAAGTTGTTCTACCTGCTTTCTGGGCTGAGATGGGGAATCGCTGAATTTTGGACTCGGCTGGTGACAAAATGTTCCAAACACACCCCATGCACAACTCCACCGGGGAAGGTGCCAGACAGGAGTTCTCCTGGTAGATTTTACACTACCTTGGTAGGCATCTAAAAGACACCACAAAAGTTGTTCTACCTGCTTTCTGGGCTGAGATGGGGAACCGCTGAATTTTGGACTCGGCTGGTGACAAAATGTTCCAAACACACCCCCTGCACAACTCCACCGGGGAAGGTGCCAGACAGGAGTTCTCCTGGTAGTTTTTACATTGCTCCGGTAGGCATCTAAAAGACACCACAAAAGATGTTCTACCTGCTTTCTGGGCTGAGATGGGGAACCGCTGAATTTTGGAGTCGGCCGGTGACAAAATGTTCCAAAGACACCCCATGCACAACTCCACCGGGGAAGGTGCCAGACAGGAGTTCTCCTGGTAGTTTTTACATTGCTCTGGTAGGCATCTGAAAGACACCACAAAAGTTGTTCTACCTGCTTTCTGGGCTGAGATGGGGAATCGCTGAATTTTGGACTCGGCTGGTGACAAAATGTTCCAAACACACCCCCTGCACAACTCCACCGGGGAAGGTGCCAGACAGGAGTTCTCTTAGTAGTTTTTACACTACCTTGGTAGGCATCTAAAAGACACCACAAAAGTTGTTCTACCTGCTTTCTGGGCTGAGATGGGGAATCGCTGAATTTTGGACTCGGCCGGTGACAAAATGTTCCAAACACACCCCCTGCACAACTCCACCGGGGAAGGTGCCAGACAAGCGTTCTCTTAGTAGTTTTTACACTACCTTGGTAGGCATCTAAAAGACACCACAAAAGTTGTTCTACCTGCTTTCTGGGCTGAGATGGGGAACAGCTGAATTTTGGACTCGGCCGGTGACAAAATGTTCCAAACACACCCCCTGCACAACTCCACCGGGGAAGGTGCCAGACAGGAGTTCTCCTGGTAGTTTTTACATTGCTCCGGTAGGGAGCTGAAAGACACCACAAAAGTTGTTCTACCTGCTTTCTGGGCTGAGATGGGGAACCGCTGAATTTTGGACTCGGCCGGTGACAAAATGTTCCAAAGACACCCCATGCACAACTCCACCGGGGAAGGTGCCAGACAGGAGTTCTCTTAGTAGTTTTTACACTACCTTGGTAGGCACCTGAAAGGCACCACAAAAGTTGTTCTACCTGCTTTCTGGGCTGAGATGGGGAAACGCTGAATTTTGGAGTCGGCTGGTGACAAAATGTTCCAAACACACCCCCTGCACAACTCCACCGGGGAAGGTGCCAGACGGGAGTTCTCCTGGTAGTTTTTACATTGCTCCGGTAGGCATCTGAAAGACACCACAAAAGTTGTTCTATCTGCTTTCTGGGCTGAGATGGGGAACCGCTGAATTTTGGACTCGGCCGGTGACAAAATGTTCCAAAGACACCCCATGCACAACTCCACCGGGGAAGGTGCCAGACAGGAGTTCTCCTGGTAGTTTTTACACTACCTTGGTAGGCACCTGAAAGGCACCACAAAAGTTGTTCTACCTGCTTTCTGGGCTGAGATGGGGAAACGCTGAATTTTGGACTCGGCTGGTGACAAAATGTTCCAAACACACCCCCTGCACAACTCCACCGGGGAAGGTGCCAGACAGGAGTTCTCCTGGTAGATTTTACACTACCTTGGTAGGGAGCTGAAAGGCAGCACAAAAGTTGTTCTACCTGCTTTCTGGGCTGAGATGGGGAATCGCTGAATTTTGGACTCGGCCGGTGACAAAATGTTCCAAACACACCCCATGCACAACTCCACCGGGGAAGGTGCCAGACAGGAGTTCTCCTGGTAGTTTTTACACTACCTTGGTAGGCATCTAAAAGACACCACAAAAGTTGTTCTACCTGCTTTCTGGGCTGAGATGGGGAACAGCTGAATTTTGGACTCGGCTGGTGACAAAATGTTCCAAACACACCCCCTGCACAACTCCACCGGGGAAGGTGCCAGACAGGAGTTCTCCTGGTAGTTTTTACATTGCTCCGGTAGGCATCTAAAAGACACCACAAAAGATGTTCTACCTGCTTTCTGGGCTGAGATGGGGAACCGCTGAATTTTGGAGTCGGCCGGTGACAAAATGTTCCAAAGACACCCCATGCACAACTCCACCGGGGAAGGTGCCAGACAGGAGTTCTCTTAGTAGTTTTTACATTGCTCTGGTAGGCATCTGAAAGACACCACAAAAGTTGTTCTTCCTGCTTTCTGGGCTGAGATGGGGAATCGCTGAATTTTGGACTCGGCCGGTGACAAAATGTTCCAAACACACCCCCTGCACAACTCCACCGGGGAAGGTGCCAGACGGGAGTTCTCCTGGTAGATTTTACACTACCTTGGTAGGCACCTGAAAGGCAGCACAAAAGTTGTTCTACCTGCTTTCTGGGCTGAGATGGGGAATCGCTGAATTTTGGACTCGGCCGGTGACAAAATGTTCCAAACACACCCCCTGCACAACTCCACCGGGGAAGGTGCCAGACAGGAGTTCTCCTGGTAGTTTTTACATTGCTCCGGTAGGGAGCTGAAAGACACCACAAAAGTTGTTCTACCTGCTTTCTGGGCTGAGATGGGGAACCGCTGAATTTTGGACTCGGCCGGTGACAAAATGTTCCAAAGACACCCCATGCACAACTCCACCGGGGAAGGTGCCAGACAGGAGTTCTCTTAGTAGTTTTTACACTACCTTGGTAGGCATCTGAAAGACACCACAAAAGTTGTTCTACCTGCTTTCTGGGCTGAGATGGGGAAACGCTGAATTTTGGAGTCGGCCGGTGACAAAATGTTCCAAACACACCCCCTGCACAACTCCACCGGGGAAGGTGCCAGACAGGAGTTCTCTTAGTAGTTTTTACACTACCTTGGTAGGCATCTAAAAGACACCACAAAAGTTGTTCTACCTGCTTTCTGGGCTGAGATGGGGAAACGCTGAATTTTGGACTCGGCTGGTGACAAAATGTTCCAAACACACCCCCTGCACAACTCCACCGGGGAAGGTGCCAGACAGGAGTTCTCTTAGTAGTTTTTGCACTACCTTGGTAGGCATCTGAAAGACACCACAAAAGTTGTTCTACCTGCTTTCTGGGCTGAGATGGGGAAACGCTGAATTTTGGACTCGGCTGGTGACAAAATGTTCCAAACACACCCCCTGCACAACTCCACCGGGGAAGGTGCCAGGCAGGAGTTCTCTTGATAGTTTTTACACTACCTTGGTAGGCATCTAAAAGACACCACAAAAGATGTTCTACCTGCTTTCTGGGCTGAGATGGGGAACCGCTGAATTTTGGACTCGGCCGGTGACAAAATGTTCCAAACACACCCCCTGCACAACTCCACCGGGGAAGGTGCCAGACAGGAGTTCTCCTGGTAGTTTTTACACTACCTTGGTAGGCACCTGAAAGGCACCACAAAAGTTGTTCTACCTGCTTTCTGGGCTGAGATGGGGAATCGCTGAATTTTGGACTCGGCCGGTGACAAAATGTTCCAAAGACACCCCATGCACAACTCCACCGGGGAAGGTGCCAGGCAGGAGTTCTCCTGGTAGTTTTTACACTACCTTGGTAGGCAGCTGAAAGACACCACAAAAGTTGTTCTACCTGCTTTCTGGGCTGAGATGGGGAACCGCTGAATTTTTGGACTCGGCTGGTGACAAAATGTTCCGAACACACCCCATGCACAACTCCACCGGGGAAGGTGCCAGACAGGAGTTCTCTTGGTAGTTTTTACATTGCTCCGGTAGGCAGCTGAAAGACACCACAAAAGTTGTTCTACCTGCTTTCTGGGCTGAGATGGGGAACCGCTGAATTTTGGACTCGGCTGGTGACAAAATGTTCCAAACACACCCCATGCACAACTCCACCGGGGAATGTGCCAGACAAGCGTTCTCTTGATAGTTTTTACACTACCTTGGTAGGCATCTGAAAGACACCACAAAAGTTGTTCTACCTGCTTTCTGGGCTGAGATGGGGAACCGCTGAATTTTGGACTCGGCCGGTGACAAAATGTTCCAAACACACCCCCTGCACAACTCCACCGGGGAAGGTGCCAGACAGGAGTTCTCTTAGTAGTTTTTACACTACCTTGGTAGGCATCTGAAAGACACCACAAAAGTTGTTCTACCTGCTTTCTGGGCTGAGATGGGGAACCGCTGAATTTTGGACTCGGCTGGTGACAAAATGTTCCAAACACACCCCCTGCACAACTCCACCGGGGAAGGTGCCAGACGGGAGTTCTCCTGGTAGTTTTTACATTGCTCCGGTAGGCATCTGAAAGACACCACAAAAGTTGTTCTATCTGCTTTCTGGGCTGAGATGGGGAACAGCTGAATTTTGGAGTCGGCCGGTGACAAAATGTTCCAAAGACACCCCCTGCACAACTATACCGGGGAAGGTGCCAGACAGGAGTTCTCCTGGTAGTTTTTACATTGCTCCGGTAGGCATCTAAAAGACACCACAAAAGATGTTCTACCTGCTTTCTGGGCTGAGATGGGGAACCGCTGAATTTTGGAGTCGGCCGGTGACAAAATGTTCCAAAGACACCCCCTGCACAACTCCACCGGGGAAGGTGCCAGACAGGAGTTCTCCTGGTAGTTTTTACACTACCTTGGTAGGCACCTGAAAGGCACCACAAAAGTTGTTCTACCTGCTTTCTGGGCTGAGATGGGGAATCGCTGAAATTTGGACTCGGCCGGTGACAAAATGTTCCAAAGACACCCCATGCACAACTCCACCGGGGAAGGTGCCAGGCAGGAGTTCTCCTGGTAGTTTTTACATTGCTCCGGTAGGCATCTGAAAGACACCACAAAAGTTGTTCTACCTGCTTTCTGGGCTGAGATGGGGAACCGCTGAATTTTGGAGTCGCCCGGTGACAAAATGTTCCAAACACATCCCCTGCACAACTCCACCGGGGAAGGTGCCAGACAGGAGTTCTCCTGGTAGTTTTTACATTGCTCTGATAGGCAGCTGAAAGGCACCACAAAAGTTGTTCTACCTGCTTTCTGGGCTGAGATGGGGAACCGCTGAATTTTGGAGTCGGCCGGTGACAAAATGTTCCAAAGACACCCCATGCACAACTCCACTAGCGAAGGTGCCAGACAGGAGTTCTCCTGGTAGTTTTTACACTACCTTGGTAGGCACCTGAAAGGCACCACAAAAGTTGTTCTACCTGCTTTCTGGGCTGAGATGGGGAACCGCTGAATTTTGGACTCGGCCGGTGACAAAATGTTCCAAACACACCCCATGCACACCTCCACCGGGGAAGGTGCCAGGCAGGAGTTCTCTTGGTAGTTTTTACACTACCTTGGTAGGCATTTGAAAGGCACCACAAAAGTTGTTCTACCTGCTTTCTGGGCTGAGATGGGGAACCGCTGAATTTTTGGACTCGGCTGGTGACAAAATATTACGAACACACCCCATGCACAACTCCACCGGGGAAGGTGCCAGACAGGAGTTCTCCTGTAGTTTTTACATTGCTCCGGTAGGCATCTGAAAGACACCACAAAAGTTGTTCTACCTGCTTTCTGGGCTGAGATGGGGAAACGCTGAATTTTGGACTCGGCCGGTGACAAAATGTTCCAAACACACCCCATGCACAACTCCACCGGGGAAGGTGCCAGGCAGGAGTTCTCTTAATAGTTTTTACACTACCTTGGTAGGCAGCTAAAAGGCACCACAAAAGTTGTTCTACCTGCTTTCTGGGCTGAGATGGGGAACCGCTGAATTTTGGAGTCGGCCGGTGACAAAATGTTCCAAACACACCCCATGCACAACTCCACTAGCGAAGGTGCCAGGGACGAGCTCTGTTGGTAGTTTTTACATTGCTCCGGTAGGCATCAAAAGGACACCACAAAAGTTGTTCTACCTGCTTTCTGGGCTGAGATGGGGAACCGCTGAATTTTGGAGTCGCCCGGTGACAAAATGTTCCAAAGACACCCCATGCACAACTCCACCGGGGAAGGTGCCAGGCAGGAGTTCTCTTGGTAGTTTTTACACTACCTTGGTAGGCATCTGAAAGGCACCACAAAAGTTGTTCTACCTGCTTTCTGGGCTGAGATGGGGAACCGCTGAATTTTTGGACTCGGCTGGTGACAAAATGTTCCGAACACACCCCATGCACAACTCCACCGGGGAAGGTGCCAGACAGGAGTTCTCCTGGTAGTTTTTACATTGCTCCGGTAGGCAGCTGAAAGACACCACAAAAGTTGTTCTACCTGCTTTCTGGGCTGAGATGGGGAACCGCTGAATTTTGGAGTCGGCCGGTGACAAAATGTTCCAAACACACCCCCTGCACAACTCCACCGGGGAATGTGCCAGACAGGAGTTCTCTTAGTAGTTTTTACACTACCTTGGTAGGCACCTGAAAGACACCACAAAAGTTGTTCTACCTGCTTTCTGGGCTGAGATGGGGAAACGCTGAATTTTGGACTCGGCTGGTGACAAAATGTTCCAAACACACCCCCTGCACAACTCCACCGGGGAAGGTGCCAGACAGGAGTTCTCTTGATAGTTTTTACACTACCTTGGTAGGCATCTGAAAGACACCACAAAAGTTGTTCTACCTGCTTTCTGGGCTGAGATGGGGAAACGCTGAATTTTGGAGTCGGCTGGTGACAAAATGTTCCAAACACACCCCCTGCACAACTCCACCGGGGAAGGTGCCAGACGGGAGTTCTCCTGGTAGTTTTTACATTGCTCCGGTAGGCATCTGAAAGACACCACAAAAGTTGTTCTATCTGCTTTCTGGGCTGAGATGGGGAATCGCTGAATTTTGGACTCGGCCGGTGACAAAATGTTCCAAAGACACCCCATGCACAACTCCACCGGGGAAGGTGCCAGACAGGAGTTCTCTTAGTAGTTTTTACACTACCTTGGTAGGCAGCTGAAAGACACCACAAAAGTTGTTCTACCTGCTTTCTGGGCTGAGATGGGGAATCGCTGAATTTTGGACTCGGCTGGTGACAAAATGTTCCAAACACACCCCCTGCACAACTCCACCGGGGAAGGTGCCAGACAGGAGTTCTCCTGGTAGATTTTACACTACCTTGGTAGGCATCTAAAAGACACCACAAAAGTTGTTCTACCTGCTTTCTGGGCTGAGATGGGGAACCGCTGAATTTTGGACTCGGCTGGTGACAAAATGTTCCAAACACACCCCCTGCACAACTCCACCGGGGAAGGTGCCAGACAGGAGTTCTCCTGGTAGTTTTTACATTGCTCCGGTAGGCATCTAAAAGACACCACAAAAGATGTTCTACCTGCTTTCTGGGCTGAGATGGGGAACCGCTGAATTTTGGAGTCGGCCGGTGACAAAATGTTCCAAAGACACCCCATGCACAACTCCACCGGGGAAGGTGCCAGACAGGAGTTCTCCTGGTAGTTTTTACATTGCTCTGGTAGGCATCTGAAAGACACCACAAAAGTTGTTCTACCTGCTTTCTGGGCTGAGATGGGGAATCGCTGAATTTTGGACTCGGCTGGTGACAAAATGTTCCAAACACACCCCCTGCACAACTCCACCGGGGAAGGTGCCAGACAGGAGTTCTCTTAGTAGTTTTTACACTACCTTGGTAGGCATCTAAAAGACACCACAAAAGTTGTTCTACCTGCTTTCTGGGCTGAGATGGGGAATCGCTGAATTTTGGACTCGGCCGGTGACAAAATGTTCCAAACACACCCCCTGCACAACTCCACCGGGGAAGGTGCCAGACAAGCGTTCTCTTAGTAGTTTTTACACTACCTTGGTAGGCATCTAAAAGACACCACAAAAGTTGTTCTACCTGCTTTCTGGGCTGAGATGGGGAACAGCTGAATTTTGGACTCGGCCGGTGACAAAATGTTCCAAACACACCCCCTGCACAACTCCACCGGGGAAGGTGCCAGACAGGAGTTCTCCTGGTAGTTTTTACATTGCTCCGGTAGGGAGCTGAAAGACACCACAAAAGTTGTTCTACCTGCTTTCTGGGCTGAGATGGGGAACCGCTGAATTTTGGACTCGGCCGGTGACAAAATGTTCCAAAGACACCCCATGCACAACTCCACCGGGGAAGGTGCCAGACAGGAGTTCTCTTAGTAGTTTTTACACTACCTTGGTAGGCACCTGAAAGGCACCACAAAAGTTGTTCTACCTGCTTTCTGGGCTGAGATGGGGAAACGCTGAATTTTGGAGTCGGCTGGTGACAAAATGTTCCAAACACACCCCCTGCACAACTCCACCGGGGAAGGTGCCAGACGGGAGTTCTCCTGGTAGTTTTTACATTGCTCCGGTAGGCATCTGAAAGACACCACAAAAGTTGTTCTATCTGCTTTCTGGGCTGAGATGGGGAACCGCTGAATTTTGGACTCGGCCGGTGACAAAATGTTCCAAAGACACCCCATGCACAACTCCACCGGGGAAGGTGCCAGACAGGAGTTCTCCTGGTAGTTTTTACACTACCTTGGTAGGCACCTGAAAGGCACCACAAAAGTTGTTCTACCTGCTTTCTGGGCTGAGATGGGGAAACGCTGAATTTTGGACTCGGCTGGTGACAAAATGTTCCAAACACACCCCCTGCACAACTCCACCGGGGAAGGTGCCAGACAGGAGTTCTCCTGGTAGATTTTACACTACCTTGGTAGGGAGCTGAAAGGCAGCACAAAAGTTGTTCTACCTGCTTTCTGGGCTGAGATGGGGAATCGCTGAATTTTGGACTCGGCCGGTGACAAAATGTTCCAAACACACCCCATGCACAACTCCACCGGGGAAGGTGCCAGACAGGAGTTCTCCTGGTAGTTTTTACACTACCTTGGTAGGCATCTAAAAGACACCACAAAAGTTGTTCTACCTGCTTTCTGGGCTGAGATGGGGAACAGCTGAATTTTGGACTCGGCTGGTGACAAAATGTTCCAAACACACCCCCTGCACAACTCCACCGGGGAAGGTGCCAGACAGGAGTTCTCCTGGTAGTTTTTACATTGCTCCGGTAGGCATCTAAAAGACACCACAAAAGATGTTCTACCTGCTTTCTGGGCTGAGATGGGGAACCGCTGAATTTTGGAGTCGGCCGGTGACAAAATGTTCCAAAGACACCCCATGCACAACTCCACCGGGGAAGGTGCCAGACAGGAGTTCTCTTAGTAGTTTTTACATTGCTCTGGTAGGCATCTGAAAGACACCACAAAAGTTGTTCTTCCTGCTTTCTGGGCTGAGATGGGGAATCGCTGAATTTTGGACTCGGCCGGTGACAAAATGTTCCAAACACACCCCCTGCACAACTCCACCGGGGAAGGTGCCAGACGGGAGTTCTCCTGGTAGATTTTACACTACCTTGGTAGGCACCTGAAAGGCAGCACAAAAGTTGTTCTACCTGCTTTCTGGGCTGAGATGGGGAATCGCTGAATTTTGGACTCGGCCGGTGACAAAATGTTCCAAACACACCCCATGCACAACTCCACCGGGGAAGGTGCCAGACAGGCGTTTTCCTGGTAGTTTTTACACTACCTTGGTAGGCACCTGAAAGGCACCACAAAAGTTGTTCTACCTGCTTTCTGGGCTGAGATGGGGAATCGCTGAATTTTGGAGTCGGCCGGTGACAAAATGTTCCAAACACACCCCCTGCACAACTCCACCGGGGAAGGTGCCAGACAGGAGTTCTCCTGGTAGTTTTTACATTGCTCCGGTAGGGAGCTGAAAGACACCACAAAAGTTGTTCTACCTGCTTTCTGGGCTGAGATGGGGAACCGCTGAATTTTGGACTCGGCCGGTGACAAAATGTTCCAAAGACACCCCATGCACAACTCCACCGGGGAAGGTGCCAGACAGGAGTTCTCTTAGTAGTTTTTACACTACCTTGGTAGGCATCTGAAAGACACCACAAAAGTTGTTCTACCTGCTTTCTGGGCTGAGATGGGGAAACGCTGAATTTTGGACTCGGCCGGTGACAAAATGTTCCAAACACACCCCCTGCACAACTCCACCGGGGAAGGTGCCAGACAGGAGTTCTCTTAGTAGTTTTTACACTACCTTGGTAGGCATCTAAAAGACACCACAAAAGTTGTTCTACCTGCTTTCTGGGCTGAGATGGGGAAACGCTGAATTTTGGACTCGGCTGGTGACAAAATGTTCCAAACACACCCCCTGCACAACTCCACCGGGGAAGGTGCCAGACAGGAGTTCTCTTAGTAGTTTTTGCACTACCTTGGTAGGCATCTGAAAGACACCACAAAAGTTGTTCTACCTGCTTTCTGGGCTGAGATGGGGAAACGCTGAATTTTGGACTCGGCTGGTGACAAAATGTTCCAAACACACCCCCTGCACAACTCCACCGGGGAAGGTGCCAGGCAGGAGTTCTCTTGATAGTTTTTACACTACCTTGGTAGGCATCTGAAAGACACCACAAAAGTTGTTCTATCTGCTTTCTGGGCTGAGATGGGGAATCGCTGAATTTTGGACTCGGCCGGTGACAAAATGTTCCAAAGACACCCCATGCACAACTCCACCGGGGAAGGTGCCAGGCAGGAGTTCTCCTGGTAGTTTTTACACTACCTTGGTAGGCATCTGAAAGACACCACAAAAGTTGTTCTACCTGCTTTCTGGGCTGAGATGGGGAACCGCTGAATTTTGGAGTCGGCCGGTGACAAAATGTTCCAAACACACCCCCTGCACAACTCCACCGGGGAAGGTGCCAGACAGGAGTTCTCCTGGTAGATTTTACACTACCTTGGTAGGGAGCTGAAAGGCAGCACAAAAGTTGTTCTACCTGCTTTCTGGGCTGAGATGGGGAATCGCTGAATTTTGGACTCGGCCGGTGACAAAATGTTCCAAACACACCCCCTGCACAACTCCCCGGGGAAGGTGCCAGACAGGAGTTCTCCTGGTAGTTTTTACACTACCTTGGTAGGCACGTGAAAGGCACCACAAAAGTTGTTCTACCTGCTTTCTGGGCTGAGATGGGGAACCGCTGAATTTTGGAGTCGGCCGGTGACAAAATGTTCCAAACACACCCCCTGCACAACTCCACCGGGGAAGGTGCCAGACAGGAGTTTTCCTGGTAGTTTTTACACTACCTTGGTAGGCACCTGAAAGGCACCACAAAAGTTGTTCTACCTGCTTTCTGGGCTGAGATGGGGAATCGCTGAATTTTGGAGTCGGCCGGTGACAAAATGTTCCAAACACACCCCCTGCACAACTCCACCGGGGAAGGTGCCAGACAGGAGTTCTCCTGGTAGTTTTTACATTGCTCCGGTAGGCATCTGAAAGACACCACAAAAGTTGTTCTACCTGCTTTCTGAGCTGAGATGGGGAACCGCTGAATTTTGGACTCGGCCGGTGACAAAATGTTCCAAACACACCCCATGCACAACTCCACCGGGGAAGGTGCCAGACAGGAGTTCTCTTAATAGTTTTTACACTACCTTGGTAGGCATTTGAAAGGCACCACAAAAGTTGTTCTACCTGCTTTCTGGGCTGAGATGGGGAATCGCTGAATTTTGTAGTCGGCCGGTGACAAAATGTTCCAAACACACCCCCTGCACAACTCCACCGGGGAAGGTGCCAGACAGGAGTTCTCCTGGTAGTTTTTACATTGCTCCGGTAGGCATCTGAAAGACACCACAAAAGTTGTTCTACCTGCTTTCTGGGCTGAGATGGGGAACCGCTGAATTTTGGACTCGGCCGGTGACAAAATGTTCCAAACACACCCCCTGCACAACTCCACCGGGGAAGGTGCCAGACAGGAGTTCTCCTGGTAGTTTTTACACTACCTTGGTAGGCAGCTGAAAGGCACCACAAAAGTTGTTCTACCTGCTTTCTGGGCTGAGATGGGGAACCGCTGAATTTTGGAGTCGGCCGGTGACAAAATGTTCCAAACACACCCCATGCACAACTCCCCGGGGAAGGTGCCAGGCAGGAGTTCTCTTGGTAGTTTTTACACTACCTTGGTAGGCATTTGAAAGGCACCACAAAAGTTGTTCTACCTGCTTTCTGGGCTGAGATGGGGAATCGCTGAATTTTGGACTCGGCCGGTGACAAAATGTTCCAAAGACACCCCCTGCACAACTCCACCGGGGAAGGTGCCAGACAGGAGTTCTCCTGGTAGTTTTTACATTGCTCCGGTAGGCATCTGAAAGACACCACAAAAGTTGTTCTACCTGCTTTCTGAGCTGAGATGGGGAACCGCTGAATTTTGGACTCGGCCGGTGACAAAATGTTCCAAACACACCCCATGCACAACTCCACCGGGGAAGGTGCCAGACAGGAGTTCTCTTAATAGTTTTTACACTACCTTGGTAGGCATTTGAAAGGCACCACAAAAGTTGTTCTACCTGCTTTCTGGGCTGAGATGGGGAATCGCTGAATTTTGTAGTCGGCCGGTGACAAAATGTTCCAAACACACCCCCTGCACAACTCCACCGGGGAAGGTGCCAGACAGGAGTTCTCCTGGTAGTTTTTACATTGCTCCGGTAGGCATCTGAAAGACACCACAAAAGTTGTTCTACCTGCTTTCTGGGCTGAGATGGGGAACCGCTGAATTTTGGACTCGGCCGGTGACAAAATGTTCCAAACACACCCCATGCACAACTCCACTAGCGAAGGTGCCAGACAGGAGTTCTCTTAGTAGTTTTTACACTACCTTGGTAGGCAGCTGAAAGGCACCACAAAAGTTGTTCTACCTGCTTTCTGGGCTGAGATGGGGAACCGCTGAATTTTGGAGTCGGCCGGTGACAAAATGTTCCAAACACACCCCATGCACAACTCCCCGGGGAAGGTGCCAGGCAGGAGTTCTCTTGGTAGTTTTTACACTACCTTGGTAGGCATTTGAAAGGCACCACAAAAGTTGTTCTACCTGCTTTCTGGGCTGAGATGGGGAACAGCTGAATTTTTGGACTCGGCTGGTGACAAAATATTCCGAACACACCCCATGCACAACTCCACCGGGGAAGGTGCCAGACAGGAGTTCTCCTGTAGTTTTTACATTGCTCCGGTAGGCAGCTGAAAGACACCACAAAAGTTGTTCTACCTGCTTTCTGGGCTGAGATGGGGAAACGCTGAATTTTGGACTCGGCCGGTGACAAAATGTTCCAAACACACCCCATGCACAACTCCACTAGCGAAGGTGCCAGACAGGAGTTCTCCTGGTAGTTTTTACACTACCTTGGTAGGCAGCTGAAAGGCACCACAAAAGTTGTTCTACCTGCTTTCTGGGCTGAGATGGGGAACAGCTGAATTTTGGAGTCGGCCGGTGACAAAATGTTCCAAACACACCCCATGCACAACTCCACTAGCGAAGGTGCCAGGGACGAGCTCTTTTGGTAGTTTTTACATTGCTCCGGAAGGCTTGAAAAGGACACCACAAAAGTTGTTCTTCCTGCTTTCTGGGCTGAGATGGGGAAACGCTGAATTTTGGACTCGGCCGGTGACAAAATATTCCAAAGACACCCCATGCACAACTCCACCGGGGAAGGTGCCAGACAGGAGTTCTCCTGGTAGATTTTACACTACCTTGGTAGGGAGCTGAAAGGCAGCACAAAAGTTGTTCTACCTGCTTTCTGGGCTGAGATGGGGAATCGCTGAATTTTGGACTCGGCCGGTGACAAAATGTTCCAAACACACCCCCTGCACAACTCCACCGGGGAAGGTGCCAGACAGGAGTTCTCCTGGTAGTTTTTACACTACCTTGGTAGGCACGTGAAAGGCACCACAAAAGTTGTTCTACCTGCTTTCTGGGCTGAGATGGGGAATCGCTGAATTTTGGACTCGGCCGGTGACAAAATGTTCCAAACACACCCCCTGCACAACTCCACCGGGGAAGGTGCCAGACAAGCGTTCTCTTAGTAGTTTTTACACTACCTTGGTAGGCATCTAAAAGACACCACAAAAGTTGTTCTACCTGCTTTCTGGGCTGAGATGGGGAACAGCTGAATTTTGGACTCGGCTGGTGACAAAATGTTCCAAAGACACCCCCTGCACAACTATACCGGGGAAGGTGCCAGACAGGAGTTCTCCTGGTAGTTTTTACATTGCTCCGGTAGGCATCTAAAAGACACCACAAAAGATGTTCTACCTGCTTTCTGGGCTGAGATGGGGAACCGCTGAATTTTGGAGTCGGCCGGTGACAAAATGTTCCAAACACACCCCATGCACAACTCCACCGGGGAAGGTGCCAGACAGGAGTTTTCCTGGTAGTTTTTACACTACCTTGGTAGGCACCTGAAAGGCACCACAAAAGTTGTTCTACCTGCTTTCTGGGCTGAGATGGGGAATCGCTGAATTTTGGACTCGGCCGGTGACAAAATGTTCCAAACACACCCCCTGCACAACTCCACCGGGGAAGGTGCCAGACAGGAGTTCTCCTGGTAGTTTTTACATTGCTCCGGTAGGCATCTGAAAGACACCACAAAAGTTGTTCTACCTGCTTTCTGAGCTGAGATGGGGAACCGCTGAATTTTGGACTCGGCCGGTGACAAAATGTTCCAAACACACCCCCTGCACAACTCCACCGGGGAAGGTGCCAGGCAGGAGTTCTCTTGGTAGTTTTTACATTGCTCCGGTAGGCATCTGAAAGACACCACAAAAGTTGTTCTACCTGCTTTCTGGGCTGAGATGGGGAACCGCTGAATTTTGGAGTCGGCCGGTGACAAAATGTTCCAAACACACCCCCTGCACAACTCCACCGGGGAAGGTGCCAGACAGGAGTTCTCTTAGTAGTTTTTACACTACCTTGGTAGGCATCTGAAAGACACCACAAAAGTTGTTCTACCTGCTTTCTGGGCTGAGATGGGGAAACGCTGAATTTTGGACTCGGCTGGTGACAAAATGTTCCAAACACACCCCCTGCACAACTCCACCGGGGAAGGTGCCAGACGGGAGTTCTCCTGGTAGTTTTTACATTGCTCCGGTAGGCATCTGAAAGACACCACAAAAGTTGTTCTATCTGCTTTCTGGGCTGAGATGGGGAATCGCTGAATTTTGGACTCGGCCGGTGACAAAATGTTCCAAACACACCCCCTGCACAACTCCACCGGGGAAGGTGCCAGACAGGAGTTCTCTTAGTAGTTTTTACACTACCTTGGTAGGCATCTAAAAGACACCACAAAAGTTGTTCTACCTGCTTTCTGGGCTGAGATGGGGAAACGCTGAATTTTGGACTCGGCTGGTGACAAAATGTTCCAAACACACCCCCTGCACAACTCCACCGGGGAAGGTGCCAGACAGGAGTTCTCTTAGTAGTTTTTGCACTACCTTGGTAGGCATCTGAAAGACACCACAAAAGTTGTTCTACCTGCTTTCTGGGCTGAGATGGGGAAACGCTGAATTTTGGACTCGGCTGGTGACAAAATGTTCCAAACACACCCCCTGCACAACTCCACCGGGGAAGGTGCCAGACAGGAGTTCTCTTGATAGTTTTTACACTACCTTGGTAGGCATCTGAAAGACACCACAAAAGTTGTTCTATCTGCTTTCTGGGCTGAGATGGGGAATCGCTGAATTTTGGACTCGGCCGGTGACAAAATGTTCCAAACACACCCCATGCACAACTCCACCGGGGAAGGTGCCAGACAGGAGTTCTCTTAGTAGTTTTTACACTACCTTGGTAGGCATCTGAAAGACACCACAAAAGTTGTTCTACCTGCTTTCTGGGCTGAGATGGGGAACCGCTGAATTTTGGACTCGGCTGGTGACAAAATGTTCCAAACACACCCCCTGCACAACTCCACCGGGGAAGGTGCCAGACAGGAGTTCTCCTGGTAGATTTTACACTACCTTGGTAGGGAGCTGAAAGGCAGCACAAAAGTTGTTCTACCTGCTTTCTGGGCTGAGATGGGGAATCGCTGAATTTTGGACTCGGCCGGTGACAAAATGTTCCAAACACACCCCCTGCACAACTCCACCGGGGAAGGTGCCAGACAGGAGTTCTCCTGGTAGTTTTTACACTACCTTGGTAGGCACGTGAAAGGCACCACAAAAGTTGTTCTACCTGCTTTCTGGGCTGAGATGGGGAATCGCTGAATTTTGGACTCGGCCGGTGACAAAATGTTCCAAACACACCCCCTGCACAACTCCACCGGGGAAGGTGCCAGACAAGCGTTCTCTTAGTAGTTTTTACACTACCTTGGTAGGCATCTAAAAGACACCACAAAAGTTGTTCTACCTGCTTTCTGGGCTGAGATGGGGAACAGCTGAATTTTGGACTCGGCTGGTGACAAAATGTTCCAAAGACACCCCCTGCACAACTATACCGGGGAAGGTGCCAGACAGGAGTTCTCCTGGTAGTTTTTACATTGCTCCGGTAGGCATCTAAAAGACACCACAAAAGATGTTCTACCTGCTTTCTGGGCTGAGATGGGGAACCGCTGAATTTTGGAGTCGGCCGGTGACAAAATGTTCCAAACACACCCCATGCACAACTCCACCGGGGAAGGTGCCAGACAGGAGTTTTCCTGGTAGTTTTTACACTACCTTGGTAGGCACCTGAAAGGCACCACAAAAGTTGTTCTACCTGCTTTCTGGGCTGAGATGGGGAATCGCTGAATTTTGGACTCGGCCGGTGACAAAATGTTCCAAACACACCCCCTGCACAACTCCACCGGGGAAGGTGCCAGACAGGAGTTCTCCTGGTAGTTTTTACATTGCTCCGGTAGGCATCTGAAAGACACCACAAAAGTTGTTCTACCTGCTTTCTGAGCTGAGATGGGGAACCGCTGAATTTTGGACTCGGCCGGTGACAAAATGTTCCAAACACACCCCCTGCAGAACTCCACCGGGGAAGGTGCCAGACAGGAGTTCTCCTGGTAGTTTTTACATTGCTCCGGTAGGCATCTGAAAGACACCACAAAAGTTGTTCTACCTGCTTTCTGGGCTGAGATGGGGAAACGCTGAATTTTGGACTCGGCCGGTGACAAAATGTTCCAAACACACCCCCTGCACAACTCCACCGGGGAAGGTGCCAGACAGGAGTTCTCTTAGTAGTTTTTACACTACCTTGGTAGGCATCTGAAAGACACCACAAAAGTTGTTCTACCTGCTTTCTGGGCTGAGATGGGGAAACGCTGAATTTTGGACTCGGCCGGTGACAAAATGTTCCGAACACACCCCATGCACAACTCCACCGGGGAAGGTGCCAGACAGGAGTTATCCTGGTAGTTTTTACATTGCTCCGGTAGGCAGCTGAAAGACACCACAAAAGTTGTTCTACCTGCTTTCTGGGCTGAGATGGGGAACCGCTGAATTTTGGAGTCGGCCGGTGACAAAATGTTCCAAACACACCCCCTGCACAACTCCACCGGGGAAGGTGCCAGACAGGAGTTCTCTTAGTAGTTTTTACACTACCTTGGTAGGCATCTGAAAGACACCACAAAAGTTGTTCTACCTGCTTTCTGGGCTGAGATGGGGAACCGCTGAATTTTGGACTCGGCTGGTGACAAAATGTTCCAAACACACCCCCTGCACAACTCCACCGGGGAAGGTGCCAGACGGGAGTTCTCCTGGTAGTTTTTACATTGCTCCGGTAGGCATCTGAAAGACACCACAAAAGTTGTTCTACCTGCTTTCTGGGCTGAGATGGGGAAACGCTGAATTTTGGACTCGGCTGGTGACAAAATGTTCCAAACACACCCCCTGCACAACTCCACCGGGGAAGGTGCCAGACAGGAGTTCTCTTAGTAGTTTTTGCACTACCTTGGTAGGCATCTGAAAGACACCACAAAAGTTGTTCTACCTGCTTTCTGGGCTGAGATGGGGAAACGCTGAATTTTGGACTCGGCTGGTGACAAAATGTTCCAAACACACCCCCTGCAGAACTCCACCGGGGAAGGTGCCAGACAGGAGTTCTCTTGATAGTTTTTACACTACCTTGGTAGGCATCTGAAAGACACCACAAAAGTTGTTCTATCTGCTTTCTGGGCTGAGATGGGGAATCGCTGAATTTTGGACTCGGCCGGTGACAAAATGTTCCAAACACACCCCATGCACAACTCCACCGGGGAAGGTGCCAGACAGGAGTTCTCTTAGTAGTTTTTACACTACCTTGGTAGGCATCTGAAAGACACCACAAAAGTTGTTCTACCTGCTTTCTGGGCTGAGATGGGGAACCGCTGAATTTTGGACTCGGCTGGTAACAAAATGTTCCAAACACACCCCCTGCACAACTCCACCGGGGAAGGTGCCAGACAGGAGTTCTCCTGGTAGATTTTACACTACCTTGGTAGGGAGCTGAAAGGCAGCACAAAAGTTGTTCTACCTGCTTTCTGGGCTGAGATGGGGAATCGCTGAATTTTGGACTCGGCCGGTGACAAAATGTTCCAAACACACCCCCTGCACAACTCCACCGGGGAAGGTGCCAGACAGGAGTTCTCCTGGTAGTTTTTACACTACCTTGGTAGGCACGTGAAAGGCACCACAAAAGTTGTTCTACCTGCTTTCTGGGCTGAGATGGGGAATCGCTGAATTTTGGACTCGGCCGGTGACAAAATGTTCCAAACACACCCCCTGCACAACTCCACCGGGGAAGGTGCCAGACAAGCGTTCTCTTAGTAGTTTTTACACTACCTTGGTAGGCATCTAAAAGACACCACAAAAGTTGTTCTACCTGCTTTCTGGGCTGAGATGGGGAACAGCTGAATTTTGGACTCGGCTGGTGACAAAATGTTCCAAAGACACCCCCTGCACAACTATACCGGGGAAGGTGCCAGACAGGAGTTCTCCTGGTAGTTTTTACATTGCTCCGGTAGGCATCTAAAAGACACCACAAAAGATGTTCTACCTGCTTTCTGGGCTGAGATGGGGAACCGCTGAATTTTGGAGTCGGCCGGTGACAAAATGTTCCAAACACACCCCATGCACAACTCCACCGGGGAAGGTGCCAGACAGGAGTTTTCCTGGTAGTTTTTACACTACCTTGGTAGGCACCTGAAAGGCACCACAAAAGTTGTTCTACCTGCTTTCTGGGCTGAGATGGGGAATCGCTGAATTTTGGACTCGGCCGGTGACAAAATGTTCCAAACACACCCCCTGCACAACTCCACCGGGGAAGGTGCCAGACAGGAGTTCTCCTGGTAGTTTTTACATTGCTCCGGTAGGCATCTGAAAGACACCACAAAAGTTGTTCTACCTGCTTTCTGAGCTGAGATGGGGAACCGCTGAATTTTGGACTCGGCCGGTGACAAAATGTTCCAAACACACCCCATGCACAACTCCACCGGGGAAGGTGCCAGACAGGAGTTCTCTTAATAGTTTTTACACTACCTTGGTAGGCATTTGAAAGGCACCACAAAAGTTGTTCTACCTGCTTTCTGGGCTGAGATGGGGAATCGCTGAATTTTGGAGTCGGCCAGTGACAAAATGTTCCAAACACACCCCCTGCAGAACTCCACCGGGGAAGGTGCCAGACAGGAGTTCTCCTGGTAGTTTTTACATTGCTCCGGTAGGCATCTGAAAGACACCACAAAAGTTGTTCTACCTGCTTTCTGGGCTGAGATGGGGAACCGCTGAATTTTGGAGTCGGCTGGTGACAAAATGTTCCGAACACACCCCATGCACAACTCCACCGGGGAAGGTGCCAGACAGGAGTTCTCCTGTAGTTTTTACATTGCTCCGGTAGGCATCTGAAAGACACCACAAAAGTTGTTCTACCTGCTTTCTGGGCTGAGATGGGGAAACGCTGAATTTTGGACTCGGCCGGTGACAAAATGTTCCAAACACACCCCATGCACAACTCCACCGGGGAAGGTGCCAGACAGGAGTTCTCTTAATAGTTTTTACACTACCTTGGTAGGCAGCTGAAAGGCACCACAAAAGTTGTTCTACCTGCTTTCTGGGCTGAGATGGGGAACAGCTGAATTTTGGAGTCGGCCGGTGACAAAATGTTCCAAACACACCCCATGCACAACTCCACTAGCGAAGGTGCCAGGGACGAGCTCTTTTGGTAGTTTTTACATTGCTCCGGTAGGCATCAAAAGGACACCACAAAAGTTGTTCTTCCTGCTTTCTGGGCTGAGATGGGGAATCGCTGAATTTTGGACTCGGCCGGTGACAAAATGTTCCAAACACACCCCATGCACAACTCCACCGGGGAAGGTGCCAGACAGGAGTTCTCTTGGTAGTTTTTACATTGCTCTGGTAGGCATCTGAAAGACTCCACAAAAGTTGTTCTACCTGCTTTCTGGGCTGAGATGGGGAACCGCTGAATTTTGGAGTCGGCCGGTGACAAAATGTTCCAAACACACCCCCTGCACAACTCCACCGGGGAAGGTTCCAGACAGGAGTTCTCCTGGTAGTTTTTACACTACCTTGGTAGGCACCTGAAAGGCACCACAAAAGTTGTTCTACCTGCTTTCTGGGCTGAGATGGGGAACCGCTGAATTTTGGAGTCGGCCGGTGACAAAATGTTCCAAACACACCCCATGCACAACTCCACCGGGGAAGGTGCCAGACAGGAGTTCCCTGGTAATTTTTACACTACCTTGGTAGGCAGCTGAAAGGCACCACAAAAGTTGTTCTACCTGCTTTCTGGGCTGAGATGGGGAACCGCTGAATTTTGGACTCTGCTGGTGACAAAATGTTCCAAACACACCCCATGCACAACTCCACTAGCGAAGGTGCCAGGGACGAGCTCTGTTGGTAGTTTTTACATTGCTCCGGTAGGCATCAAAAGGACACCACAAAAGTTGTTCTACCTGCTTTCTGGCCTGAGATGGGGAATCGCTGAATTTTGGACTCGGCCGGTGACAAAATGTTCCAAAGACACCCCATGCACAACTCCACCGGGGAAGGTGCCAGGCAGGAGTTCTCTTGGTAGTTTTTACACTACCTTGGTAGGCATTTGAAAGGCACCACAAAAGTTGTTCTACCTGCTTTCTGGGCTGAGATGGGGAACCGCTGAATTTTGGACTCGGCCAGTGACAAAATGTTCCAAACACACCCCATGCACAACTCCACCGGGGAAGGTGCCAGGCAGGAGTTCTCTTGGTAGTTTTTACACTACCTTGGTAGGCAGCTGAAAGACACCACAAAAGTTGTTCTACCTGCTTTCTGGGCTGAGATGGGGAACCGCTGAATTTTTGGACTCGGCTGGTGACAAAATGTTCCAAACACACCCCATGCACAACTCCACCAGGGAAGGTGCCAGACAGGAGTTCTCCTGGTAGTTTTTACATTGCTCCGGTAGGCATCTGAAAGACACCACAAAAGTTGTTCTACCTGCTTTCTGGGCTGAGATGGGGAACCGCTGAATTTTGGACTCGGCCAGTGACAAAATGTTCCAAAGACACCCCATGCACAACTCCACCGGGGAAGGTGCCAGACAGGAGTTCTCTTAGTAGTTTTTACACTACCTTGGTAGGCACCTGAAAGGCACCACAAAAGTTGTTCTACCTGCTTTCTGGGCTGAGATGGGGAACCGCTGAATTTTGGACTCGGCCGGTGACAAAATGTTCCAAACACACCCCATGCACAACTCCACCGGGGAAGGTGCCAGGCAGGAGTTCTCTTGGTAGTTTTTACACTACCTTGGTAGGCATCTGAAAGACACCACAAAAGTTGTTCTACCTGCTTTCTGGGCTGAGATGGGGAAACGCTGAATTTTGGACTCGGCCGGTGACAAAATGTTCCAAACACACCCCATGCACAACTCCACCGGGGAAGGTGCCAGACAGGAGTTCTCTTAATAGTTTTTACACTACCTTGGTAGGCAGCTGAAAGGCACCACAAAAGTTGTTCTACCTGCTTTCTGGGCTGAGATGGGGAACAGCTGAATTTTGGAGTCGGCCGGTGACAAAATGTTCCAAACACACCCCATGCACAACTCCACTAGCGAAGGTGCCAGGGACGAGCTCTTTTGGTAGTTTTTACATTGCTCCGGTAGGCATCAAAAGGACACCACAAAAGTTGTTCTTCCTGCTTTCTGGGCTGAGATGGGGAATCGCTGAATTTTGGACTCGGCCGGTGACAAAATGTTCCAAACACACCCCATGCACAACTCCACCGGGGAAGGTGCCAGACAGGAGTTCTCTTGGTAGTTTTTACATTGCTCTGGTAGGCATCTGAAAGACTCCACAAAAGTTGTTCTACCTGCTTTCTGGGCTGAGATGGGGAACCGCTGAATTTTGGAGTCGGCCGGTGACAAAATGTTCCAAACACACCCCCTGCACAACTCCACCGGGGAAGGTTCCAGACAGGAGTTCTCTTAGTAGTTTTTACACTACCTTGGTAGGCAGCTGAAAGGCACCACAAAAGTTGTTCTACCTGCTTTCTGGGCTGAGATGGGGAACCGCTGAATTTTGGAGTCGGCCGGTGACAAAATGTTCCAAACACACCCCATGCACAACTCCACCGGGGAAGGTGCCAGACAGGAGTTCCCTGGTAATTTTTACACTACCTTGGTAGGCAGCTGAAAGGCACCACAAAAGTTGTTCTACCTGCTTTCTGGGCTGAGATGGGGAACCGCTGAATTTTGGACTCTGCTGGTGACAAAATGTTCCAAACACACCCCATGCACAACTCCACTAGCGAAGGTGCCAGGGACGAGCTCTGTTGGTAGTTTGTACATTGCTCCGGTAGGCATCAAAAGGACACCACAAAAGTTGTTCTACCTGCTTTCTGGCCTGAGATGGGGAATCGCTGAATTTTGGACTCGGCCGGTGACAAAATGTTCCAAAGACACCCCATGCACAACTCCACCGGGGAAGGTGCCAGGCAGGAGTTCTCTTGGTAGTTTTTACACTACCTTGGTAGGCATTTGAAAGGCACCACAAAAGTTGTTCTACCTGCTTTCTGGGCTGAGATGGGGAACCGCTGAATTTTGGACTCGGCCAGTGACAAAATGTTCCAAACACACCCCATGCACAACTCCACCGGGGAAGGTGCCAGGCAGGAGTTCTCTTGGTAGTTTTTACACTACCTTGGTAGGCAGCTGAAAGACACCACAAAAGTTGTTCTACCTGCTTTCTGGGCTGAGATGGGGAACCGCTGAATTTTTGGACTCGGCTGGTGACAAAATGTTCCAAACACACCCCATGCACAACTCCACCAGGGAAGGTGCCAGACAGGAGTTCTCTTGGTAGTTTTTACATTGCTCCGGTAGGCATCTGAAAGACACCACAAAAGTTGTTCTACCTGCTTTCTGGGCTGAGATGGGGAACCGCTGAATTTTGGACTCGGCCAGTGACAAAATGTTCCAAAGACACCCCATGCACAACTCCACCGGGGAAGGTGCCAGACAGGAGTTCTCTTAGTAGTTTTTACACTACCTTGGTAGGCACCTGAAAGGCACCACAAAAGTTGTTCTACCTGCTTTCTGGGCTGAGATGGGGAACCGCTGAATTTTGGAGTCGGCCGGTGACAAAATGTTCCAAACACACCCCATGCACAACTCCACCGGGGAAGGTGCCAGGCAGGAGTTCTCTTGGTAGTTTTTACACTACCTTGGTAGGCATCTGAAAGACACCACAAAAGTTGTTCTACCTGCTTTCTGGGCTGAGATGGGGAATCGCTGAATTTTGGACTCGGCCGGTGACAAAATGTTCCAAACACACCCCATGCACAACTCCACCGGGGAAGGTGCCAGACAGGAGTTCTCTTAATAGTTTTTACACTACCTTGGTAGGCACCTGAAAGGCACCGCAAAAGTTGTTCTACCTGCTTTCTGGGCTGAGATGGGGAACCGCTGAATTTTGGACTCGGCCGGTGACAAAATGTTCCAAACACACCCCATGCACAACTCCACCGGGGAAGGTGCCAGGCAGGAGTTCTCTTGGTAGTTTTTACACTACCTTGGTAGGCAGCTGAAAGACACCACAAAAGTTGTTCTACCTGCTTTCTGGGCTGAGATGGGGAAACGCTGAATTTTTGGACTCGGCTGGTGACAAAATGTTCCGAACACACCCCATGCACAACTCCACCGGGGAAGGTGCCAGACAGGAGTTCTCCTGGTAGTTTTTACATTGCTCCGGTAGGCAGCTGAAAGACACCACAAAAGTTGTTCTACCTGCTTTCTGGGCTGAGATGGGGAACCGCTGAATTTTGGACTCGGCCGGTGACAAAATGTTCCAAAGACACCCCATGCACAACTCCACCGGGGAATGTGCCAGACAAGCGTTCTCTTGATAGTTTTTACACTACCTTGGTAGGCATCTGAAAGACACCACAAAAGTTGTTCTACCTGCTTTCTGGGCTGAGATGGGGAAACGCTGAATTTTGGAGTCGGCTGGTGACAAAATGTTCCAAACACACCCCCTGCACAACTCCACCGGGGAAGGTGCCAGACAGGAGTTCTCCTGGTAGTTTTTACATTGCTCCGGTAGGCATCTGAAAGACACTACAAAAGTTGTTCTACCTGCTTTCTGGGCTGAGATGGGGAACCGCTGAATTTTGGACTCGGCCGGTGACAAAATGTTCCAAACACACCCCCTGCACAACTCCACCGGGGAAGGTGCCAGACAGGAGTTCTCCTGGTAGTTTTTACATTGCTCCGGTAGGCATCTGAAAGACACCACAAAAGTTGTTCTACCTGCTTTCTGGGCTGAGATGGGGAACCGCTGAATTTTGGAGTCGGCTGGTGACAAAATGTTCCAAACACACCCCATGCACAACTCCACCGGGGAAGGTGCCAGACGGGAGTTCTCCTGGTAGTTTTTACATTGCTCCGGTAGGCATCTGAAAGACACCACAAAAGTTGTTCTACCTGCTTTCTGGGCTGAGATGGGGAATCGCTGAATTTTGGACTCGGCCGGTGAAAAAATGTTCCAAAGACACCCCCTGCACAACTCCACCGGGGAAGGTGCCAGACAGGAGTTCTCTTAGTAGTTTTTACACTACCTTGGTAGGCATCTAAAAGACACCACAAAAGTTGTTCTACCTGCTTTCTGGGCTGAGATGGGGAAACGCTGAATTTTGGACTCGGCTGGTGACAAAATGTTCCAAACACACCCCCTGCACAACTCCACCGGGGAAGGTGCCAGGCAGGAGTTCTCCTGGTAGTTTTTACATTGCTCCGGTAGGCATCTGAAAGACACCACAAAAGTTGTTCTACCTGCTTTCTGGGCTGAGATGGGGAACCGCTGAATTTTGGACTCGGCTGGTGACAAAATGTTCCAAACACACCCCCTGCACAACTCCACCGGGGAAGGTGCCAGACAGGAGTTCTCCTGGTAGATTTTACACTACCTTGGTAGGGAGCTGAAAGGCAGCACAAAAGTTGTTCTACCTGCTTTCTGGGCTGAGATGGGGAATCGCTGAATTTTGGACTCGGCCGGTGACAAAATGTTCCAAACACACCCCATGCACAACTCCACCGGGGAAGGTGCCAGACAGGAGTTCTCCTGGTAGTTTTTACACTACCTTGGTAGGCACCTGAAAGGCACCACAAAAGTTGTTCTACCTGCTTTCTGGGCTGAGATGGGGAATCGCTGAATTTTGGACTCGGCCGGTGACAAAATGTTCCAAACACACCCCATGCACAACTCCACCGGGGAAGGTGCCAGACAGGAGTTCTCCTGGTAGTTTTTACATTGCTCCGCTAGGCATCTGAAAGACACCACAAAAGTTGTTCTACCTGCTTTCTGGGCTGAGATGGGGAACCGCTGAATTTTGGACTCGGCCGGTGACAAAATGTTCCAAACACACCCCATGCACAACTCCACTAGCGAAGGTGCCAGACAGGAGTTCTCCTGGTAGTTTTTACACTACCTTGGTAGGCATCTGAAAGGCACCACAAAAGTTGTTCTACCTGCTTTCTGGGCTGAGATGGGGAACCGCTGAATTTTGGACTCGGCCGGTGACAAAATGTTCCAAACACACCCCCTGCACAACTCCACCGGGGAAGGTGCCAGACAGGAGTTCTCTTAGTAGTTTTTACATTGCTCCGGTAGGCATCTGAAAGACACCACAAAAGTTGTTCTACCTGCTTTCTGGGCTGAGATGGGGAATCGCTGAATTTTGGACTCGGCCGGTGACAAAATGTTCCAAACACACCCCCTGCAAAACTCCACCGGGGAAGGTGCCAGACAAGCGTTCTCTTGATAGATTTTACACTACATTGGTAGGCATCTAAAAGACACCACAAAAGTTGTTCTACCTGCTTTCTGGGCTGAGATGGGGAACAGCTGAATTTTGGAGTCGGCCGGTGACAAAATGTTCCAAAGACACCCCCTGCACAACTATACCGGGGAAGGTGCCAGACAGGAGTTCTCCTGGTAGTTTTTACATTGCTCCGGTAGGCATCTAAAAGACACCACAAAAGATGTTCTACCTGCTTTCTGGGTTGAGATGGGGAACCGCTGAATTTTGGACTCGGCTGGTGACAAAATGTTCCAAACACACCCCCTGCACAACTCCACCGGGGAAGGTGCCAGGCAGGAGTTCTCTTGGTAGTTTTTACACTACCTTGGTAGGCACCTGAAAGGCACCACAAAAGTTGTTCTACCTGCTTTCTGGGCTGAGATGGGGAATCGCTGAATTTTGGACTCGGCCGGTGACAAAATGTTCCAAAGACACCCCCTGCACAACTCCACCGGGGAAGGTGCCAGGCAGGAGTTCTCCTGGTAGTTTTTACATTGCTCCGGTAGGCATCTGAAAGACACCACAAAAGTTGTTCTACCTGCTTTCTGGGCTGAGATGGGGAACCGCTGAATTTTGGAGTCGGGCGGTGACAAAATGTTCCAAACACACCCCCTGCACAACTCCACCGGGGAAGGTGCCAGACAGGAGTTCTCTTAGTAGTTTTTACACTACCTTGGTAGGCAGCTGAAAGGCACCACAAAAGTTGTTCTACCTGCTTTCTGGGCTGAGATGGGGAACCGCTGAATTTTGGACTCGGCCGGTGACAAAATGTTCCAAACACACCCCATGCACAACTCCACTAGCGAAGGTGCCAGACAGGAGTTCTCCTGGTAGTTTTTACACTACCTTGGTAGGCACCTGAAAGGCACCACAAAAGTTGTTCTACCTGCTTTCTGGGCTGAGATGGGGAACCGCTGAATTTTGGACTCGGCTGGTGACAAAATGTTCCAAACACACCCCCTGCACAACTCCACCGGGGAAGGTGCCAGGCAGGAGTTCTCTTGGTAGTTTTTACACTACCTTGGTAGGCATTTGAAAGGCACCACAAAAGTTGTTCTACCTGCTTTCTGGGCTGAGATGGGGAACCGCTGAATTTTTGGGCTCGGCTGGTGACAAAATATTCCGAACACAGCCCATGCACAACTCCACCGGGGAAGGTGCCAGACAGGAGTTCTCCTGTAGTTTTTACATTGCTCCGGTAGGCAGCTGAAAGACACCACAAAAGTTGTTCTACCTGCTTTCTGGGCTGAGATGGGGAAACGCTGAATTTTGGACTCGGCCGGTGACAAAATGTTCCAAACACACCCCATGCACAACTCCACCGGGGAAGGTGCCAGACAGGAGTTCTCTTAATAGTTTTTACACTACCTTGGTAGGCAGCTAAAAGGCACCACAAAAGTTGTTCTACCTGCTTTCTGGGCTGAGATGGGGAACCGCTGAATTTTGGACTCGGCCGGTGACAAAATGTTCCAAACACACCCCCTGCACAACTCCACCGGGGAAGGTGCCAGACAGGAGTTCTCTTAGTAGTTTTTACACTACCTTGGTAGGCAGCTGAAAGGCACCACAAAAGTTGTTCTACCTGCTTTCTGGGCTGAGATGGGGAATCGCTGAATTTTGGAGTCGCCCGGTGACAAAATGTTCCAAACACACCCCATGGACAACTCCACTAGCGAAGGTGCCAGACAGGAGTTCTCCTGGTAGTTTTTACACTACCTTGGTAGGCACCTGAAAGGCACCACAAAAGTTGTTCTACCTGCTTTCTGGGCTGAGATGGGGAACCGCTGAATTTTGGACTCGGCCGGTGACAAAATGTTCCAAACACACCCCATGCACAACTCCACCGGGGAAGGTGCCAGGCAGGAGGTCTCTTGGTAGTTTTTACACTACCTTGGTAGGCATTTGAAAGGCACCACAAAAGTTGTTCTACCTGCTTTCTGGGCTGAGATGGGGAACCGCTGAATTTTTGGGCTCGGCTGGTGACAAAATATTCCGAACACACCCCATGCACAACTCCACCGGGGAAGGTGCCAGACAGGAGTTCTCCTGTAGTTTTTACATTGCTCCGGTAGGCAGCTGAAAGACACCACAAAAGTTGTTCTACCTGCTTTCTGGGCTGAGATGGGGAAACGCTGAATTTTGGACTCGGCCGGTGACAAAATGTTCCAAACACACCCCATGCACAACTCCACCGGGGAAGGTGCCAGACAGGAGTTCTCTTAATAGTTTTTACACTACCTTGGTAGGCAGCTAAAAGGCACCACAAAAGTTGTTCTACCTGCTTTCTGGGCTGAGATGGGGAACCGCTGAATTTTGGACTCGGCCGGTGACAAAATGTTCCAAACACACCCCCTGCACAACTCCACCGGGGAAGGTGCCAGACAGGAGTTCTCTTAGTAGTTTTTACACTACCTTGGTAGGCAGCTGAAAGGCACCACAAAAGTTGTTCTACCTGCTTTCTGGGCTGAGATGGGGAACCGCTGAATTTTGGACTCGGCCGGTGACAAAATGTTCCAAACACACCCCATGCACAACTCCACTAGCGAAGGTGCCAGACAGGAGTTCTCCTGGTAGTTTTTACACTACCTTGGTAGGCACCTGAAAGGCACCACAAAAGTTGTTCTACCTGCTTTCTGGGCTGAGATGGGGAATCGCTGAATTTTGGAGTCGGCCGGTGACAAAATGTTCCAAAGACACCCCATGCACAACTCCACCGGGGAAGGTGCCAGGCAGGAGTTCTCTTGGTAGTTTTTACACTACCTTGGTAGGCATTTGAAAGGCACCACAAAAGTTGTTCTACCTGCTTTCTGGGCTGAGATAGGGAACCGCTGAATTTTGGACTCGGCTGGTGACAAAATGTTCCAAACACACCCCCTGCACAACTCCACCGGGGAAGGTGCCAGACAGGAGTTCTCCTGGTAGTTTTTACATTGCTCCGGTAGGCATCTGAAAGACACCACAAAAGTTGTTCTACCTGCTTTCTGGGCTGAGATGGGGAACCGCTGAATTTTGGACTCGGCTGGTGACAAAATGTTCCAAACACACCCCATGCACAACTCCACCGGGGAAGGTGCCAGACGGGAGTTCTCCTGGTAGTTTTTACATTGCTCCGGTAGGCATCTGAAAGACACCACAAAAGTTGTTCTATCTGCTTTCTGGGCTGAGATGGGGAATCGCTGAATTTTGGACTCGGCCGGTGAAAAAATGTTCCAAAGACACCCCATGCACAACTCCACCGGGGAAGGTGCCAGACAGGAGTTCTCTTAGTAGTTTTTACACTACCTTGGTAGGCATCTAAAAGACACCACAAAAGTTGTTCTACCTGCTTTCTGGGCTGAGATGGGGAACCGCTGAATTTTGGACTCGGCCGGTGACAAAATGTTCCAAACACACCCCATGCACAACTCCACTAGCGAAGGTGCCAGACAGGAGTTCTCCTGGTAGTTTTTACACTACCTTGGTAGGCACCTGAAAGGCACCACAAAAGTTGTTCTACCTGCTTTCTGGGCTGAGATGGGGAACCGCTGAATTTTGGACTCGGCCGGTGACAAAATGTTCCAAACACACCCCATGCACAACTCCACCGGGGAAGGTGCCAGGCAGGAGTTCTCTTGGTAGTTTTTACACTACCTTGGTAGGCATTTGAAAGGCACCACAAAAGTTGTTCTACCTGCTTTCTGGGCTGAGATGGGGAACCGCTGAATTTTGGACTCGGCTGGTGACAAAATGTTCCAAACACACCCCCTGCACAACTCCACCGGGGAAGGTGCCAGACAGGAGTTCTCCTGGTAGTTTTTACATTGCTCCGGTAGGCATCTGAAAGACACCACAAAAGTTGTTCTACCTGCTTTCTGGGCTGAGATGGGGAATCGCTGAATTTTGGACTCGGCCGGTGACAAAATGTTCCAAACACACCCCCTGCAAAACTCCACCGGGGAAGGTGCCAGACAAGCGTTCTCTTGATAGTTTTTACACTACCTTGGTAGGCATCTAAAAGACACCACAAAAGTTGTTCTACCTGCTTTCTGGGCTGAGGTGGGGAACAGCTGAATTTTGGAGTCGGCCGGTGACAAAATGTTCCAAACACACCCCATGCACAACTATACCGGGGAAGGTGCCAGACAGGAGTTCTTCTGGTAGTTTTTACATTGCTCCGGTAGGCATCTAAAAGAAACCACAAAAGATGTTCTACCTGCTTTCTGGGCTGAGATGGGGAACGGCTGAATTTTGGACTCGGCCGGTGACAAAATGTTCCAAAGACACCCCATGCACAACTCCACCGGGGAAGGTGCCAGACAGGAGTTCTCCTGGTAGTTTTTACACTACCTTGGTAGGCACCTGAAAGGCACCACAAAAGTTGTTCTACCTGCTTTCTGGGCTGAGATGGGGAATCGCTGAATTTTGGACTCGGCCGGTGACAAAATGTTCCAAAGACACCCCATGCACAACTCCACCGGGGAAGGTGCCAGGCAGGAGTTCTCTTGGTAGTTTTTACATTGCTCCGGTAGGCATCTGAAAGACACCACAAAAGTTGTTCTACCTGCTTTCTGGGCTGAGATGGGGAACCGCTGAATTTTGGACTCGGCCGGTGACAAAATGTTCCAAAGACACCCCATGCACAACTCCACCGGGGAAGGTGCCAGACAGGAGTTCTCTTAGTAGTTTTTACACTACCTTGGTAGGCATCTGAAAGACACCACAAAAGTTGTTCTACCTGCTTTCTGGGCTGAGATGGGGAATCGCTGAATTTTGGAGTCGGCTGGTGACAAAATGTTTCAAACACACCCCCTGCACAACTCCACCGGGGAAGGTGCCAGACAGGAGTTCTCTTGGTAGTTTTTACATTGCTCCGGTAGGCATCTGAAAGACACCACAAAAGTTGTTCTATCTGCTTTCTGGGCTGAGATGGGGAATCGCTGAATTTTGGACTCGGCCGGTGACAAAATGTTCCAAAGACACCCCATGCACAACTCCACCGGGGAATGTGCCAGACAAGCGTTCTCTTGATAGTTTTTACACTACCTTTGTAGGCATCTGAAAGACACCACAAAAGTTGTTCTACCTGCTTTCTGGGCTGAGATGGGGAAACGCTGAATTTTGGACTCGGCTGGTGACAAAATGTTCCAAAGACACCCCCTGCACAACTCCACCGGGGAAGGTGCCAGGCAGGAGTTCTCCTAGTAGTTTTTACATTGCTCCGGTAGGCATCTGAAAGACACCACAAAAGTTGTTCTACCTGCTTTCTGGGCTGAGATGGGGAACCGCTGAATTTTGGAGTCGGGCGGTGACAAAATGTTCCAAACACACCCCCTGCACAACTCCACCGGGGAAGGTGCCAGACAGGAGTTCTCTTAGTAGTTTTTACACTACCTTGGTAGGCAGCTGAAAGGCACCACAAAAGTTGTTCTACCTGCTTTCTGGGCTGAGATGGGGAACCGCTGAATTTTGGACTCGGCCGGTGACAAAATGTTCCAAACACACCCCATGCACAACTCCACTAGCGAAGGTGCCAGACAGGAGTTCTCCTGGTAGTTTTTACACTACCTTGGTAGGCACCTGAAAGGCACCACAAAAGTTGTTCTACCTGCTTTCTGGGCTGAGATGGGGAACCGCTGAATTTTGGACTCGGCTGGTGACAAAATGTTCCAAACACACCCCCTGCACAACTCCACCGGGGAAGGTGCCAGGCAGGAGTTCTCTTGGTAGTTTTTACACTACCTTGGTAGGCATTTGAAAGGCACCACAAAAGTTGTTCTACCTGCTTTCTGGGCTGAGATGGGGAACCGCTGAATTTTTGGGCTCGGCTGGTGACAAAATATTCCGAACACAGCCCATGCACAACTCCACCGGGGAAGGTGCCAGACAGGAGTTCTCCTGTAGTTTTTACATTGCTCCGGTAGGCAGCTGAAAGACACCACAAAAGTTGTTCTACCTGCTTTCTGGGCTGAGATGGGGAAACGCTGAATTTTGGACTCGGCCGGTGACAAAATGTTCCAAACACACCCCATGCACAACTCCACCGGGGAAGGTGCCAGACAGGAGTTCTCTTAATAGTTTTTACACTACCTTGGTAGGCAGCTAAAAGGCACCACAAAAGTTGTTCTACCTGCTTTCTGGGCTGAGATGGGGAACCGCTGAATTTTGGACTCGGCCGGTGACAAAATGTTCCAAACACACCCCCTGCACAACTCCACCGGGGAAGGTGCCAGACAGGAGTTCTCTTAGTAGTTTTTACACTACCTTGGTAGGCAGCTGAAAGGCACCACAAAAGTTGTTCTACCTGCTTTCTGGGCTGAGATGGGGAATCGCTGAATTTTGGAGTCGCCCGGTGACAAAATGTTCCAAACACACCCCATGGACAACTCCACTAGCGAAGGTGCCAGACAGGAGTTCTCCTGGTAGTTTTTACACTACCTTGGTAGGCACCTGAAAGGCACCACAAAAGTTGTTCTACCTGCTTTCTGGGCTGAGATGGGGAACCGCTGAATTTTGGACTCGGCCGGTGACAAAATGTTCCAAACACACCCCATGCACAACTCCACCGGGGAAGGTGCCAGGCAGGAGTTCTCTTGGTAGTTTTTACACTACCTTGGTAGGCATTTGAAAGGCACCACAAAAGTTGTTCTACCTGCTTTCTGGGCTGAGATGGGGAACCGCTGAATTTTTGGGCTCGGCTGGTGACAAAATATTCCGAACACACCCCATGCACAACTCCACCGGGGAAGGTGCCAGACAGGAGTTCTCCTGTAGTTTTTACATTGCTCCGGTAGGCAGCTGAAAGACACCACAAAAGTTGTTCTACCTGCTTTCTGGGCTGAGATGGGGAAACGCTGAATTTTGGACTCGGCCGGTGACAAAATGTTCCAAAGACACCCCATGCACAACTCCACCGGGGAAGGTGCCAGACAGGAGTTCTCTTAATAGTTTTTACACTACCTTGGTAGGCAGCTAAAAGGCACCACAAAAGTTGTTCTACCTGCTTTCTGGGCTGAGATGGGGAACCGCTGAATTTTGGACTCGGCCGGTGACAAAATGTTCCAAACACACCCCCTGCACAACTCCACCGGGGAAGGTGCCAGACAGGAGTTCTCTTAGTAGTTTTTACACTACCTTGGTAGGCAGCTGAAAGGCACCACAAAAGTTGTTCTACCTGCTTTCTGGGCTGAGATGGGGAACCGCTGAATTTTGGAGTCGGCCGGTGACAAAATGTTCCAAACACACCCCATGCACAACTC
Organism: Falco cherrug; assembly: GCF_023634085.1. NCBI lineage: Eukaryota > Metazoa > Chordata > Aves > Falconiformes > Falconidae > Falco > Falco cherrug. Next base: position 644,015 of record NC_073709.1, read on the forward strand.
CACTAGCGAAGGTGCCAGACAGGAGTTCTCCTGGTAGTTTTTACACTACCTTGGTAGGCACCTGAAAGGCACCACAAAAGTTGTTCTACCTGCTTTCTGGGCTGAGATGGGGAATCGCTGAATTTTGGAGTCGGCCGGTGACAAAATGTTCCAAAGACACCCCATGCACAACTCCACCACGGAAGGTGCCAGGCAGGAGTTCTCTTGGTAGTTTTTACACTACCTTGGTAGGCATTTGAAAGGCACCACAAAAGTTGTTCTACCTGCTTTCTGGGCTGAGATAGGGAACCGCTGAATTTTGGACTCGGCTGGTGACAAAATGTTCCAAACACACCCCATGCACAACTCCACCGGGGAAGGTGCCAGACAGGAGTTCTCCTGGTAGTTTTTACATTGCTCCGGTAGGCATCTGAAAGACACCACAAAAGTTGTTCTACCTGCTTTCTGGGCTGAGATGGGGAACCGCTGAATTTTGGACTCGGCTGGTGACAAAATGTTCCAAACACACCCCATGCACAACTCCACCGGGGAAGGTGCCAGACGGGAGTTCTCCTGGTAGTTTTTACATTGCTCCGGTAGGCATCTGAAAGACACCACAAAAGTTGTTCTATCTGCTTTCTGGGCTGAGATGGGGAATCGCTGAATTTTGGACTCGGCCGGTGAAAAAATGTTCCAAAGACACCCCATGCACAACTCCACCGGGGAAGGTGCCAGACAGGAGTTCTCTTAGTAGTTTTTACACTACCTTGGTAGGCATCTAAAAGACACCACAAAAGTTGTTCTACCTGCTTTCTGGGCTGAGATGGGGAACCGCTGAATTTTGGACTCGGCCGGTGACAAAATGTTCCAAACACACCCCATGCACAACTCCACTAGCGAAGGTGCCAGACAGGAGTTCTCCTGGTAGTTTTTACACTACCTTGGTAGGCACCTGAAAGGCACCACAAAAGTTGTTCTACCTGCTTTCTGGGCTGAGATGGGGAACCGCTGAATTTTGGACTCGGCCGGTGACAAAATGTTCCAAACACACCCCATGCACAACTCCACCGGGGAAGGTGCCAGGCAGGAGTTCTCTTGGTAGTTTTTACACTACCTTGGTAGGCATTTGAAAGGCACCACAAAAGTTGTTCTACCTGCTTTCTGGGCTGAGATGGGGAACCGCTGAATTTTGGACTCGGCTGGTGACAAAATGTTCCAAACACACCCCCTGCACAACTCCACCGGGGAAGGTGCCAGACAGGAGTTCTCCTGGTAGTTTTTACATTGCTCCGGTAGGCATCTGAAAGACACCACAAAAGTTGTTCTACCTGCTTTCTGGGCTGAGATGGGGAATCGCTGAATTTTGGAGTCGGCCGGTGACAAAATGTTCCAAACACACCCCCTGCAAAACTCCACCGGGGAAGGTGCCAGACAAGCGTTCTCTTGATAGTTTTTACACTACCTTGGTAGGCATCTAAAAGACACCACAAAAGTTGTTCTACCTGCTTTCTGGGCTGAGGTGGGGAACAGCTGAATTTTGGAGTCGGCCGGTGACAAAATGTTCCAAACACACCCCATGCACAACTATACCGGGGAAGGTGCCAGACAGGAGTTCTTCTGGTAGTTTTTACATTGCTCCGGTAGGCATCTAAAAGACACCACAAAAGATGTTCTACCTGCTTTCTGGGCTGAGATGGGGAACGGCTGAATTTTGGACTCGGCCGGTGACAAAATGTTCCAAAGACACCCCATGCACAACTCCACCGGGGAAGGTGCCAGACAGGAGTTCTCCTGGTAGTTTTTACACTACCTTGGTAGGCACCTGAAAGGCACCACAAAAGTTGTTCTACCTGCTTTCTGGGCTGAGATGGGGAATCGCTGAATTTTGGACTCGGCCGGTGACAAAATGTTCCAAAGACACCCCATGCACAACTCCACCGGGGAAGGTGCCAGGCAGGAGTTCTCCTGGTAGTTTTTACATTGCTCCGGTAGGCATCTGAAAGACACCACAAAAGTTGTTCTACCTGCTTTCTGGGCTGAGATGGGGAACCGCTGAATTTTGGACTCGGCCGGTGACAAAATGTTCCAAAGACACCCCATGCACAACTCCACCGGGGAAGGTGCCAGACAGGAGTTCTCTTAGTAGTTTTTACACTACCTTGGTAGGCATCTGAAAGACACCACAAAAGTTGTTCTACCTGCTTTCTGGGCTGAGATGGGGAATCGCTGAATTTTGGAGTCGGCTGGTGACTAAATGTTTCAAACACACCCCCTGCACAACTCCACCGGGGAAGGTGCCAGACAGGAGTTCTCTTGGTAGTTTTTACATTGCTCCGGTAGGCATCTGAAAGACACCACAAAAGTTGTTCTATCTGCTTTCTGGGCTGAGATGGGGAATCGCTGAATTTTGGACTCGGCCGGTGACAAAATGTTCCAAAGACACCCCATGCACAACTCCACCGGGGAATGTGCCAGACAAGCGTTCTCTTGATAGTTTTTACACTACCTTTGTAGGCATCTGAAAGACACCACAAAAGTTGTTCTACCTGCTTTCTGGGCTGAGATGGGGAACCGCTGAATTTTGGACTCGGCTGGTGACAAAATGTTCCAAACACACCCCCTGCACAACTCCACCGGGGAAGGTGCCAGACAGGAGTTCTCCTGGTAGTTTTTACATTGCTCCGGTAGGCATCTGAAAGACACCACAAAAGTTGTTCTACCTGCTTTCTGGGCTGAGATGGGGAACCCCTGAATTTTGGAGTCGGCTGGTGACAAAATGTTCCAAAGACACCCCCTGCACAACTCCACCGGGGAAGGTGCCAGACAAGAGTTCTCTTGAGAGTTTTTACACTACCTTGGTAGGCATCTGAAAGACACCACAAAAGTTGTTCTACCTGCTTTCTGGGCTGAGATGGGGAACCGCTGAATTTTGGACTCGGCCGGTGACAAAATGTTCCAAACACACCCCATGCACAACTCCACCGGGGAAGGTGCCAGACAGGAGTTCTCTTAGTAGTTTTTACACTACCTTGGTAGGCATCTGAAAGACACCACAAAAGTTGTTCTACCTGCTTTCTGGGCTGAGATGGGGAAACGCTGAATTTTGGACTCGGCTGGTGACAAAATGTTCCAAACACACCCCCTGCACAACTCCACCGGGGAAGGTGCCAGACGGGAGTTCTCCTGGTAGTTTTTACATTGCTCCGGTAGGCATCTGAAAGACACCACAAAAGTTGTTCTACCTGCTTTCTGGGCTGAGATGGGGAACCGCTGAATTTTGGACTCGGCCGGTGACAAAATGTTCCAAAGACACCCCCTGCACAACTCCACCGGGGAAGGTGCCAGACAGGAGTTCTCTTAGTAGTTTTTACACTACCTTGGTAGGCATCTGAAAGACACCAAAAAAGTTGTTCTACCTGCTTTCTGGGCTGAGATGGGGAACCGCTGAATTTTGGACTCGGCTGGTGACAAAATGTTCCAAACACACCCCCTGCACAACTCCACCGGGGAAGGTGCCAGACGGGAGTTCTCCTGGTAGTTTTTACATTGCTCCGGTAGGCATCTGAAAGACACCACAAAAGTTGTTCTATCTGCTTTCTGGGCTGAGATGGGGAATCGCTGAATTTTGGACTCGGCCGGTGAAAAAATGTTCCAAAGACACCCCATGCACAACTCCACCGGGGAAGGTGCCAGACAGGAGTTCTCTTAGTAGTTTTTACACTACCTTGGTAGGCATCTAAAAGACACCACAAAAGTTGTTCTACCTGCTTTCTGGGCTGAGATGGGGAACCGCTGAATTTTGGACTCGGCCGGTGACAAAATGTTCCAAACACACCCCATGCACAACTCCACTAGCGAAGGTGCCAGACAGGAGTTCTCCTGGTAGTTTTTACACTACCTTGGTAGGCACCTGAAAGGCACCACAAAAGTTGTTCTACCTGCTTTCTGGGCTGAGATGGGGAACCGCTGAATTTTGGACTCGGCCGGTGACAAAATGTTCCAAACACACCCCATGCACAACTCCACCGGGGAAGGTGCCAGGCAGGAGTTCTCTTGGTAGTTTTTACACTACCTTGGTAGGCATTTGAAAGGCACCACAAAAGTTGTTCTACCTGCTTTCTGGGCTGAGATGGGGAACCGCTGAATTTTGGACTCGGCTGGTGACAAAATGTTCCAAACACACCCCCTGCACAACTCCACCGGGGAAGGTGCCAGACAGGAGTTCTCCTGGTAGTTTTTACATTGCTCCGGTAGGCATCTGAAAGACACCACAAAAGTTGTTCTACCTGCTTTCTGGGCTGAGATGGGGAATCGCTGAATTTTGGACTCGGCCGGTGACAAAATGTTCCAAACACACCCCCTGCAAAACTCCACCGGGGAAGGTGCCAGACAAGCGTTCTCTTGATAGTTTTTACACTACCTTGGTAGGCATCTAAAAGACACCACAAAAGTTGTTCTACCTGCTTTCTGGGCTGAGGTGGGGAACAGCTGAATTTTGGAGTCGGCCGGTGACAAAATGTTCCAAACACACCCCATGCACAACTATACCGGGGAAGGTGCCAGACAGGAGTTCTTCTGGTAGTTTTTACATTGCTCCGGTAGGCATCTAAAAGACACCACAAAAGATGTTCTACCTGCTTTCTGGGCTGAGATGGGGAACGGCTGAATTTTGGACTCGGCCGGTGACAAAATGTTCCAAAGACACCCCATGCACAACTCCACCGGGGAAGGTGCCAGACAGGAGTTCTCCTGGTAGTTTTTACACTACCTTGGTAGGCACCTGAAAGGCACCACAAAAGTTGTTCTACCTGCTTTCTGGGCTGAGATGGGGAATCGCTGAATTTTGGAGTCGGCCGGTGACAAAATGTTCCAAAGACACCCCATGCACAACTCCACCGGGGAAGGTGCCAGGCAGGAGTTCTCCTGGTAGTTTTTACATTGCTCCGGTAGGCATCTGAAAGACACCACAAAAGTTGTTCTACCTGCTTTCTGGGCTGAGATGGGGAACCGCTGAATTTTGGACTCGGCCGGTGACAAAATGTTCCAAAGACACCCCATGCACAACTCCACCGGGGAAGGTGCCAGACAGGAGTTCTCTTAGTAGTTTTTACACTACCTTGGTAGGCATCTGAAAGACACCACAAAAGTTGTTCTACCTGCTTTCTGGGCTGAGATGGGGAAACGCTGAATTTTGGACTCGGCTGGTGACAAAATGTTCCAAACACACCCCCTGCACAACTCCACCGGGGAAGGTGCCAGACGGGAGTTCTCCTGGTAGTTTTTACATTGCTCCGGTAGGCATCTGAAAGACACCACAAAAGTTGTTCTACCTGCTTTCTGGGCTGAGATGGGGAACCGCTGAATTTTGGACTCGGCCGGTGACAAAATGTTCCAAACACACCCCCTGCACAACTCCACCGGGGAAGGTGCCAGACAGGAGTTCTCTTAGTAGTTTTTACACTACCTTGGTAGGCAGCTGAAAGACACCAAAAAAGTTGTTCTACCTGCTTTCTGGGCTGAGATGGGGAACCGCTGAATTTTGGACTCGGCTGGTGACAAAATGTTCCAAACACACCCCATGCACAACTCCACCGGGGAAGGTGCCAGACGGGAGTTCTCCTGGTAGTTTTTACATTGCTCCGGTAGGCATCTGAAAGACACCACAAAAGTTGTTCTATCTGCTTTCTGGGCTGAGATGGGGAATCGCTGAATTTTGGACTCGGCCGGTGAAAAAATGTTCCAAAGACACCCCATGCACAACTCCACCGGGGAAGGTGCCAGACAGGAGTTCTCTTAGTAGTTTTTACACTACCTTGGTAGGCATCTAAAAGACACCACAAAAGTTGTTCTACCTGCTTTCTGGGCTGAGATGGGGAACCGCTGAATTTTGGACTCGGCCGGTGACAAAATGTTCCAAACACACCCCATGCACAACTCCACTAGCGAAGGTGCCAGACAGGAGTTCTCCTGGTAGTTTTTACACTACCTTGGTAGGCACCTGAAAGGCACCACAAAAGTTGTTCTACCTGCTTTCTGGGCTGAGATGGGGAAACGCTGAATTTTGGAGTCGGCTGGTGACAAAATGTTCCAAAGACACCCCATGCACAACTCCACCGGGGAAGGTGCCAGACAGGAGTTCTCTTAGTAGTTTTTACACTACCTTGGTAGGCATCTAAAAGACACCACAAAAGTTGTTCTACCTGCTTTCTGGGCTGAGATGGGGAACCGCTGAATTTTGGACTCGGCCGGTGACAAAATGTTCCAAACACACCCCATGCACAACTCCACTAGCGAAGGTGCCAGACAGGAGTTCTCCTGGTAGTTTTTACACTACCTTGGTAGGCACCTGAAAGGCACCACAAAAGTTGTTCTACCTGCTTTCTGGGCTGAGATGGGGAACCGCTGAATTTTGGACTCGGCCGGTGACAAAATGTTCCAAACACACCCCATGCACAACTCCACCGGGGAAGGTGCCAGGCAGGAGTTCTCTTGGTAGTTTTTACACTACCTTGATAGGCATTTGAAAGGCACCACAAAAGTTGTTCTACCTGCTTTCTGGGCTGAGATGGGGAACCGCTGAATTTTGGACTCGGCCAGTGACAAAATGTTCCAAACACACCCCCTGCACAACTCCACCGGGGAAGGTGCCAGACAGGAGTTCTCCTGGTAGTTTTTACATTGCTCCGGTAGGCATCTGAAAGACACCACAAAAGTTGTTCTACCTGCTTTCTGGGCTGAGATGGGGAATCGCTGAATTTTGGACTCGGCCGGTGACAAAATGTTCCAAACACACCCCCTGCACAACTCCACCGGGGAAGGTGCCAGACAGGAGTTCTCTTAGTAGTTTTTACACTACCTTGGTAGGCAGCTGAAAGGCACCACAAAAGTTGTTCTACCTGCTTTCTGGGCTGAGATGGGGAACCGCTGAATTTTGGAGTCGCCCGGTGACAAAATGTTCCAAACACACCCCATGCACAACTATACCGGGGAAGGTGCCAGACAGGAGTTCTTCTGGTAGTTTTTACATTGCTCCGGTAGGCATCTAAAAGACACCACAAAAGATGTTCTACCTGCTTTCTGGGCTGAGATGGGGAACGGCTGAATTTTGGACTCGGCCGGTGACAAAATGTTCCAAAGACACCCCATGCACAACTCCACCGGGGAAGGTGCCAGACAGGAGTTCTCCTGGTAGTTTTTACACTACCTTGGTAGGCACCTGAAAGGCACCACAAAAGTTGTTCTACCTGCTTTCTGGGCTGAGATGGGGAATCGCTGAATTTTGGACTCGGCCGGTGACAAAATGTTCCAAAGACACCCCCTGCACAACTCCACCGGGGAAGGTGCCAGGCAGGAGTTCTCCTGGTAGTTTTTACATTGCTCCGGTAGGCATCTGAAAGACACCACAAAAGTTGTTCTACCTGCTTTCTGGGCTGAGATGGGGAATCGCTGAATTTTGGACTCGGCCGGTGACAAAATGTTCCAAACACACCCCATGCACAACTCCACCGGGGAAGGTGCCAGACAGGAGTTCTCCTGGTAGTTTTTACACTACCTTGGTAGGCACCTGAAAGGCACCACAAAAGTTGTTCTACCTGCTTTCTGGGCTGAGATGGGGAACCGCTGAATTTTGGACTCGGCCGGTGACAAAATGTTCCAAACACACCCCCTGCACAACTCCACCGGGGAAGGTGCCAGACAGGAGTTCTCCTGGTAGTTTTTACACTACCTTGGTAGGCACCTGAAAGGCACCACAAAAGTTGTTCTACCTGCTTTCTGGGCTGAGATGGGGAATCGCTGAATTTTGGAGTCGCCCGGTGACAAAATGTTCCAAAGACACCCCATGCACAACTCCACCGGGGAAGGTGCCAGACAGGAGTTCTCCTGGTAGTTTTTACATTGCTCCGGTAGGCATCTGAAAGACACCACAAAAGTTGTTCTACCTGCTTTCTGGGCTGAGATGGGGAACCGCTGAATTTTGGAGTCGGCCGGTGAAAAAATGTTCCAAACACACCCCATGCACAACTCCACCGGGGAAGGTGCCAGACAGGAGTTCTCTTAGTAGTTTTTACACTACCTTGGTAGGCATTTGAAAGGCACCACAAAAGTTGTTCTACCTGCTTTCTGGGCTGAGATGGGGAACCGCTGAATTTTGGACTCGGCCGGTGACAAAATGTTCCAAACACACCCCATGCACAACTCCACTAGCGAAGGTGCCAGACAGGAGTTCTCCTGGTAGTTTTTACACTACCTTGGTAGGCACCTGAAAGGCACCACAAAAGTTGTTCTACCTGCTTTCTGGGCTGAGATGGGGAACCGCTGAATTTTGGACTCGGCCGGTGACAAAATGTTCCAAACACACCCCATGCACAACTCCACCGGGGAAGGTGCCAGGCAGGAGTTCTCTTGGTAGTTTTTACACTACCTTGGTAGGCATTTGAAAGGCACCACAAAAGTTGTTCTACCTGCTTTCTGGGCTGAGATGGGGAACCGCTGAATTTTTGGACTCGGCTGGTGACAAAATATTCCGAACACAGCCCCTGCACAACTCCACCGGGGAAGGTGCCAGATAGGAGTTCTCCTGTAGTTTTTACATTGCTCCGGTAGGCATCTGAAAGACACCACAAAAGTTGTTCTACCTGCTTTCTGGGCTGAGATGGGGAACCGCTGAATTTTGGACTCGGCCGGTGACAAAATGTTCCAAACACACCCCCTGCACAACTCCACCGGGGAAGGTGCCAGACAGGAGTTCTCTTAATAGTTTTTACACTACCTTGGTAGGCAGCTAAAAGGCACCACAAAAGTTGTTCTACCTGCTTTCTGGGCTGAGATGGGGAACCGCTGAATTTTGGAGTCGGCCGGTGACAAAATGTTCCAAACACACCCCATGCACAACTCCACGAGCGAAGGTGCCAGGGACGAGCTCTGTTGGTAGTTTTTACATTGCTCCGGTAGGCATCAAAAGGACACCACAAAAGTTGTTCTACCTGCTTTCTGGGCTGAGATGGGGAATCGCTGAATTTTGGACTCGGCCGGTGACAAAATGTTCCAAAGACACCCCATGCACAACTCCACCGGGGAAGGTGCCAGGCAGGAGTTCTCCTGGTAGTTTTTACATTGCACCGGTAGGGAGCTGAAAGACACCACAAAAGTTGTTCTACCTGCTTTCTGGGCTGAGATGGGGAACCGCTGAATTTTGGACTCGGCCGGTGACAAAATGTTCCAAAGACACCCCATGCACAACTCCACCGGGGAAGGTGCCAGACAGGAGTTCTCCTGGTAGTTTTTACACTACCTTGGTAGGCACCTGAAAGGCACCACAAAAGTTGTTCTACCTGCTTTCTGGGCTGAGATGGGGAATCGCTGAATTTTGGAGTCGGCCGGTGACAAAATGTTCCAAACACACCCCATGCACAACTCCACCGGGGAAGGTGCCAGACAGGAGTTCTCCTGGTAGTTTTTACATTGCTCCGGTAGGCATCTGAAAGACACCACAAAAGTTGTTCTACCTGCTTTCTGGGCTGAGATGGGGAACCGCTGAATTTTGGACTCGGCCGGTGACAAAATGTTCCAAACACACCCCCTGCACAACTCCACCGGGGAAGGTGCCAGACAGGAGTTCTCTTAGTAGTTTTTACACTACCTTGGTAGGCAGCTGAAAGGCACCACAAAAGTTGTTCTACCTGCTTTCTGGGCTGAGATGGGGAACCGCTGAATTTTGGACTCGGCCGGTGACAAAATGTTCCAAACACACCCCATGCACAACTCCACTAGCGAAGGTGCCAGACAGGAGTTCTCCTGGTAGTTTTTACACTACCTTGGTAGGCACCTGAAAGGCACCACAAAAGTTGTTCTACCTGCTTTCTGGGCTGAGATGGGGAACCGCTGAATTTTGGACTCGGCCGGTGACAAAATGTTCCAAACACACCCCATGCACAACTCCACCGGGGAAGGTGCCAGACAGGAGTTCTCCTGGTAGTTTTTACATTGCTCCGGTAGGCATCTGAAAGACACCACAAAAGTTGTTCTACCTGCTTTCTGGGCTGAGATGGGGAACCGCTGAATTTTGGACTCGGCCGGTGACAAAATGTTCCAAACACACCCCATGCACAACTCCACTAGCGAAGGTGCCAGACAGGAGTTCTCCTGGTAGTTTTTACACTACCTTGGTAGGCACCTGAAAGGCACCACAAAAGTTGTTCTACCTGCTTTCTGGGCTGAGATGGGGAACCGCTGAATTTTGGAGTCGCCCGGTGACAAAATGTTCCAAAGACACCCCATGCACAACTCCACCGGGGAAGGTGCCAGGCAGGAGTTCTCTTGGTAGTTTTTACACTACCTTGGTAGGCATTTGAAAGGCACCACAAAAGTTGTTCTACCTGCTTTCTGGGCTGAGATGGGGAACCGCTGAATTTTGGACTCGGCCGGTGACAAAATGTTCCAAACACACCCCATGCACAACTCCACCGGGGAAGGTGCCAGACAGGAGTTCTCTTAGTAGTTTTTACACTACCTTGGTAGGCATTTGAAAGGCACCACAAAAGTTGTTCTACCTGCTTTCTGGGCTGAGATGGGGAACCGCTGAATTTTGGACTCGGCCGGTGACAAAATGTTCCAAACACACCCCATGCACAACTCCACTAGCGAAGGTGCCAGACAGGAGTTCTCCTGGTAGTTTTTACACTACCTTGGTAGGCACCTGAAAGGCACCACAAAAGTTGTTCTACCTGCTTTCTGGGCTGAGATGGGGAACCGCTGAATTTTGGACTCGGCCGGTGACAAAATGTTCCAAACACACCCCATGCACAACTCCACCGGGGAAGGTGCCAGGCAGGAGTTCTCTTGGTAGTTTTTACACTACCTTGGTAGGCATTTGAAAGGCACCACAAAAGTTGTTCTACCTGCTTTCTGGGCTGAGATGGGGAACCGCTGAATTTTTGGACTCGGCTGGTGACAAAATATTCCGAACACAGCCCCTGCACAACTCCACCGGGGAAGGTGCCAGATAGGAGTTCTCCTGTAGTTTTTACATTGCTCCGGTAGGCATCTGAAAGACACCACAAAAGTTGTTCTACCTGCTTTCTGGGCTGAGATGGGGAACCGCTGAATTTTGGACTCGGCCGGTGACAAAATGTTCCAAACACACCCCCTGCACAACTCCACCGGGGAAGGTGCCAGACAGGAGTTCTCTTAATAGTTTTTACACTACCTTGGTAGGCAGCTAAAAGGCACCACAAAAGTTGTTCTACCTGCTTTCTGGGCTGAGATGGGGAACCGCTGAATTTTGGAGTCGGCCGGTGACAAAATGTTCCAAACACACCCCATGCACAACTCCACGAGCGAAGGTGCCAGGGACGAGCTCTGTTGGTAGTTTTTACATTGCTCCGGTAGGCATCAAAAGGACACCACAAAAGTTGTTCTACCTGCTTTCTGGGCTGAGATGGGGAATCGCTGAATTTTGGACTCGGCCGGTGACAAAATGTTCCAAAGACACCCCATGCACAACTCCACCGGGGAAGGTGCCAGGCAGGAGTTCTCCTGGTAGTTTTTACATTGCTCCGGTAGGGAGCTGAAAGACACCACAAAAGTTGTTCTACCTGCTTTCTGGGCTGAGATGGGGAACCGCTGAATTTTGGACTCGGCCGGTGACAAAATGTTCCAAAGACACCCCATGCACAACTCCACCGGGGAAGGTGCCAGACAGGAGTTCTCCTGGTAGTTTTTACACTACCTTGGTAGGCACCTGAAAGGCACCACAAAAGTTGTTCTACCTGCTTTCTGGGCTGAGATGGGGAATCGCTGAATTTTGGACTCGGCCGGTGACAAAATGTTCCAAACACACCCCATGCACAACTCCACTAGCGAAGGTGCCAGACAGGAGTTCTCCTGGTAGTTTTTACATTGCTCCGGTAGGCATCTGAAAGACACCACAAAAGTTGTTCTACCTGCTTTCTGGGCTGAGATGGGGAACCGCTGAATTTTGGACTCGGCCGGTGACAAAATGTTCCAAACACACCCCCTGCACAACTCCACCGGGGAAGGTGCCAGACAGGAGTTCTCTTAGTAGTTTTTACACTACCTTGGTAGGCAGCTGAAAGGCACCACAAAAGTTGTTCTACCTGCTTTCTGGGCTGAGATGGGGAACCGCTGAATTTTGGACTCGGCCGGTGACAAAATGTTCCAAACACACCCCATGCACAACTCCACTAGCGAAGGTGCCAGACAGGAGTTCTCCTGGTAGTTTTTACACTACCTTGGTAGGCACCTGAAAGGCACCACAAAAGTTGTTCTACCTGCTTTCTGGGCTGAGATGGGGAACCGCTGAATTTTGGACTCGGCCGGTGACAAAATGTTCCAAACACACCCCATGCACAACTCCACCGGGGAAGGTGCCAGACAGGAGTTCTCCTGGTAGTTTTTACATTGCTCCGGTAGGCATCTGAAAGACACCACAAAAGTTGTTCTACCTGCTTTCTGGGCTGAGATGGGGAACCGCTGAATTTTGGACTCGGCCGGTGACAAAATGTTCCAAACACACCCCATGCACAACTCCACTAGCGAAGGTGCCAGACAGGAGTTCTCCTGGTAGTTTTTACACTACCTTGGTAGGCACCTGAAAGGCACCACAAAAGTTGTTCTACCTGCTTTCTGGGCTGAGATGGGGAACCGCTGAATTTTGGAGTCGCCCGGTGACAAAATGTTCCAAAGACACCCCATGCACAACTCCACCGGGGAAGGTGCCAGGCAGGAGTTCTCTTGGTAGTTTTTACACTACCTTGGTAGGCATTTGAAAGGCACCACAAAAGTTGTTCTACCTGCTTTCTGGGCTGAGATGGGGAACCGCTGAATTTTGGACTCGGCCAGAGACAAAATGTTCCAAACACACCCCATGCACAACTCCACCGGGGAAGGTGCCAGACAGGAGTTCTCCTGGTAGTTTTTACATTGCTCTGGTAGGCATCTGAAAGACACCACAAAAGTTGTTCTACCTGCTTTCTGGGCTGAGATGGGGAATCGCTGAATTTTGGACTCGGCCGGTGACAAAATGTTCCAAACACACCCCATGCACAACTCCACCGGGGAAGGTGCCAGACAGGAGTTCTCCTGGTAGTTTTTACACTACCTTGGTAGGCACCTGAAAGGCACCACAAAAGTTGTTCTACCTGCTTTCTGGGCTGAGATGGGGAACCGCTGAATTTTGGACTCGGCCGGTGACAAAATGTTCCAAACACACCCCCTGCACAACTCCACCGGGGAAGGTGCCAGACAGGAGTTCTCCTGGTAGTTTTTACACTACCTTGGTAGGCACCTGAAAGGCACCACAAAAGTTGTTCTACCTGCTTTCTGGGCTGAGATGGGGAACCGCTAAATTTTGGACTCGGCCGGTGACAAAATGTTCCAAACACACCCCATGCACAACTCCACCGGGGAAGGTGCCAGACAGGAGTTCTCTTAATAGTTTTTACACTACCTTGGTAGGCAGCTAAAAGGCACCACAAAAGTTGTTCTACCTGCTTTCTGGGCTGAGATGGGGAACCGCTGAATTTTGGAGTCGGCCGGTGACAAAATGTTCCAAACACACCCCATGCACAACTCCACTAGCGAAGGTGCCAGGGACGAGCTCTGTTGGTAGTTTTTACATTGCTCCGGTAGGCATCTGAAAGACACCACAAAAGTTGTTCTACCTGCTTTCTGGGCTGAGATGGGGAACCGCTGAATTTTGGACTCGGCCGGTGACAAAATGTTCCAAACACACCCCCTGCACAACTCCACCGGGGAAGGTGCCAGACAGGAGTTCTCTTAGTAGTTTTTACACTACCTTGGTAGGCAGCTGAAAGGCACCACAAAAGTTGTTCTACCTGCTTTCTGGGCTGAGATGGGGAACCGCTGAATTTTGGACTCGGCCGGTGACAAAATGTTCCAAACACACCCCATGCACAACTCCACTAGCGAAGGTGCCAGACAGGAGTTCTCCTGGTAGTTTTTACACTACCTTGGTAGGCACCTGAAAGGCACCACAAAAGTTGTTCTACCTGCTTTCTGGGCTGAGATGGGGAACCGCTGAATTTTGGACTCGGCCGGTGACAAAATGTTCCAAAGACACCCCATGCACAACTCCACCGGGGAAGGTGCCAGGCAGGAGTTCTCCTGTAGTTTTTACATTGCTCCGGTAGGCAGCTGAAAGACACCACAAAAGTTGTTCTACCTGCTTTCTGGGCTGAGATGGGGAACCGCTGAATTTTGGAGTCGGCCGGTGACAAAATGTTCCAAACACACCCCATGCACAACTCCACCGGGGAAGGTGCCAGACAGGAGTTCTCTTAATAGTTTTTACACTACCTTGGTAGGCAGCTAAAAGGCACCACAAAAGTTGTTCTACCTGCTTTCTGGGCTGAGATGGGGAACCGCTGAATTTTGGAGTCGGGCGGTGACAAAATGTTCCAAACACACCCCATGCACAACTCCACCGGGGAAGGTGCCAGGCAGGAGTTCTCTTGGTAGTTTTTACACTACCTTGGTAGGCATTTGAAAGGCACCACAAAAGTTGTTCTACCTGCTTTCTGGGCTGAGATGGGGAACCGCTGAATTTTGGAGTCGGCTGGTGACAAAATGTTCCAAAAACACCCCCTGCACAACTCCACCGGGGAAGGTGCCAGACAGGAGTTCTCCTGGTAGTTTTTACATTGCTCCGGTAGGCATCTGAAAGACACCACAAAAGTTGTTCTACCTGCTTTCTGGGCTGAGATGGGGAACCGCTGAATTTTGGACTCGGCCAGTGACAAAATGTTCCAAAGACACCCCATGCACAACTCCACCGGGGAAGGTGCCAGACAGGAGTTCTCTTAGTAGTTTTTACACTACCTTGGTAGGCACCTGAAAGGCACCACAAAAGTTGTTCTACCTGCTTTCTGGGCTGAGATGGGGAACCGCTGAATTTTGGAGTCGCCCGGTGACAAAATGTTCCAAAGACACCCCATGCACAACTCCACCGGGGAAGGTGCCAGGCAGGAGTTCTCTTGGTAGTTTTTACACTACCTTGGTAGGCATTTGAAAGGCACCACAAAAGTTGTTCTACCTGCTTTCTGGGCTGAGATGGGGAACCGCTGAATTTTTGGACTCGGCTGGTGACAAAATGTTCCGAACACACCCCATGCACAACTCCACCGGGGAAGGTGCCAGACAGGAGTTCTCCTGGTAGTTTTTACATTGCTCCGGTAGGCAGCTGAAAGACACCACAAAAGTTGTTCTACCTGCTTTCTGGGCTGAGATGGGGAACCGCTGAATTTTGGAGTCGGCCGGTGACAAAATGTTCCAAACACACCCCCTGCACAACTCCACCGGGGAAGGTGCCAGGCAGGAGTTCTCTTGGTAGTTTTTACACTACCTTGGTAGGCATCTGAAAGACACCACAAAAGTTGTTCTACCTGCTTTCTGGGCTGAGATGGGGAACCGCTGAATTTTGGAGTCGGCTGGTGACAAAATGTTCCAAAGACACCCCATGCACAACTCCACCGGGGAAGGTGCCAGACAAGAGTTCTCTTGAGAGTTTTTACACTACCTTGGTAGGCATCTGAAAGACACCACAAAAGTTGTTCTACCTGCTTTCTGGGCTGAGATGGGGAACCGCTGAATTTTGGACTCGGCCGGTGACAAAATGTTCCAAACACACCCCATGCACAACTCCACCGGGGAAGGTGCCAGACAGGAGTTCTCTTAGTAGTTTTTACACTACCTTGGTAGGCATCTGAAAGACACCACAAAAGTTGTTCTACCTGCTTTCTGGGCTGAGATGGGGAAACGCTGAATTTTGGACTCGGCTGGTGACAAAATGTTCCTAACACACCCCCTGCACAACTCCACCGGGGAAGGTGCCAGACGGGAGTTCTCCTGGTAGTTTTTACATTGCTCCGGTAGGCATCTGAAAGACACCACAAAAGTTGTTCTACCTGCTTTCTGGGCTGAGATGGGGAACCGCTGAATTTTTGGACTCGGCTGGTGACAAAATATTCCGAACACAGCCCATGCACAACTCCACCGGGGAAGGTGCCAGACAGGAGCTCTCCTGGTAGTTTTTACATTGCTCCGGTAGGCAGCTGAAAGACACCACAAAAGTTGTTCTACCTGCTTTCTGGGCTGAGATGGGGAACCGCTGAATTTTGGACTCGGCCGGTGACAAAATGTTCCAAACACACCCCATGCACAACTCCACCGGGGAAGGTGCCAGACAGGAGTTCTCTTAATAGTTTTTACACTACCTTGGTAGGCAGCTAAAAGGCACCACAAAAGTTGTTCTACCTGCTTTCTGGGCTGAGATGGGGAACCGCTGAATTTTGGAGTCGGCCGGTGACAAAATGTTCCAAACACACCCCATGCACAACTCCACTAGCGAAGGTGCCAGGGACGAGCTCTGTTGGTAGTTTTTACATTGCTCCGGTAGGCATCAAAAGGACACCACAAAAGTTGTTCTACCTGCTTTCTGGGCTGAGATGGGGAATCGCTGAATTTTGGACTCGGCCGGTGACAAAATGTTCCAAAGACACCCCATGCACAACTCCACCAGGGAAGGTGCCAGGCAGGAGTTCTCTTGGTAGTTTTTACACTACCTTGGTAGGCAGCTGAAAGGCACCACAAAAGTTGTTCTACCTGCTTTCTGGGCTGAGATGGGGAACCGCTGAATTTTGGAGTCGGCTGGTGACAAAATGTTCCAAACACACCCCCTGCACAACTCCACCGGGGAAGGTGCCAGACAGGAGTTCTCCTGGTAGTTTTTACATTGCTCCGGTAGGCACCTGAAAGGCACCACAAAAGTTGTTCTACCTGCTTTCTGGGCTGAGATGGGGAATCGCTGAATTTTGGACTCGGCCGGTGACAAAATGTTCCAAACACACCCCCTGCACAACTCCACCGGGGAAGGTGCCAGACAGGAGTTCTCTTGGTAGTTTTTACACTACCTTGGTAGGCATCTGAAAGACACCACAAAAGTTGTTCTACCTGCTTTCTGGGCTGAGATGGGGAACCGCTGAATTTTGGAGTCGGCTGGTGACAAAATGTTCCAAAGACACCCCATGCACAACTCCACCGGGGAAGGTGCCAGACAGGAGTTCTCTTAGTAGTTTTTACACTACCTTGGTAGGCATCTGAAAGACACCACAAAAGTTGTTCTACCTGCTTTCTGGGCTGAGATGGGGAACCGCTGAATTTTGGACTCGGCCGGTGACAAAATGTTCCAAACACACCCCATGCACAACTCCACCGGGGAAGGTGCCAGACAGGAGTTCTCTTAGTAGTTTTTACACTACCTTGGTAGGCATCTGAAAGACACCACAAAAGTTGTTCTACCTGCTTTCTGGGCTGAGATGGGGAAACGCTGAATTTTGGACTCGGCTGGTGACAAAATGTTCCTAACACACCCCCTGCACAACTCCACCGGGGAAGGTGCCAGACGGGAGTTCTCCTGGTAGTTTTTACATTGCTCCGGTAGGCATCTGAAAGACACCACAAAAGTTGTTCTACCTGCTTTCTGGGCTGAGATGGGGAACCGCTGAATTTTTGGACTCGGCTGGTGACAAAATATTCCGAACACAGCCCATGCACAACTCCACCGGGGAAGGTGCCAGACAGGAGCTCTCCTGGTAGTTTTTACATTGCTCCGGTAGGCAGCTGAAAGACACCACAAAAGTTGTTCTACCTGCTTTCTGGGCTGAGATGGGGAACCGCTGAATTTTGGACTCGGCCGGTGACAAAATGTTCCAAACACACCCCATGCACAACTCCACCGGGGAAGGTGCCAGACAGGAGTTCTCTTAATAGTTTTTACACTACCTTGGTAGGCAGCTAAAAGGCACCACAAAAGTTGTTCTACCTGCTTTCTGGGCTGAGATGGGGAACCGCTGAATTTTGGAGTCGCCCGGTGACAAAATGTTCCAAAGACACCCCATGCACAACTCCACCGGGGAAGGTGCCAGGCAGGAGTTCTCTTGGTAGTTTTTACACTACCTTGGTAGGCATTTGAAAGGCACCACAAAAGTTGTTCTACCTGCTTTCTGGGCTGAGATGGGGAACCGCTGAATTTTTGGACTCGGCTGGTGACAAAATGTTCCGAACACACCCCATGCACAACTCCACCGGGGAAGGTGCCAGACAGGAGTTCTCCTGGTAGTTTTTACATTGCTCCGGTAGGCATCTGAAAGACACCACAAAAGTTGTTCTACCTGCTTTCTGGGCTGAGATGGGGAACCGCTGAATTTTGGAGTCGGCCGGTGACAAAATGTTCCAAACACACCCCCTGCACAACTCCACCGGGGAAGGTGCCAGACAGGAGTTCTCTTGGTAGTTTTTACACTACCTTGGTAGGCATCTAAAAGACACCACAAAAGTTGTTCTACCTGCTTTCTGGGCTGAGATGGGGAACCGCTGAATTTTGGACTCGGCTGGTGACAAAATGTTCCAAACACACCCCCTGCACAACTCCACCGGGGAAGGTGCCAGACAGGAGTTCTCCTGGTAGTTTTTACATTGCTCCGGTAGGCATCTGAAAGACACCACAAAAGTTGTTCTACCTGCTTTCTGGGCTGAGATGGGGAACAGCTGAATTTTGGAGTCGGCTGGTGACAAAATGTTCCAAAGACACCCCCTGCACAACTCCACCGGGGAAGGTGCCAGGCAGGAGTTCTCCTGGTAGTTTTTACATTGGTCTGGTAGGCATCTGAAAGACACCACAAAAGTTGTTCTACCTGCTTTCTGGGCTGAGATGGGGAACCGCTGAATTTTGGAGTCGGCTGGTGACAAAATGTTCCAAAGACACCCCATGCACAACTCCACCGGGGAAGGTGCCAGACAGGAGTTCTCCTGGTAGTTTTTACACTACCTTGGTAGGCAGCTGAAAGGCACCACAAAAGTTGTTCTACCTGCTTTCTGGGCTGAGATGGGGAACCGCTGAATTTTGGACTCGGCCGGTGACAAAATGTTCCAAACACACCCCATGCACAACTCCACCGGGGAAGGTGCCAGACGGGAGTTCTCCTGGTAGTTTTTACATTGCTCCGGTAGGCATCTGAAAGACACCACAAAAGTTGTTCTATCTGCTTTCTGGGCTGAGATGGGGAATCGCTGAATTTTGGACTCGGCCGGTGACAAAATGTTCCAAAGACACCCCATGCACAACTCCACCGGGGAAGGTGCCAGGCAGGAGTTCTCCTGGTAGTTTTTACACTACCTTGGTAGGCAGCTGAAAGACACCACAAAAGTTGTTCTACCTGCTTTCTGGGCTGAGATGGGGAACCGCTGAATTTTTGGACTCGGCTGGTGACAAAATGTTCCGAACACACCCCATGCACAACTCCACCGGGGAAGGTGCCAGACAGGAGTTCTGTTGGTAGTTTTTACATTGCTCCGGTAGGCAGCTGAAAGACACCACAAAAGTTGTTCTACCTGCTTTCTGGGCTGAGATGGGGAACCGCTGAATTTTGGACTCGGCCGGTGACAAAATGTTCCAAACACACCCCATGCACAACTCCACCGGGGAAGGTGCCAGACAGGAGTTCTCTTGGTAGTTTTTACACTACCTTGGTAGGCAGCTGAAAGGCACCACAAAAGTTGTTCTACCTGCTTTCTGGGCTGAGATGGGGAATCGCTGAATTTTGGAGTCGGCTGGTGACAAAATGTTTCAAACACACCCCCTGCACAACTCCACCGGGGAAGGTGCCAGACAGGAGTTCTCCTGGTAGTTTTTACATTGCTCCGGTAGGCATCTGAAAGACACCACAAAAGTTGTTCTATCTGCTTTCTGGGCTGAGATGGGGAATCGCTGAATTTTGGACTCGGCCGGTGACAAAATGTTCCAAAGACACCCCATGCACAACTCCACCGGGGAATGTGCCAGACAAGCGTTCTCTTGATAGTTTTTACACTACCTTGGTAGGCAGCTGAAAGACACCACAAAAGTTGTTCTACCTGCTTTCTGGGCTGAGATGGGGAACCGCTGAATTTTGGACTCGGCCAGTGACAAAATGTTCCAAACACACCCCCTGCACAACTCCACCGGGGAAGGTGCCAGACAGGAGTTCTCCTGGTAGTTTTTACATTGCTCCGGTAGGCATCTGAAAGACACTACAAAAGTTGTTCTACCTGCTTTCTGGGCTGAGATGGGGAACCGCTGAATTTTGGACTCGGCTGGTGACAAAATGTTCCAAACACACCCCCTGCACAACTCCACCGGGGAAGGTGCCAGACAGGAGTTCTCCTGGTAGTTTTTACATTGCTCCGGTAGGCATCTGAAAGACACCACAAAAGTTGTTCTATCTGCTTTCTGGGCTGAGATGGGGAACAGCTGAATTTTGGAGTCGGCCGGTGACAAAATGTTCCAAACACACCCCATGCACAACTCCACTAGCGAAGGTGCCAGGGACGAGCTCTGTTGGTAGTTTTTACATTGCTCCGGTAGGCATCAAAAGGATACCACAAAAGTTGTTCTACCTGCTTTCTGGGCTGAGATGGGGAATCGCTGAATTTTGGACTCGGCCGGTGACAAAATGTTCCAAAGACACCCCATGCACAACTCCACCGGGGAAGGTGCCAGGCAGGAGTTCTCTTGGTAGTTTTTACACTACCTTGGTAGGCATTTGAAAGGCACCACAAAAGTTGTTCTACCTGCTTTCTGGGCTGAGATGGGGATCCGCTGAATTTTGGAGTCGGCTGGTGACAAAATGTTCCAAACACACCCCATGCACAACTCCACCGGGGAAGGTGCCAGACAGGAGTTCTCCTGGTAGTTTTTACATTGCTCCGGTAGGCATCTGAAAGACACCACAAAAGTTGTTCTACCTGCTTTCTGGGCTGAGATGGGGAACCGCTGAATTTTGGACTCGGCCAGTGACAAAATGTTCCAAAGACACCCCATGCACAACTCCACCGGGGAAGGTGCCAGGCAGGAGTTCTCCTGGTAGTTTTTACATTGCTCTGGTAGGCATCTGAAAGACACCACAAAAGTTGTTCTACCTGCTTTCTGGGCTGAGATGGGGAACCGCTGAATTTTGGAGTCGGCTGGTGACAAAATGTTCCAAAGACACCCCATGCACAACTCCACCGGGGAAGGTGCCAGACAGGAGTTCTCCTGGTAGTTTTTACACTACCTTGGTAGGCAGCTGAAAGGCACCACAAAAGTTGTTCTACCTGCTTTCTGGGCTGAGATGGGGAACCGCTGAATTTTGGACTCGGCCGGTGACAAAATGTTCCAAACACACCCCATGCACAACTCCACCGGGGAAGGTGCCAGACAGGAGTTCTCTTAGTAGTTTTTACACTACCTTGGTAGGCATCTGAAAGACACCACAAAAGTTGTTCTACCTGCTTTCTGGGCTGAGATGGGGAAACGCTGAATTTTGGACTCGGCTGGTGACAAAATGTTCCAAACACACCCCCTGCACAACTCCACCGGGGAAGGTGCCAGACGGGAGTTCTCCTGGTAGTTTTTACATTGCTCCGGTAGGCATCTGAAAGACACCACAAAAGTTGTTCTATCTGCTTTCTGGGCTGAGATGGGGAATCGCTGAATTTTGGACTCGGCCGGTGACAAAATGTTCCAAAGACACCCCATGCACAACTCCACCGGGGAAGGTGCCAGGCAGGAGTTCTCCTGGTAGTTTTTACATTGCTCCGGTAGGCATCTGAAAGACACCACAAAAGTTGTTCTACCTGCTTTCTGGGCTGAGATGGGGAACCGCTGAATTTTGGAGTCGCCCGGTGACAAAATGTTCCAAAGACACCCCATGCACAACTCCACCGGGGAAGGTGCCAGGCAGGAGTTCTCTTGGTAGTTTTTACACTACCTTGGTAGGCATTTGAAAGGCACCACAAAAGTTGTTCTACCTGCTTTCTGGGCTGAGATGGGGAACCGCTGAATTTTTGGACTCGGCTGGTGACAAAATGTTCCGAACACACCCCATGCACAACTCCACCGGGGAAGGTGCCAGACAGGAGTTCTCCTGGTAGTTTTTACATTGCTCCGGTAGGCAGCTGAAAGACACCACAAAAGTTGTTCTACCTGCTTTCTGGGCTGAGATGGGGAACCGCTGAATTTTGGAGTCGGCCGGTGACAAAATGTTCCAAACACACCCCCTGCACAACTCCACCGGGGAAGGTGCCAGGCAGGAGTTCTCTTGGTAGTTTTTACACTACCTTGGTAGGCATCTGAAAGACACCACAAAAGTTGTTCTACCTGCTTTCTGGGCTGAGATGGGGAACCGCTGAATTTTGGAGTCGGCTGGTGACAAAATGTTCCAAAGACACCCCATGCACAACTCCACCGGGGAAGGTGCCAGACAAGAGTTCTCTTGAGAGTTTTTACACTACCTTGGTAGGCATCTGAAAGACACCACAAAAGTTGTTCTACCTGCTTTCTGGGCTGAGATGGGGAACCGCTGAATTTTGGACTCGGCCGGTGACAAAATGTTCCAAACACACCCCATGCACAACTCCACCGGGGAAGGTGCCAGACAGGAGTTCTCTTAGTAGTTTTTACACTACCTTGGTAGGCATCTGAAAGACACCACAAAAGTTGTTCTACCTGCTTTCTGGGCTGAGATGGGGAAACGCTGAATTTTGGACTCGGCTGGTGACAAAATGTTCCTAACACACCCCCTGCACAACTCCACCGGGGAAGGTGCCAGACGGGAGTTCTCCTGGTAGTTTTTACATTGCTCCGGTAGGCATCTGAAAGACACCACAAAAGTTGTTCTACCTGCTTTCTGGGCTGAGATGGGGAACCGCTGAATTTTTGGACTCGGCTGGTGACAAAATATTCCGAACACAGCCCATGCACAACTCCACCGGGGAAGGTGCCAGACAGGAGCTCTCCTGGTAGTTTTTACATTGCTCCGGTAGGCAGCTGAAAGACACCACAAAAGTTGTTCTACCTGCTTTCTGGGCTGAGATGGGGAACCGCTGAATTTTGGACTCGGCCGGTGACAAAATGTTCCAAACACACCCCATGCACAACTCCACCGGGGAAGGTGCCAGACAGGAGTTCTCTTAATAGTTTTTACACTACCTTGGTAGGCAGCTAAAAGGCACCACAAAAGTTGTTCTACCTGCTTTCTGGGCTGAGATGGGGAACCGCTGAATTTTGGAGTCGGCCGGTGACAAAATGTTCCAAACACACCCCATGCACAACTCCACTAGCGAAGGTGCCAGGGACGAGCTCTGTTGGTAGTTTTTACATTGCTCCGGTAGGCATCAAAAGGACACCACAAAAGTTGTTCTACCTGCTTTCTGGGCTGAGATGGGGAATCGCTGAATTTTGGACTCGGCCGGTGACAAAATGTTCCAAAGACACCCCATGCACAACTCCACCGGGGAAGGTGCCAGGCAGGAGTTCTCTTGGTAGTTTTTACACTACCTTGGTAGGCAGCTGAAAGGCACCACAAAAGTTGTTCTACCTGCTTTCTGGGCTGAGATGGGGAACCGCTGAATTTTGGAGTCGGCTGGTGACAAAATGTTCCAAACACACCCCCTGCACAACTCCACCGGGGAAGGTGCCAGACAGGAGTTCTCCTGGTAGTTTTTACATTGCTCCGGTAGGCATCTGAAAGACACCACAAAAGTTGTTCTACCTGCTTTCTGGGCTGAGATGGGGAACCGCTGAATTTTGGACTCGGCCAGTGACAAAATGTTCCAAAGACACCCCATGCACAACTCCACCGGGGAAGGTGCCAGACAGGAGTTCTCTTAGTAGTTTTTACACTACCTTGGTAGGCACCTGAAAGGCACCACAAAAGTTGTTCTACCTGCTTTCTGGGCTGAGATGGGGAACCGCTGAATTTTGGAGTCGCCCGGTGACAAAATGTTCCAAAGACACCCCATGCACAACTCCACCGGGGAAGGTGCCAGGCAGGAGTTCTCTTGGTAGTTTTTACACTACCTTGGTAGGCATTTGAAAGGCACCACAAAAGTTGTTCTACCTGCTTTCTGGGCTGAGATGGGGAACCGCTGAATTTTTGGACTCGGCTGGTGACAAAATGTTCCGAACACACCCCATGCACAACTCCACCGGGGAAGGTGCCAGACAGGAGTTCTCCTGGTAGTTTTTACATTGCTCCGGTAGGCATCTGAAAGACACCACAAAAGTTGTTCTACCTGCTTTCTGGGCTGAGATGGGGAACCGCTGAATTTTGGAGTCGGCCGGTGACAAAATGTTCCAAACACACCCCCTGCACAACTCCACCGGGGAAGGTGCCAGACAGGAGTTCTCTTGGTAGTTTTTACACTACCTTGGTAGGCATCTAAAAGACACCACAAAAGTTGTTCTACCTGCTTTCTGGGCTGAGATGGGGAACCGCTGAATTTTGGACTCGGCTGGTGACAAAATGTTCCAAACACACCCCCTGCACAACTCCACCGGGGAAGGTGCCAGACAGGAGTTCTCCTGGTAGTTTTTACATTGCTCCGGTAGGCATCTGAAAGACACCACAAAAGTTGTTCTACCTGCTTTCTGGGCTGAGATGGGGAACAGCTGAATTTTGGAGTCGGCTGGTGACAAAATGTTCCAAAGACACCCCCTGCACAACTCCACCGGGGAAGGTGCCAGGCAGGAGTTCTCCTGGTAGTTTTTACATTGGTCTGGTAGGCATCTGAAAGACACCACAAAAGTTGTTCTACCTGCTTTCTGGGCTGAGATGGGGAACCGCTGAATTTTGGAGTCGGCTGGTGACAAAATGTTCCAAAGACACCCCATGCACAACTCCACCGGGGAAGGTGCCAGACAGGAGTTCTCCTGGTAGTTTTTACACTACCTTGGTAGGCAGCTGAAAGGCACCACAAAAGTTGTTCTACCTGCTTTCTGGGCTGAGATGGGGAACCGCTGAATTTTGGACTCGGCCGGTGACAAAATGTTCCAAACACACCCCATGCACAACTCCACCGGGGAAGGTGCCAGACGGGAGTTCTCCTGGTAGTTTTTACATTGCTCCGGTAGGCATCTGAAAGACACCACAAAAGTTGTTCTATCTGCTTTCTGGGCTGAGATGGGGAATCGCTGAATTTTGGACTCGGCCGGTGACAAAATGTTCCAAAGACACCCCATGCACAACTCCACCGGGGAAGGTGCCAGGCAGGAGTTCTCCTGGTAGTTTTTACACTACCTTGGTAGGCAGCTGAAAGACACCACAAAAGTTGTTCTACCTGCTTTCTGGGCTGAGATGGGGAACCGCTGAATTTTTGGACTCGGCTGGTGACAAAATGTTCCGAACACACCCCATGCACAACTCCACCGGGGAAGGTGCCAGACAGGAGTTCTGTTGGTAGTTTTTACATTGCTCCGGTAGGCAGCTGAAAGACACCACAAAAGTTGTTCTACCTGCTTTCTGGGCTGAGATGGGGAACCGCTGAATTTTGGACTCGGCCGGTGACAAAATGTTCCAAACACACCCCATGCACAACTCCACCGGGGAAGGTGCCAGACAGGAGTTCTCTTAATAGTTTTTACACTACCTTGGTAGGCAGCTGAAAGGCACCACAAAAGTTGTTCTACCTGCTTTCTGGGCTGAGATGGGGAATCGCTGAATTTTGGAGTCGGCTGGTGACAAAATGTTTCAAACACACCCCCTGCACAACTCCACCGGGGAAGGTGCCAGACAGGAGTTCTCCTGGTAGTTTTTACATTGCTCCGGTAGGCATCTGAAAGACACCACAAAAGTTGTTCTATCTGCTTTCTGGGCTGAGATGGGGAATCGCTGAATTTTGGACTCGGCCGGTGACAAAATGTTCCAAAGACACCCCATGCACAACTCCACCGGGGAATGTGCCAGACAAGCGTTCTCTTGATAGTTTTTACACTACCTTGGTAGGCAGCTGAAAGACACCACAAAAGTTGTTCTACCTGCTTTCTGGGCTGAGATGGGGAACCGCTGAATTTTGGACTCGGCCAGTGACAAAATGTTCCAAACACACCCCCTGCACAACTCCACCGGGGAAGGTGCCAGACAGGAGTTCTCCTGGTAGTTTTTACATTGCTCCGGTAGGCATCTGAAAGACACTACAAAAGTTGTTCTATCTGCTTTCTGGGCTGAGATGGGGAACCGCTGAATTTTGGACTCGGCTGGTGACAAAATGTTCCAAACACACCCCCTGCACAACTCCACCGGGGAAGGTGCCAGACAGGAGTTCTCCTGGTAGTTTTTACATTGCTCCGGTAGGCATCTGAAAGACACCACAAAAGTTGTTCTATCTGCTTTCTGGGCTGAGATGGGGAACAGCTGAATTTTGGAGTCGGCCGGTGACAAAATGTTCCAAACACACCCCATGCACAACTCCACTAGCGAAGGTGCCAGGGACGAGCTCTGTTGGTAGTTTTTACATTGCTCCGGTAGGCATCAAAAGGATACCACAAAAGTTGTTCTACCTGCTTTCTGGGCTGAGATGGGGAATCGCTGAATTTTGGACTCGGCCGGTGACAAAATGTTCCAAAGACACCCCATGCACAACTCCACCGGGGAAGGTGCCAGGCAGGAGTTCTCTTGGTAGTTTTTACACTACCTTGGTAGGCATTTGAAAGGCACCACAAAAGTTGTTCTACCTGCTTTCTGGGCTGAGATGGGGATCCGCTGAATTTTGGAGTCGGCTGGTGACAAAATGTTCCAAACACACCCCATGCACAACTCCACCGGGGAAGGTGCCAGACAGGAGTTCTCCTGGTAGTTTTTACATTGCTCCGGTAGGCATCTGAAAGACACCACAAAAGTTGTTCTACCTGCTTTCTGGGCTGAGATGGGGAACCGCTGAATTTTGGACTCGGCCAGTGACAAAATGTTCCAAACACACCCCATGCACAACTCCACCGGGGAAGGTGCCAGGCAGGAGTTCTCCTGGTAGTTTTTACATTGCTCTGGTAGGCATCTGAAAGACACCACAAAAGTTGTTCTACCTGCTTTCTGGGCTGAGATGGGGAACCGCTGAATTTTGGAGTCGGCTGGTGACAAAATGTTCCAAAGACACCCCATGCACAACTCCACCGGGGAAGGTGCCAGACAGGAGTTCTCCTGGTAGTTTTTACACTACCTTGGTAGGCAGCTGAAAGGCACCACAAAAGTTGTTCTACCTGCTTTCTGGGCTGAGATGGGGAACCGCTGAATTTTGGACTCGGCCGGTGACAAAAGGTTCCAAACACACCCCATGCACAACTCCACCGGGGAAGGTGCCAGACAGGAGTTCTCTTAGTAGTTTTTACACTACCTTGGTAGGCATCTGAAAGACACCACAAAAGTTGTTCTACCTGCTTTCTGGGCTGAGATGGGGAACCGCTGAATTTTGGACTCGGCCAGTGACAAAATGTTCCAAACACACCCCATGCACAACTCCACCGGGGAAGGTGCCAGGCAGGAGTTCTCCTGGTAGTTTTTACATTGCTCTGGTAGGCATCTGAAAGACACCACAAAAGTTGTTCTACCTGCTTTCTGGGCTGAGATGGGGAACCGCTGAATTTTGGAGTCGGCTGGTGACAAAATGTTCCAAAGACACCCCATGCACAACTCCACCGGGGAAGGTGCCAGACAGGAGTTCTCCTGGTAGTTTTTACACTACCTTGGTAGGCAGCTGAAAGGCACCACAAAAGTTGTTCTACCTGCTTTCTGGGCTGAGATGGGGAACCGCTGAATTTTGGACTCGGCCGGTGACAAAAGGTTCCAAACACACCCCATGCACAACTCCACCGGGGAAGGTGCCAGACAGGAGTTCTCTTAGTAGTTTTTACACTACCTTGGTAGGCATCTGAAAGACACCACAAAAGTTGTTCTACCTGCTTTCTGGGCTGAGATGGGGAAACGCTGAATTTTGGACTCGGCTGGTGACAAAATGTTCCAAACACACCCCCTGCACAACTCCACCGGGGAAGGTGCCAGACGGGAGTTCTCCTGGTAGTTTTTACATTGCTCCGGTAGGCATCTGAAAGACACCACAAAAGTTGTTCTATCTGCTTTCTGGGCTGAGATGGGGAATCGCTGAATTTTGGACTCGGCCGGTGACAAAATGTTCCAAAGACACCCCATGCACAACTCCACCGGGGAAGGTGCCAGACAGGAGTTCTCCTGGTAGTTTTTACATTGCTCCGGTAGGCATCTGAAAGACACCACAAAAGTTGTTCTACCTGCTTTCTGGGCTGAGATGGGGAACCGCTGAATTTTGGACTCGGCTGGTGACAAAATGTTCCAAACACACCCCCTGCACAACTCCACCGGGGAAGGTGCCAGACAGGAGTTCTCCTGGTAGTTTTTACATTGCTCTGGTAGGCATCTGAAAGACACCACAAAAGTTGTTCTACCTGCTTTCTGGGCTGAGATGGGGAACCGCTGAATTTTGGACTCGGCCAGTGACAAAATGTTCCAAAGACACCCCCTGCACAACTCCACCGGGGAAGGTGCCAGACAGGAGTTCTCCTGGTAGTTTTTACACTACCTTGGTAGGCAGCTGAAAGGCACCACAAAAGTTGTTCTACCTGCTTTCTGGGCTGAGATGGGGAACCGCTGAATTTTGGACTCGGCCGGTGACAAAATGTTCCAAACACACCCCCTGCACAACTCCACCGGGGAAGGTGCCAGACAGGAGTTCTCTTAGTAGTTTTTACAGTACCTTGGTAGGCATCTGAAAGACACCACAAAAGTTGTTCTACCTGCTTTCTGGGCTGAGATGGGGAAACGCTGAATTTTGGACTCGGCTGGTGACAAAATGTTCCAAACACACCCCCTGCACAACTCCACCGGGGAAGGTGCCAGACGGGAGTTCTCCTGGTAGTTTTTACATTGCTCCGGTAGGCATCTGAAAGACACCACAAAAGTTGTTCTATCTGCTTTCTGGGCTGAGATGGGGAACAGCTGAATTTTGGAGTCGGCCGGTGACAAAATGTTCCAAACACACCCCATGCACAACTCCACTAGCGAAGGTGCCAGGGACGAGCTCTGTTGGTAGTTTTTACATTGCTCCGGTAGGCATCAAAAGGACACCACAAAAGTTGTTCTACCTGCTTTCTGGGCTGAGATGGGGAATCGCTGAATTTTGGACTCGGCCGGTGACAAAATGTTCCAAAGACACCCCATGCACAACTCCACCGGGGAAGGTGCCAGGCAGGAGTTCTCTTGGTAGTTTTTACACTACCTTGGTAGGCATTTGAAAGGCACCACAAAAGTTGTTCTACCTGCTTTCTGGGCTGAGATGGGGAACCGCTGAATTTTGGACTCGGCTGGTGACAAAATGTTCCAAACACACCCCCTGCACAACTCCACCGGGGAAGGTGCCAGACAGGAGTTCTCCTGGTAGTTTTTACATTGCTCCGGTAGGCATCTGAAAGACACCACAAGAGTTGTTCTACCTGCTTTCTGGGCTGAGATGGGGAACCGCTGAATTTTGGACTCGGCCAGTGACAAAATGTTCCAAAGACACCCCATGCACAACTCCACCGGGGAAGGTGCCAGACAGGAGTTCTCTTAGTAGTTTTTACACTACCTTGGTAGGCATCTGAAAGACACCACAAAAGTTGTTCTACCTGCTTTCTGGGCTGAGATGGGGAACCGCTGAATTTTGGAGTCGCCCGGTGACAAAATGTTCCAAAGACACCCCATGCACAACTCCACCGGGGAAGGTGCCAGACAGGAGTTCTCCTGGTAGTTTTTACACGACCTTGGTAGGCATCTGAAAGACACCACAAAAGTTGTTCTACCTGCTTTCTGGGCTGAGATGGGGAACCGCTGAATTTTGGACTCGGCCGGTGACAAAATGTTCCAAACACACCCCATGCACAACTCCACCGGGGAAGGTGCCAGACAGGAGTTCTCTTAGTAGTTTTTACACTACCTTGGTAGGCATCTGAAAGACACCACAAAAGTTGTTCTACCTGCTTTCTGGGCTGAGATGGGGAAACGCTGAATTTTGGACTCGGCTGGTGACAAAATGTTCCAAACACACCCCCTGCACAACTCCACAGGGGAAGGTGCCAGACGGGAGTTCTCCTGGTAGTTTTTACATTGCTCCGGTAGGCATCTGAAAGACACCACAAAAGTTGTTCTACCTGCTTTCTGGGCTGAGATGGGGAACCGCTGAATTTTGGACTCGGCCGGTGACAAAATGTTCCAAACACACCCCCTGCACAACTCCACCGGGGAAGGTGCCAGACAGGAGTTCTCTTAGTAGTTTTTACACTACCTTGGTAGGCATCTGAAATACACCAAAAAAGTTGTTCTACCTGCTTTCTGGGCTGAGATGGGGAACCGCTGAATTTTGGACTCGGCTGGTGACAAAATGTTCCAAACACACCCCATGCACAACTCCACCGGGGAAGGTGCCAGACGGGAGTTCTCCTGGTAGTTTTTACATTGCTCCGGTAGGCATCTGAAAGACACCACAAAAGTTGTTCTATCTGCTTTCTGGGCTGAGATGGGGAATCGCTGAATTTTGGACTCGGCCGGTGAAAAAATGTTCCAAAGACACCCCATGCACAACTCCACCGGGGAAGGTGCCAGACAGGAGTTCTCTTAGTAGTTTTTACACTACCTTGGTAGGCATCTAAAAGACACCACAAAAGTTGTTCTACCTGCTTTCTGGGCTGAGATGGGGAACCGCTGAATTTTGGACTCGGCCGGTGACAAAATGTTCCAAACACACCCCATGCACAACTCCACCGGGGAAGGTGCCAGGCAGGAGTTCTCCTGGTAGTTTTTACATTGCTCTGGTAGGCATCTGAAAGACACCACAAAAGTTGTTCTACCTGCTTTCTGGGCTGAGATGGGGAACCGCTGAATTTTGGAGTCGGCTGGTGACAAAATGTTCCAAAGACACCCCATGCACAACTCCACCGGGGAAGGTGCCAGACAGGAGTTCTCCTGGTAGTTTTTACACTACCTTGGTAGGCAGCTGAAAGGCACCACAAAAGTTGTTCTACCTGCTTTCTGGGCTGAGATGGGGAACCGCTGAATTTTGGACTCGGCCAGAGACAAAATGTTCCAAACACACCCCCTGCACAACTCCACCGGGCGAAGGTGCCAGACAGGAGTTCTCCTGGTAGTTTTTACATTGCTCCGGTAGGCATCTGAAAGACACCACAAAAGTTGTTCTATCTGCTTTCTGGGCTGAGATGGGGAATCGCTGAATTTTGGACTCGGCCGGTGACAAAATGTTCCAAACACACCCCCTGCAAAACTCCACCGGGGAAGGTGCCAGACAAGCGTTCTCTTAATAGTTTTTACACTACCTTGGTAGGCATCTGAAAGACACCACAAAAGTTGTTCTACCTGCTTTCTGGGCTGAGATGGGGAACAGCTGAATTTTGGAGTCGGCCGGTGACAAAATGTTCCAAAGACACCCCCTGCACAACTATACCGGGGAAGGTGCCAGACAGGAGTTCTCCTGGTAGTTTTTACATTGCTCCGGTAGGCATCTAAAAGACACCACAAAAGATGTTCTACCTGCTTTCTGGGCTGAGATGGGGAACGGCTGAATTTTGGACTCGGCTGGTGACAAAATGTTCCAAACACACCCCATGCACAACTCCACCGGGGAAGGTGCCAGACAGGAGTTCTCCTGGTAGTTTTTACACTACCTTGGTAGGCACCTGAAAGGCACCACAAAAGTTGTTCTACCTGCTTTCTGGGCTGAGATGGGGAATCGCTGAATTTTGGACTCGGCCGGTGACAAAATGTTCCAAAGACACCCCATGCACAACTCCACCGGGGAAGGTGCCAGGCAGGAGTTCTCCTGGTAGTTTTTACATTGCTCCGGTAGGCATCTGAAAGACACCACAAAAGTTGTTCTACCTGCTTTCTGGGCTGAGATGGGGAACCGCTGAATTTTGGACTCGGCCGGTGACAAAATGTTCCAAACACACCCCCTGCACAACTCCACCGGGGAAGGTGCCAGACAGGAGTTCTCTTAGTAGTTTTTACACTACCTTGGTAGGCATCTGAAAGACACCAAAAAAGTTTTTCTACCTGCTTTCTGGGCTGAGATGGGGAACCGCTGAATTTTGGACTCGGCTGGTGACAAAATGTTCCAAAGACACCCCATGCACAACTCCACCGGGGAAGGTGCCAGACGGGAGTTCTCCTGGTAGTTTTTACATTGCTCCGGTAGGCATCTGAAAGACACCACAAAAGTTGTTCTATCTGCTTTCTGGGCTGAGATGGGGAACGGCTGAATTTTGGACTCGGCCGGTGACAAAATGTTCCAAACACACCCCATGCACAACTCCACCGGGGAAGGTGCCAGACAAGAGTTCTCCTGGTAGTTTTTACACTACCTTGGTAGGCACCTGAAAGGCACCACAAAAGTTGTTCTACCTGCTTTCTGGGCTGAGATGGGGAACCGCTGAATTTTGGACTCAGCCGGTGACAAAATGTTCCAAACACACCCCCTGCACAACTCCACCGGGGAAGGTGCCAGACAGGAGTTCTCTTAGTAGTTTTTACACTACCTTGGTAGGCAGCTGAAAGGCACCACAAAAGTTGTTCTACCTGCTTTCTGGGCTGAGATGGGGAACCGCTGAATTTTGGACTCGGCTGGTGACAAAATGTTCCAAACACACCCCATGCACAACTCCACCGGGGAAGGTGCCAGACGGGAGTTCTCCTGGTAGTTTTTACATTGCTCCGGTAGGCATCTGAAAGACACCACAAAAGTTGTTCTATCTGCTTTCTTGGCTGAGATGGGGAACGGCTGAATTTTGGACTCGGCCGGTGACAAAATGTTCCAAACACACCCCCTGCACAACTCCACCGGGGAAGGTGCCAGACAGGAGTTCTCTTAATAGTTTTTACAGTACCTTGGTAGGCAGCTAAAAGGCACCACAAAAGTTGTTCTACCTGCTTTCTGGGCTGAGATGGGGAACCGCTGAATTTTGGAGTCGGCCGGTGACAAAATGTTCCAAACACACCCCATGCACAACTCCACTAGCGAAGGTGCCAGGGACGAGCTCTGTTGGTAGTTTTTACATTGCTCCGGTAGGCATCAAAAGGACACCACAAAAGTTGTTCTACCTGCTTTCTGGGCTGAGATGGGGAATCGCTGAATTTTGGACTCGGCCGGTGAAAAAATGTTCCAAAGACACCCCATGCACAACTCCACCGGGGAAGGTGCCAGACAGGAGTTCTCCTGGTAGTTTTTACACTACCTTGGTAGGCAGCTGAAAGGCACCACAAAAGTTGTTCTACCTGCTTTCTGGGCTGAGATGGGGAATCGCTGAATTTTGGACTCGGCCGGTGACAAAATGTTCCAAACACACCCCCTGCACAACTCCACCGGGGAAGGTGCCAGACAGGAGTTCTCTTAGTAGTTTTTACAGTACCTTGGTAGGCATCTGAAAGACACCACAAAAGTTGTTCTACCTGCTTTCTGGGCTGAGATGGGGAAACGCTGAATTTTGGACTCGGCTGGTGACAAAATGTTCCAAACACACCCCCTGCACAACTCCACCGGGGAAGGTGCCAGACGGGAGTTCTCCTGGTAGTTTTTACATTGCTCCGGTAGGCATCTGAAAGACACCACAAAAGTTGTTCTATCTGCTTTCTGGGCTGAGATGGGGAACAGCTGAATTTTGGAGTCGGCCGGTGACAAAATGTTCCAAACACACCCCATGCACAACTCCACTAGCGAAGGTGCCAGGGACGAGCTCTGTTGGTAGTTTTTACATTGCTCCGGTAGGCATCAAAAGGATACCACAAAAGTTGTTCTACCTGCTTTCTGGGCTGAGATGGGGAATCGCTGAATTTTGGACTCGGCCGGTGACAAAATGTTCCAAACACACCCCATGCACAACTCCACTAGCGAAGGTGCCAGGGACGAGCTCTGTTGGTAGTTTTTACATTGCTCCGGTAGGCATCAAAAGGACACCACAAAAGTTGTTCTACCTGCTTTCTGGGCTGAGATGGGGAATCGCTGAATTTTGGACTCGGCCGGTGACAAAATGTTCCAAAGACACCCCATGCACAACTCCACCGGGGAAGGTGCCAGGCAGGAGTTCTCTTGGTAGTTTTTACACTACCTTGGTAGGCATTTGAAAGGCACCACAAAAGTTGTTCTACCTGCTTTCTGGGCTGAGATGGGGAACCGCTGAATTTTGGACTCGGCTGGTGACAAAATGTTCCAAACACACCCCCTGCACAACTCCACCGGGGAAGGTGCCAGACAGGAGTTCTCCTGGTAGTTTTTACATTGCTCCGGTAGGCATCTGAAAGACACCACAAGAGTTGTTCTACCTGCTTTCTGGGCTGAGATGGGGAACCGCTGAATTTTGGACTCGGCCAGTGACAAAATGTTCCAAAGACACCCCATGCACAACTCCACCGGGGAAGGTGCCAGACAGGAGTTCTCTTAGTAGTTTTTACACTACCTTGGTAGGCATCTGAAAGACACCACAAAAGTTGTTCTACCTGCTTTCTGGGCTGAGATGGGGAACCGCTGAATTTTGGAGTCGCCCGGTGACAAAATGTTCCAAAGACACCCCATGCACAACTCCACCGGGGAAGGTGCCAGACAGGAGTTCTCCTGGTAGTTTTTACACGACCTTGGTAGGCATCTGAAAGACACCACAAAAGTTGTTCTACCTGCTTTCTGGGCTGAGATGGGGAACCGCTGAATTTTGGACTCGGCCGGTGACAAAATGTTCCAAACACACCCCATGCACAACTCCACCGGGGAAGGTGCCAGACAGGAGTTCTCTTAGTAGTTTTTACACTACCTTGGTAGGCATCTGAAAGACACCACAAAAGTTGTTCTACCTGCTTTCTGGGCTGAGATGGGGAAACGCTGAATTTTGGACTCGGCTGGTGACAAAATGTTCCAAACACACCCCCTGCACAACTCCACAGGGGAAGGTGCCAGACGGGAGTTCTCCTGGTAGTTTTTACATTGCTCCGGTAGGCATCTGAAAGACACCACAAAAGTTGTTCTACCTGCTTTCTGGGCTGAGATGGGGAACCGCTGAATTTTGCACTCGGCCGGTGACAAAATGTTCCAAACACACCCCCTGCACAACTCCACCGGGGAAGGTGCCAGACAGGAGTTCTCTTAGTAGTTTTTACACTACCTTGGTAGGCATCTGAAAGACACCAAAAAAGTTGTTCTACCTGCTTTCTGGGCTGAGATGGGGAACCGCTGAATTTTGGACTCGGCTGGTGACAAAATGTTCCAAACACACCCCATGCACAACTCCACCGGGGAAGGTGCCAGACGGGAGTTCTCCTGGTAGTTTTTACATTGCTCCGGTAGGCATCTGAAAGACACCACAAAAGTTGTTCTATCTGCTTTCTGGGCTGAGATGGGGAATCGCTGAATTTTGGACTCGGCCGGTGAAAAAATGTTCCAAAGACACCCCATGCACAACTCCACCGGGGAAGGTGCCAGACAGGAGTTCTCTTAGTAGTTTTTACACTACCTTGGTAGGCATCTAAAAGACACCACAAAAGTTGTTCTACCTGCTTTCTGGGCTGAGATGGGGAACCGCTGAATTTTGGACTCGGCCGGTGACAAAATGTTCCAAACACACCCCATGCACAACTCCACTAGCGAAGGTGCCAGACAGGAGTTCTCCTGGTAGTTTTTACACTACCTTGGTAGGCACCTGAAAGGCACCACAAAAGTTGTTCTACCTGCTTTCTGGGCTGAGATGGGGAACCGCTGAATTTTGGACTCGGCCGGTGACAAAATGTTCCAAACACACCCCATGCACAACTCCACCGGGGAAGGTGCCAGACAGGAGTTCTCTTAGTAGTTTTTACACTACCTTGGTAGGCATTTGAAAGGCACCACAAAAGTTGTTCTACCTGCTTTCTGGGCTGAGATGGGGAACCGCTGAATTTTGGACTCGGCCAGAGACAAAATGTTCCAAACACACCCCCTGCACAACTCCACCGGGCGAAGGTGCCAGACAGGAGTTCTCCTGGTAGTTTTTACATTGCTCCGGTAGGCATCTGAAAGACACCACAAAAGTTGTTCTATCTGCTTTCTGGGCTGAGATGGGGAATCGCTGAATTTTGGACTCGGCCGGTGACAAAATGTTCCAAACACACCCCCTGCAAAACTCCACCGGGGAAGGTGCCAGACAAGCGTTCTCTTAATAGTTTTTACACTACCTTGGTAGGCATCTAAAAGACACCACAAAAGTTGTTCTACCTGCTTTCTGGGCTGAGATGGGGAACAGCTGAATTTTGGAGTCGGCCGGTGACAAAATGTTCCAAAGACACCCCCTGCACAACTATACCGGGGAAGGTGCCAGACAGGAGTTCTTCTGGTAGTTTTTACATTGCTCCGGTAGGCATCTAAAAGACACCACAAAAGATGTTCTACCTGCTTTCTGGGCTGAGATGGGGAACGGCTGAATTTTGGACTCAGCTGGTGACAAAATGTTCCAAACACACCCCATGCACAACTCCACCGGGGAAGGTGCCAGACAGGAGTTCTCCTGGTAGTTTTTACACTACCTTGGTAGGCACCTGAAAGGCACCACAAAAGTTGTTCTACCTGCTTTCTGGGCTGAGATGGGGAATCGCTGAATTTTGGACTCGGCCGGTGACAAAATGTTCCAAAGACACCCCATGCACAACTCCACCGGGGAAGGTGCCAGGCAGGAGTTCTCCTGGTAGTTTTTACATTGCTCCGGTAGGCATCTGAAAGACACCACAAAAGTTGTTCTACCTGCTTTCTGGGCTGAGATGGGGAACCGCTGAATTTTGGACTCGGCCGGTGACAAAATGTTCCAAACACACCCCCTGCACAACTCCACCGGGGAAGGTGCCAGACAGGAGTTCTCTTAGTAGTTTTTACACTACCTTGGTAGGCATCTGAAAGACACCAAAAAAGTTTTTCTACCTGCTTTCTGGGCTGAGATGGGGAACCGCTGAATTTTGGACTCGGCTGGTGACAAAATGTTCCAAAGACACCCCATGCACAACTCCACCGGGGAAGGTGCCAGACGGGAGTTCTCCTGGTAGTTTTTACATTGCTCCGGTAGGCATCTGAAAGACACCACAAAAGTTGTTCTATCTGCTTTCTGGGCTGAGATGGGGAACGGCTGAATTTTGGACTCGGCCGGTGACAAAATGTTCCAAACACACCCCATGCACAACTCCACCGGGGAAGGTGCCAGACAAGAGTTCTCCTGGTAGTTTTTACACTACCTTGGTAGGCACCTGAAAGGCACCGCAAAAGTTGTTCTACCTGCTTTCTGGGCTGAGATGGGGAACCGCTGAATTTTGGACTCGGCCGGTGACAAAATGTTCCAAACACACCCCCTGCACAACTCCACCGGGGAAGGTGCCAGACAGGAGTTCTCTTAGTAGTTTTTACACTACCTTGGTAGGCAGCTGAAAGGCACCACAAAAGTTGTTCTACCTGCTTTCTGGGCTGAGATGGGGAACCGCTGAATTTTGGACTCGGCTGGTGACAAAATGTTCCAAAGACACCCCATGCACAACTCCACCGGGGAAGGTGCCAGACGGGAGTTCTCCTGGTAGTTTTTACATTGCTCCGGTAGGCATCTGAAAGACACCACAAAAGTTGTTCTATCTGCTTTCTGGGCTGAGATGGGGAACGGCTGAATTTTGGACTCGGCCGGTGACAAAATGTTCCAAACACACCCCCTGCACAACTCCACCGGGGAAGGTGCCAGACAGGAGTTCTCTTAATAGTTTTTACACTACCTTGGTAGGCAGCTAAAAGGCACCACAAAAGTTGTTCTACCTGCTTTCTGGGCTGAGATGGGGAACCGCTGAATTTTGGAGTCGGCCGGTGACAAAATGTTCCAAACACACCCCATGCACAACTCCACTAGCGAAGGTGCCAGGGACGAGCTCTGTTGGTAGTTTTTACATTGCTCCGGTAGGCATCAAAAGGACACCACAAAAGTTGTTCTACCTGCTTTCTGGGCTGAGATGGGGAACCGCTGAATTTTGGACTCGGCTGGTGAAAAAATGTTCCAAACACACCCCATGCACAACTCCACCGGGGAAGGTGCCAGACAGGAGTTCTCCTGGTAGTTTTTACATTGCTCCGGTAGGCATCTAAAAGACACCACAAAAGATGTTCTACCTGCTTTCTGGGCTGACATGGGGAATCGCTGAATTTTGGACTCGGCCGGTGACAAAATGTTCCAAAGACACCCCATGCACAACTCCACCGGGGAATGTGCCAGACAAGCGTTCCCTTGATAGTTTTTACACTACCTTGGTAGGCATCTGAAAGACACCACAAAAGTTGTTCTACCTGCTTTCTGGGCTGAGATGGGGAAACGCTGAATTTTGGACTCGGCCGGTGACAAAATGTTCCAAAGACACCCCATGCACAACTCCACCGGGGAAGGTGCCAGGCAGGAGTTCTCCTGGTAGTTTTTACATTGCTCCGGTAGGCATCTGAAAGACACCACAAAAGTTGTTCTACCTGCTTTCTGGGCTGAGATGGGGAACCGCTGAATTTTGGACTCGGCCGGTGACAAAATGTTCCAAACACACCCCCTGCACAACTCCACCGGGGAAGGTGCCAGACAGGAGTTCTCTTAGTAGTTTTTACACTACCTTGGTAGGCAGCTGAAAGACACCACAAAAGTTGTTCTACCTGCTTTCTGGGCTGAGATGGGGAAACGCTGAATTTTGGACTCGGCTGGTGACAAAATGTTCCAAACACACCCCATGCACAACTCCACCGGGGAAGGTGCCAGACGGGAGTTCTCCTGGTAGTTTTTACATTGCTCCGGTAGGCATCTGAAAGACACCACAAAAGTTGTTCTATCTGCTTTCTGGGCTGAGATGGGGAATCGCTGAATTTTGGACTCGGCCGGTGAAAAAATGTTCCAAAGACACCCCATGCACAACTCCACCGGGGAAGGTGCCAGACAAGCGTTCTCTTGATAGTTTTTACACTACCTTGGCAGGCATCTAAAAGACACCACAAAAGTTGTTCTACCTGCTTTCTGGGCTGAGATGGGGAACAGCTGAATTTTGGAGTCGGCCGGTGACAAAATGTTCCAAAGACACCCCCTGCACAACTATACCGGGGAAGGTGCCAGACAGGAGTTCTTCTGGTAGTTTTTACATTGCTCCGGTAGGCATCTAAAAGACACCACAAAAGATGTTCTACCTGCTTTCTGGGCTGAGATGGGGAACGGCTGAATTTTGGACTCGGCCGGTGACAAAATGTTCCAAACACACCCCATGCACAACTCCACCGGGGAAGGTGCCAGACAGGAGTTCTCTTAGTAGTTTTTACACTACCTTGGTAGGCATCTAAAAGACACCACAAAAGTTGTTCTACCTGCTTTCTGGGCTGAGATGGGGAACCGCTGAATTTTGGACTCGGCCGGTGACAAAATGTTCCAAACACACCCCATGCACAACTCCACTAGCGAAGGTGCCAGACAGGAGTTCTCCTGGTAGTTTTTACACTACCTTGGTAGGCACCTGAAAGGCACCACAAAAGTTGTTCTACCTGCTTTCTGGGCTGAGATGGGGAACAGCTGAATTTTGGAGTCGGCCGGTGACAAAATGTTCCAAAGACACCCCCTGCACAACTATACCGGGGAAGGTGCCAGACAGGAGTTCTTCTGGTAGTTTTTACATTGCTCCGGTAGGCATTTGAAAGGCACCACAAAAGATGTTCTACCTGCTTTCTGGGCTGAGATGGGGAACGGCTGAATTTTGGACTCGGCCGGTGACAAAATGTTCCAAACACACCCCATGCACAACTCCACCGGGGAAGGTGCCAGACAGGAGTTCTCCTGGTAGTTTTTACACTACCTTGGTAGGCACCTGAAAGGCACCACAAAAGTTGTTCTACCTGCTTTCTGGGCTGAGATGGGGAATCGCTGAATTTTGGACTCGGCCGGTGACAAAATGTTCCAAAGACACCCCATGCACAACTCCACCGGGGAAGGTGCCAGGCAGGAGTTCTCCTGGTAGTTTTTACATTGCTCCGGTAGGCATCTGAAAGACACCACAAAAGTTGTTCTACCTGCTTTCTGGGCTGAGATGGGGAACCGCTGAATTTTGGACTCGGCCGGTGACAAAATGTTCCAAAGACACCCCATGCACAACTCCACCGGGGAAGGTGCCAGACAGGAGTTCTCTTAGTAGTTTTTACACTACCTTGGTAGGCATCTGAAAGACACCAAAAAAGTTGTTCTACCTGCTTTCTGGGCTGAGATGGGGAACCGCTGAATTTTGGACTCGGCTGGTGACAAAATGTTCCAAACACACCCCCTGCAGAACTCCACCGGGAAAGGTGCCAGACGGGAGTTCTCCTGGTAGTTTTTACATTGCTCCGGTAGGCATCTGAAAGACACCACAAAAGTTGTTCTATCTGCTTTCTGGGCTGAGATGGGGAATCGCTGAATTTTGGACTCGGCCGGTGAAAAAATGTTCCAAAGACACCCCATGCACAACTCCACCGGGGAAGGTGCCAGACAGGAGTTCTCTTAGTAGTTTTTACACTACCTTGGTAGGCATCTAAAAGACACCACAAAAGTTGTTCTACCTGCTTTCTGGGCTGAGATGGGGAACCGCTGAATTTTGGACTCGGCCGGTGACAAAATGTTCCAAACACACCCCATGCACAACTCCACTAGCGAAGGTGCCAGACAGGAGTTCTCCTGGTAGTTTTTACACTACCTTGGTAGGCATCTGAAAGGCACCACAAAAGTTGCTCTACCTGCTTTCTGGGCTGAGATGGGGAATCGCTGAATTTTGGACTCGGCCGGTGACAAAATGTTCCAAACACACCCCATGCACAACTCCACCGGGGAAGGTGCCAGGCAGGAGTTCTCTTGGTAGTTTTTACACTACCTTGGTAGGCATTTGAAAGGCACCACAAAAGTTGTTCTACCTGCTTTCTGGGCTGAGATGGGGAACCGCTGAATTTTGGACTCGGCCAGAGACAAAATGTTCCAAACACACCCCCTGCAAAACTCCACCGGGGAAGGTGCCAGACAAGCGTTCTCTTGATAGTTTTTACACTACCTTGGTAGGCATCTAAAAGACACCACAAAAGTTGTTCTACCTGCTTTCTGGGCTGAGATGGGGAACAGCTGAATTTTGGAGTCGGCCGGTGACAAAATGTTCCAAAGACACCCCCTGCACAACTATACCGGGGAAGGTGCCAGACAGGAGTTCTAATGTTAGTTTTTACATTGCTCCGGTAGGCATCTAAAAGACACCACAAAAGATGTTCTACCTGCTTTCTGGGCTGAGATGGGGAACGGCTGAATTTTGGACTCGGCCGGTGACAAAATGTTCCAAACACACCCCATGCACAACTCCACCGGGGAAGGTGCCAGGCAGGAGTTCTCCTGGTAGTTTTTACACTACCTTGGTAGGCAGCTGAAAGACACCACAAAAGTTGTTCTACCTGCTTTCTGGGCTGAGATGGGGAACCGCTGAATTTTGGACTCGGCCGGTGACAAAATGTTCCAAAGACACCCCATGCACAACTCCACCGGGGAAGGTGCCAGGCAGGAGTTCTCCTGGTAGTTTTTACATTGCTCCGGTAGGCATCTGAAAGACACCACAAAAGTTGTTCTACCTGCTTTCTGGGCTGAGATGGGGAACCGCTGAATTTTGGACTCGGCCGGTGACAAAATGTTCCAAACACACCCCCTGCACAACTCCACCGGGGAAGGTGCCAGACAGGAGTTCTCTTAGTAGTTTTTACACTACCTTGGTAGGCAGCTGAAAGGCACCACAAAAGTTGTTCTACCTGCTTTCTGGGCTGAGATGGGGAACCGCTGAATTTTGGAGTCGGCCGGTGACAAAATGTTCCAAACATACCCCATGCACAACTCCACTAGCGAAGGTGCCAGACAGGAGTTCTCCTGGTAGTTTTTACACTACCTTGGTAGGCACCTGAAAGGCACCACAAAAGTTGTTCTACCTGCTTTCTGGGCTGAGATGGGGAACCGCTGAATTTTGGACTCGGCCGGTGACAAAATGTTCCAAACACACCCCATGCACAACTCCACCGGGGAAGGTGCCAGGCAGGAGTTCTCTTGGTAGTTTTTACACTACCTTGGTAGGCATTTGAAAGGCACCACAAAAGTTGTTCTACCTGCTTTCTGGGCTGAGATGGGGAACCGCTGAATTTTTGGACTCGGCTGGTGACAAAATATTCCGAACACACCCCATGCACAACTCCACCGGGGAAGGTGCCAGACAGGAGTTCTCCTGTAGTTTTTACATTGCTCCGGTAGGCAGCTGAAAGACACCACAAAAGTTGTTCTACCTGCTTTCTGGGCTGAGATGGGGAACCGCTGAATTTTGGACTCGGCCGGTGACAAAATGTTCCAAACACACCCCATGCACAACTCCACCGGGGAAGGTGCCAGACAGGAGTTCTCTTAATAGTTTTTACACTACCTTGGTAGGCAGCTAAAAGGCACCACAAAAGTTGTTCTACCTGCTTTCTGGGCTGAGATGGGGAACCGCTGAATTTTGGAGTCGGCCGGTGACAAAATGTTCCAAACACACCCCATGCACAACTCCTCTAGCGAAGGTGCCAGGGACGAGCTCTGTTGGTAGTTTTTACATTGCTCCGGTAGGCATCAAAAGGACACCACAAAAGTTGTTCTACCTGCTTTCTGGGCTGAGATGGGGAATCGCTGAATTTTGGAGTCGGCCGGTGACAAAATGTTCCAAAGACACCCCATGCACAACTCCACCGGGGAAGGTGCCAGGCAGGAGTTCTCTTGGTAGTTTTTACACTACCTTGGTAGGCATTTGAAAGGCACCACAAAAGTTGTTCTACCTGCTTTCTGGGCTGAGATGGGGAACCGCTGAATTTTGGACTCGGCTGGTGACAAAATGTTCCAAACACACCCCCTGCACAACTCCACCGGGGAAGGTGCCAGACAGGAGTTCTCCTGGTAGTTTTTACATTGCTCCGGTAGGCATCTGAAAGACACCACAAAAGATGTTCTACCTGCTTTCTGGGCTGAGATGGGGAACCGCTGAATTTTGGACTCGGCCGGTGACAAAATGTTCCAAACACACCCCCTGCACAACTCCACCGGGGAAGGTGCCAGACAGGAGTTCTCTTAGTAGTTTTTACACTACCTTGGTAGGCAGCTGAAAGGCACCACAAAAGTTGTTCTACCTGCTTTCTGGGCTGAGATGGGGAACCGCTGAATTTTGGAGTCGGCCGGTGACAAAATGTTCCAAACATACCCCATGCACAACTCCACTAGCGAAGGTGCCAGACAGGAGTTCTCCTGGTAGTTTTTACACTACCTTGGTAGGCACCTGAAAGGCACCACAAAAGTTGTTCTACCTGCTTTCTGGGCTGAGATGGGGAACCGCTGAATTTTGGACTCGGCCGGTGACAAAATGTTCCAAACACACCCCATGCACAACTCCACCGGGGAAGGTGCCAGGCAGGAGTTCTCTTGGTAGTTTTTACACTACCTTGGTAGGCATTTGAAAGGCACCACAAAAGTTGTTCTACCTGCTTTCTGGGCTGAGATGGGGAACCGCTGACTTTCGGACTCGGCTGGTGCCAAAATTTTCCAAACATACCCCATGCACAACACCACCGGGGAAAGTGCCAGAGAGGAATTATTTTGTATTTCTTACATTGCTCTGGTAGGCATCTGAAAGGGACAACAAAAGCTGTTCTACCTCCTTTCTGGGCTGAGATGGGGAACCGCTGAATTTTGGCCTCGGCTGGTGGCAAAAAGTTCCAAACACACCCTAATGCACAACTCCACTAGAGAAGGTGCCAGAATGGAGTTCTTTTGGTAGTTTTTACACTACCTTGGTAGGCAGCTGTAAGTCACCATAAAAGTTGTTCTACCTGATTTCTGGGATGTGATTTGCAAAGGTTGAATTTTGGAGTGGGCTGGTGGCAAAAACTTCCAAACACACCCTAATGCACAACTCCACTAGAGAAGGTGCCAGAATGGAGTTCTTTTGGTAGTTTTTACACTACCTTGGTAGGCAGCTGAAAGTCACCATAAAAGTTGTTTTACCTGATTTCTGGGATGTGATTTGCAAAGGTTGAATTTTGGAGTGGGCTGGTGACAAAATGTTCCAAACACACCCTAATGCACAACTCCACTAGAGAAGGTGCCAGAATGGAGTTCTTTTGGTAGTTTTTACACTACCTTGGTAGGCAGCTGAAAGGCACCATAAAAGTTGTTCTACCTGCTTTCTGGGCTAGACATGGAAAGCTGTTGAATTTTGGACCCGGCATGTGACAAAAAGTTCCAAATACACCCCATGCACAACTCCACCGGGGAAAGTGTCAGAAACGAGTTCTTTTGGTAATTTTTTCTTTGATCCGGTACGCAGCTGAAAGGCACCACAAAGGTTTTTCTACCTGCTATCTGGGCTGAGGTGGGGAACAGCTGAAGTTTGGA
The DNA here is from genome assembly GCF_023634085.1 of Falco cherrug. NCBI lineage: Eukaryota > Metazoa > Chordata > Aves > Falconiformes > Falconidae > Falco > Falco cherrug. The sequence continues at coordinate 688,353 of NC_073709.1, forward strand.
CCCGGCATGTGACAAAAAGTTCCAAATACACCCCATGCACAACTCCTCCGGGGAAAGTGCCAGAAACGAGTTCTTTTGGTAATTTTTACATTGATCCGGTACGCAGCTGAAAGGCACCACAAAGGTTTTTCTACCTGCTTTCTGGGCTAGAGATGGGGAACCGCTGACTGTCGGACTCGGCTGGTGCCAAAATTTTCCAAAAACACCCCATGCACAACACCACCGGGGAAAGTGCCAGAGAGGAATTATTTTGTATTTCTTACATTGCTCTGGTAGGCATCTGAAAGGGACAATAAAAGCTGTTCTACCTGCTTTCTGGGCTGAGATGGGGAACCGCTGAATTTTGGCCTCGGCTGGTGGCAAAAAGTTCCAAACACACCCTAATGCACAACTCCACTAGAGAAGGTGCCAGAATGGAGTTCTTTTGGTAGTTTTTACACTACCTTGGTAGGCAGCTGTAAGTCACCATAAAAGTTGTTCTACCTGATTTCTGGGATGTGATTTGCAAAGGTTGAATTTTGGAGTGGGCTGGTGGCAAAAACTTCCAAACACACCCTAATGCACAACTCCACTAGAGAAGGTGCCAGAATGGAGTTCTTTTGGTAGTTTTTACACTACCTTGGTAGGCAGCTGAAAGGCACCATAAAAGTTGTTTTACCTGATTTCTGGGATGTGATTTGCAAAGGTTGAATTTTGGAGTGGGCTGGTGACAAAATGTTCCAAACACACCCTAATGCACAACTCCACTAGAGAAGGTGCCAGAATGGAGTTCTTTTGGTAGTTTTTACAGTACCTTGGTAGGCAGCTGAAAGGCACCATAAAAGTTGTTCTACCTGCTTTCTGGGCTAGACATGGGGAGCTGTTGAATTTTGGACCCGGCATGTGACAAAAAGTTCCAAATACACCCCATGCACAACTCCACCGGGGAAAGTGTCAGAAACGAGTTCTTTTGGTAATTTTTTCTTTGATCCGGTACGCAGCTGAAAGGCACCACAAAGGTTTTTCTACCTGCTATCTGGGCTGAGGTGGGGAACCGCTGAATTTTGGACTCGGCATGTGACAAAAAGTTCCAATCACAGCCCATGCACAACTCCACCGCGGAAGGTGCCAGACAGGAGTTGTCTTGGTAGTTTTTACATTGCTCAGGTAGGCAGCTGAAAGGCACGACAAAAGTTGTTTTACCTGCTTTCTGGGCTGAGGTGGGGAACCGCTGAATTTTGCACTCGGGTGGTGACAAAAAGTTCGAAACACACCCCATGCACAACTCCACCGGGGAAAGTGCCAGAAACGAGTTCTTTTGGTAATTTTCACATTGATCCGCTACGTAGCTGAAAGGCACCACAAAAGTTGTTCTACCTGCTTTCTGGGCTGAGGTGGGGAACGGCTGAATTTTGGACCCGGCATGTGACAAAAAGTTCCAACACACCCCATGCACAACACCACCGGGGAAAGTGCCAGAGAGGAATTATTTTGTATTTCTTACATTGCTCTGGTAGGCATCTGAAAGGGACAACAAAAGCTGTTCTACCTCCTTTCTGGGCTAGAGATGGGGAACCGCTGACTTTCGGACTCGGCTGGTGCCAAAATTTTCCAAACACACCCTAATGCACAACTCCACTAGAGAAGGTGCCAGAATGGAGTTCTTTTGGTAGTTTTTACACTACCTTGGTAGGCAGCTGTAAGTCACCATAAAAGTTGTTCTACCTGATTTCTGGGATGTGATTTGCAAAGGTTGAATTTTGGAGTGGGCTGGTGACAAAAACTTCCAAACACACCCTAATGCACAACTCCACTAGAGAAGGTGCCAGAATGGAGTTCTTTTGGTAGTTTTTACACTACCTTGGTAGGCACCTGAAAGTCACCATAAAAGTTGTTTTACCTGATTTCTGGGATGTGATTTGCAAAGGTTGAATTTTGGAGTGGGATGGTGACAAAAAGTTCCAAACACACCCTAATGCACAACTCCACTAGAGAAGGTGCCAGAATGGAGTTCTTTTGGTAGTTTTTACACTACCTTGGTAGGCAGCTGAAAGGCACTATAAAAGTTGATCTACCTGCTTTCTGGGCTAGACATGGGGAACTGTTGAATTTTGGACTCGGCTGGTGACAAAATGTTCCAAACACACCCCACGCACAACTCCATCGGGGAAAGTGCCAGAAACGAGTTCTCTTGGTAGTTTTTACACTACCCTGGTAGACAGCTGAAAGACACCACAAAGGTTTTTCTACCTGCTTTCTGGGCTGAGATGGGGAACGGCTGAATTTTGGACTCGGCATGTGACAAAAAGTTCCAAATACACCCCGTGCACAACTCCTCCGGGGAAGGTGCCAGACAGGAGTTGTCTTGGTAGTTTTTACATTGCTCAGATAGGCAGCTGAAAGGCACGACAAAAGTTGTTCTACCTGCTTTCTGGGCTGAGGTGGGGAACGGCTGAAGTTTGGACCCGGCATGTGACAAAAAGTTCCAAATACACCCCATGCACAACTCCTCCGGGGAAAGTGCCAGAAACGAGTTCTTTTGGTAATTTTTACATTGATCCGGTACGCAGCTGAAAGGCACCACAAAGGTTTTTCTACCTGCTTTCTGGGCTAGAGATGGGGAACCGCTGACTTTCGGACTCGGCTGGTGCCAAAATTTTCCAAAAACACCCCATGCACAACACCACCGGGGAAAGTGCCAGAGAGGAATTATTTTGTATTTCTTACATTGCTCTGGTAGGCATCTGAAAGGGACAACAAAAGCTGTTCTACCTGCTTTCTGGGCTGAGATGGGGAACCGCTGAATTTTGGCCTCGGCTGGTGGCAAAAATGTTCCAAACACACCCTAATGCACAACTCCACTAGAGAAGGTGCCAGAATGGAGTTCTTTTGGTAGTTTTTACACTACCTTGGTAGGCAGCTGTAAGTCACCATAAAAGTTGTTCTACCTGATTTCTGGGATGTGATTTGCAAAGGTTGAATTTTGGAGTGGGCTGGTGACAAAAAGTTCCAAACACACCCTAATGCACAACTCCACTAGAGAAGGTGCCAGAATGGAGTTCTTTTGGTAGTTTTTACACTACCTTGGTAGGCACCTGAAAGTCACCATAAAAGTTGTTTTACCTGATTTCTGGGATGTGATTTGCAAAGGTTGAATTTTGGAGTGGGCTGGTGACAAAATGTTCCAAACACACCCTAATGCACAACTCCACTAGAGAAGGTGCCAGAATGGAGTTCTTTTGGTAGTTTTTACACTACCTTGGTAGGCAGCTGAAAGGCACTATAAAAGTTGATCTACCTGCTTTCTGGGCTAGACATGGGGAACTGTTGAATTTTGGACTCGGCTGGTGACAAAATGTTCCAAACACACCCCACGCACAACTCCATCGGGGAAAGTGCCAGAAACGAGTTCTCTTGGTAGTTTTTACACTACCCTGGTAGACAGCTGAAAGACACCACAAAGGTTTTTCTACCTGCTTTCTGGGCTGAGATGGGGAACGGCTGAATTTTGGACTCGGCATGTGACAAAAAGTTCCAAATACACCCCGTGCACAACTCCTCCGGGGAAGGTGCCAGACAGGAGTTGTCTTGGTAGTTTTTACATTGCTCAGATAGGCAGCTGAAAGGCACGACAAAAGTTGTTTTACCTGCTTTCTGGGCTGAGGTGGGGAACCGCTGAATTTTGCACTCGGGTGGTGACAAAAAGTTCCAAACACACCCCATGCACAACTCCACCGGGGAAAATGCCAGAAACGAGTTCTTTTGGTAATTTTCACATTGATCCATTACGTAGCTGAAAGGCACCACAAAAGTTGTTCTACCTGCTTTCTGGGCTGAGGTGGGGAACGGCTGAATTTTGGACCCGGCATGTGACAAAAAGTTCCAACACACCCTAATGCACAACTCTACTAGAGAAGGTGCCAGAATGGAGTTCTTTTGGTAGTTTTTACACTACCTTGGTAGGCATCTAAAAGACACCACAAAAGTTGTTCTACCTGCTTTCTGGGATGTGATTTGCAAAGGTTGAATTTTGGAGTGGGCTGGTGACAAAATGTTCCAAACACACCCCCTGCACAACTCCACCGGGGAAGGTGCCAGACGGGAGTTCTCCTGGTAGTTTTTACATTGCTCCGGTAGGCATCTGAAAGACACCACAAAAGTTGTTCTACCTGCTTTCTGGGCTGAGATGGGGAACCGCTGAATTTTGGACTCGGCCAGTGACAAAATGTTCCAAAGACACCCCATGCACAACTCCACCGGGGAAGGTGCCAGACAGGAGTTCTCTTAGTAGTTTTTACACTACCTTGGTAGGCAGCTGAAAGGCACTATAAAAGTTGATCTACCTGCTTTCTGGGCTAGACATGGGGAACTGTTGAATTTTGGACTCGGCTGGTGACAAAATGTTCCAAACACACCCCACGCACAACTCCATCGGGGAAAGTGCCAGAAACGAGTTCTCTTGGTAGTTTTTACACTACCCTGGTAGACAGCTGAAAGACACCACAAAGGTTTTTCTACCTGCTTTCTGGGCTGAGATGGGGAACGGCTGAATTTTGGACTCGGCATGTGACAAAAAGTTCCAAATACACCCCGTGCACAACTCCACCGGGGAAGGTGCCAGACAGGAGTTGTCTTGGTAGTTTTTACATTGCTCAGATAGGCAGCTGAAAGGCACCACAAAAGTTGTTCTACCTGCTTTCTGGGCTGAGGTGGGGAACAGCTGAATTTTGCACTCGGGTGGTGACAAAAAGTTAGAAACACACCCTAATGCACAACTCCACTAGAGAAGGTGCCAGAATGGAGTTCTTTTGGTAGTTTTTACACTACCTTGGTAGGCACCTGAAAGTCACCATAAAAGTTGTTTTACCTGATTTCTGGGATGTGATTTGCAAAGGTTGAATTTTGGAGTGGGCTGGTGACAAAATGTTCCAAACACACCCCATGCACAACTCCAACGGGAAAGGTGCCGGACAGGAGTTTCGTTGGTAGTTCTTACAGTACCCCGGTAGGCAGCTGAAAGGCACCACAAAAGTTGTTTTACCTGCTTTCTGGGCTGAGATGGGGAACGGCTGAAGTTTGGACCCGGCATGTGACAAAAAGTTCCAAATACACCCCATGCACAACTCCTCCGGGGAAAGTGCCAGAAACGAGTTCTTTTGGTAATTTTTACATTGATCCGTTACGCAGCTGAAAGGCACCACAAAGGTTTTTCTACCTGCTTTCTGGGCTAGAGATGGGGAACCGCTGACTTTTGGACTCGGCTGGTGCCAAAATTTTCCAAAAACACCCCATGCACAACACCACCGGGGAAAGTGCCAGAGAGGAATTATTTTGTATTTCTTACATTGCTCAGATAGGCAGTTGAAAGGGACAACAAAAGCTGTTCTACCTGCTTTCTGGGCTGAGATGGGGAACCGCTGAATTTTGGCCTCAGCTGGTGGCAAAAAGTTCCAAACACACCCTAATGCACAACTCCACTAGAGAAGGTGCCAGAATGGAGTTCTTTTGGTAGTTTTTACACTACCTTGGTAGGCAGCTGTAAGTCACCATAAAAGTTGTTCTACCTGATTTCTGGGATGTGATTTGCAAAGGTTGAATTTTGGAGTGGGCTGGTGGCAAAAACTTCCAAACACACCCTAATGCACAACTCCACTAGAGAAGGTGCCAGAATGGAGTTCTTTTGGTAGTTTTTACACTACCTTGGTAGGCACCTGAAAGTCACCATAAAAGTTGTTTTACCTGATTTCTGGGATGTGATTTGCAAAGGTTGAATTTTGGAGTGGGCTGGTGACAAAATGTTCCAAACACACCCTAATGCACAACTCCACTAGAGAAGGTGCCAGAATGGAGTTCTTTTGGTAGTTTTTACAGTACCTTGGTAGGCAGCTGAAAGGCACCATAAAAGTTGTTCTACCTGCTTTCTGGGCTAGACATGGGGAGCTGTTGAATTTTGGACCCGGCATGTGACAAAAAGTTCCAAATACACCCCATGCACAACTCCACCGGGGAAAGTGTCAGAAACGAGTTCTTTTGGTAATTTTTTCTTTGATCCGGTACGCAGCTGAAAGGCACCACAAAGGTTTTTCTACCTGCTATCTGGGCTGAGGTGGGGAACCGCTGAATTTTGGACTCGGCATGTGACAAAAAGTTCCAATCACAGCCCATGCACAACTCCACCGCGGAAGGTGCCAGACAGGAGTTGTCTTGGTAGTTTTTACATTGCTCAGGTAGGCAGCTGAAAGGCACGACAAAAGTTGTTTTACCTGCTTTCTGGGCTGAGGTGGGGAACCGCTTAATTTTGCACTCGGGTGGTGACAAAAAGTTCGAAACACACCCCATGCACAACTCCACCGGGGAAAGTGCCAGAAACGAGTTCTTTTGGTAATTTTCACATTGATCCGCTACGTAGCTGAAAGGCACCACAAAAGTTGTTCTACCTGCTTTCTGGGCTGAGGTGGGGAACGGCTGAATTTTGGACCCGGCATGTGACAAAAAGTTCCAACACACCCTAATGCACAACACCACCGGGGAAAGTGCCAGAGAGGAATTATTTTGTATTTCTTACATTGCTCTGGTAGGCATCTGAAAGGGACAACAAAAGCTGTTCTACCTCCTTTCTGGGCTAGAGATGGGGAACCGCTGACTTTCGGACTCGGCTGGTGCCAAAATTTTCCAAACACACCCTAATGCACAACTCCACTAGAGAAGGTGCCAGAATGGAGTTCTTTTGGTAGTTTTTACACTACCTTGGTAGGCACCTGTAAGTCACCATAAAAGTTGTTTTACCTGATTTCTGGGATGTGATTTGCAAAGGATGAATTTTGGAGTGGGCTGGTGACAAAAAGTTCCAAACACACCCTAATGCACAACTCCACTAGAGAAGGTGCCAGAATGGAGTTCTTTTGGTAGTTTTTACACTACCTTGGTAGGCAGCTGAAAGGCACTATAAAAGTTGATCTACCTGCTTTCTGGGCTAGACATGGGGAACCGCTGAATTTTGGACTCGGCCGGTGACAAAATGTTCCAAACACACCCCATGCACAACTCCACTAGCGAAGGTGCCAGACAGGAGTTCTCCTGGTAGTTTTTACACTACCTTGGTAGGCACCTGAAAGGCACCACAAAAGTTGTTCTACCTGCTTTCTGGGCTGTGATGGAGAACCGCTGACTTTTGGACTCGGCATGTGACAAAAAGTTCGAACCACAGCCCTTGCACAACTCCACCGGGGAAGGTGCCAGACAGGAGTTGTCTTGGTAGTTTTTACATTGCTCAGATAGGCAGCTGAAAGGCACGACAAAAGTTGTTTTACCTGCTTTCTGGGCTGAGGTGGGGAACCGCAAAATTTTGCACTCGGGTGGTGACAAAAAGTTCGAAACACACCCCATGCACAACTCCACCGGGGAAAGTGCCAGAAACGAGTTCTTTTGGTAATTTTCACATTGATCCGCTACGTAGCTGAAAGGCACCACAAAAGTTGTTCTACCTGCTTTCTGGGCTAGAGATGGGGAACGGCTGAATTTTGGACCCGGCATGTGACAAAAAGTTCCAACACACCCCATGCACAACTCCACCGGGGAAGGTGCCAGAAAGGAATTATTTTGTATTTCTTACATTGCTCTGGCAGGCATCTGAAAGGGACAACAAAAGCTGTTCTACCTGCTTCTGGGCTGAGATGGGGAACCGCTGACCTTTGGCCTCGGCTGGTGGCAAAAAGTTCCAAACACACCCTAATGCACAACTCCACTAGAGAAGGTGCCAGAATGGAGTTCTTTTGGTAGTTTTTACACTACCTTGGTAGGCACCTGAAAGTCACCATAAAAGTTGTTTTACCTGATTTCTGGGATGTGATTTGCAAAGGTTGAATTTTGGAGTGGGCTGGTGACAAAATGTTCCAAACACACCCTAATGCACAACTCCACTACAGAAGGTGCCAGAATGGAGTTCTTTTGGTAGTTTTTACACTACCTTGGTAGGCAGCTGAAAGGCACCATAAAAGTTGTTCTACCTGCTTTCTGGGCTAGACATGGGGAGCTGTTGAATTTTGGACCCGGCATGTGACAAAAAGTTCCAAATACACCCCATGCACAACTCCACCGGGGAAAGTGTCAGAAACGAGTTCTTTTGGTAATTTTTTCTTTGATCCGGTACGCAGCTGAAAGACACCACAAAGGTTTTTCTACCTGCTATCTGGGCTGAGGTGGGGAACCGCTGAATTTTGGCCTCGGATGGTGACAAAAAGCTCCTCATACACCCCATGCACAACTCCACCGGGGAAGGTGCCAGAGAGGAATTATTTGGTATTTCTTACATTGCTCTGGCAGGCATCTGAAAGGGACAACAAAAGCTGTTCTACCTGCTTTCTGGGCTGAGGTGGGGAACCGCTGAATTTTGCACTCGGGTGGTGACAAAAAGTTCGAAACACTCCCCATGCACAACTCCACCGGGGAAAGTGCCAGAAACGAGTTCTTTTGGTAATTTTTTCTTTGATCCGGTACGCAGCTGAAAGGCACCACAAAGGTTTTTCTACCTGCTTTCTGGGCTAGAGATGGGGAACGGCTGACTTTCGGACTCGGCTGGTGCCAAAATTTTCCAAAAGCACCCCATGCACAACACCACCGGGGAAAGTGCCAGAGAGGAATTATTTTGTATTTCTTACATTGCTCTGGTAGGCATCTGAAAGGGACAACAAAAGCTGTTCTACCTGCTTTCTGGGCTGAGATGGGGAACAGCTGACCTTTGGCCTCGGCTGGTGGCAAAAAGTTCCAAACACACCCTAATGCACAACTCCACTAGAGAAGGTGCCAGAATGGAGTTCTTTTGGTAGTTTTTACACTACCTTGGTAGGCACCTGAAAGTCACCATAAAAGTTGTTTTACGTGATTTCTGGGATGTGATTTGCAAAGGTTGAATTTTGGAGTGGGCTGGTGACAAAATGTTCCAAACACACCCCATGCACAACTCCACCTGGGAAGGTGCCAGAATGGAGTTCTCTTGGTAGTTTTTACAGTACCTTGGTAGGCAGCTGAAAGGCACCATAAAAGTTGTTCTACCTGCTTTCTGAGCTAGACATGGGGAGCTGTTGAATTTTGGACCCGGCATGTGACAAAAAGTTCCAAATACACCCCATGCACAACTCCACCGGGGAAAGTGTCAGAAACGAGTTCTGTTGGTAATTTTTACATTGATCCGGTACGCAGCTGAAAGGCACCACAAAGGTTTTTCTACCTGCTTTCTGGGCTAGAGATGGGGAACCGCTGAATTTTGGCCTCGGATGGTGACAAAAAGCTCCTCATACACCCAATGCACAACTCCACCGGGGAAGGTGCCAGAGAGGAATTATTTGGTATTTCTTACATTGCTCTGGCAGGCATCTGAAAGGGACAACAAAAGCTGTTCTACCTGCTTTCTGGGCTGAGATGGGGAACCGCTGAATTTTGGCCTCGGCTGGTGGCAAAAAGTTCCAAACACACCCTAATGGACAACTCCACTAGAGAAGGTGCCAGAATGGAGTTCTTTTGGTAGTTTTTACACTACCTTGGTAGGCAGCTGTAAGTCACCATAAAAGTTGTTCTACCTGATTTCTGGGATGTGATTTGCAACGGTTGAATTTTGGAGTGGGCTGGTGGCAAAAACTTCCAAACACACCCTAATGCACAACTCCACTAGAGAAGGTGCCAGAATGGAGTTCTTTTGGTAGTTTTTACACTACCTTGGTAGGCAGCTGAAAGGCACTATAAAAGTTGTTCTACCTGCTTTCTGGGCTAGACATGGGGAGCTGTTGAATTTTGGACCCGGCATGTGACAAAAAGTTCCAAACACACCCTAATGCACAACTGCACTAGAGAAGGTGCCAGAATGGAGTTCTTTTGGTAGATTTTACACTACCTTGGTAGGCACCTGAAAGTCACCATAAAAGTTGTTCTACCTGCTTTCTGGGCTAGACATGGGTAACTGCTGAATTTTGGACTCGGCTGGTGACAAAATATTCCAAACACACCCCACGCACAACTCCACCGGGGAAGGTGCCAGACAGGAGTTGTCTTGGTAGTTTTTACATTGCTCAGATAGGCAGCTGAAAGGCACGACAAAAGTTGTTTTACGTGCTTTCTGGGCTGAGATGGGGAACCCCTGAATTTTGGAGTCGGCTGGTGACAAAAAGTTCGAAACACACCCCATGCACAACTCCACCGGGGAAAGTGCCAGAAACGAGTTCTTTTGGTAATTTTCACATTGATCCGTTACGTAGCTGAAAGGCACCACAAAAGTTGTTCTACCTTCTTTCTGGGCTGAGGTGGGGAACGGCTGAATTTTGGACCCGGCATGTGACAAAAAGTTCCAACACACCCTAATGCACAACTCCACTAGAGAAGGTGCCAGAATGGAGTTGTTTTGGTAGTTTTTACACTACCTTGGTAGGCAGCTGAAAGTCACCATAAAAGTTGTTCTACCTGATTTCTGGGATGTGATTTGCAAAGGTTGAATTTTGGAGTGGGCTGGTGACAATATGTTCCAAACACACCCCATGCACAACTCCAACGGGAAAGGTGCCGGACAGGAGTTCTTTTGGTAGTTCTTACAGTACCCCGGTAGGCAGCTGAAAGGCACCACAAAAGTTGTTTTACCTGCTTTCTGGGCTGAGATGGGGAACGGCTGAATTTTGGACCCGGCATGTGACAAAAAGTTCCAAATACACCCCATGCACAACTCCTCCGGGGAAAGTGCCAGAAACGAGTTCTTTTGGTAATTTTTACAAGATCCGGTACGCAGCTGAAAGGCACCACAAAGGTTTTTCTACCTGCTTTCTGGGCTAGAGATGGGGAACCGTTGACTTTCGGACTCGGCTGGTGCCAAAATTTTCCAAAAACACCCCATGCACAACACCACCGGGGAAAGTGCCAGAGAGGAATTATTTTGTATTTCTTACATTGCTCTGGTAGGCATCTGAAAGGGACAACAAAAGCTGTTCTACCTGCTTTCTGGGCTGAGGTGGGGAACGGCTGAATTTTGGACCCGGCATGTGACAAAAAGTTCCAACACACCCTAATGCACAACTCCACTAGAGAAGGTGCCAGAATGGAGTTGTTTTGGTAGTTTTTACACTACCTTGGTAGGCAGCTGAAAGTCACCATAAAAGTTGTTCTACCTGATTTCTGGGATGTGATTTGCAAAGGTTGAATTTTGGAGTGGGCTGGTGACAAAATGTTCCAAACACACCCCATGCACAACTCCAACGGGAAAGGTGCCGGACAGAAGTTCTGTTGGTAGTTCTTACAGTACCCCGGTAGGCAGCTGAAAGGCACCACAAAAGTTGTTTTACCTGCTTTCTGGGCTGAGATGGGGAACGGCTGAAGTTTGGACCCGGCATGTGACAAAAAGTTCCAAATACACCCCATGCACAACTCCTCCGGGGAAAGTGCCAGAAACGAGTTCTTTTGGTAATTTTTACATTGATCCGGTACGCAGCTGAAAGGCACCACAAAGGTTTTTCTACCTGCTTTCTGGGCTAGAGATGGGGAACCGTTGACTTTCGGACTCGGCTGGTGCCAAAATTTTCCAAAAACACCCCATGCACAACACCACCGGGGAAAGTGCCAGAGAGGAATTATTTTGTATTTCTTACATTGCTCTGGTAGGCATCTGAAAGGGACAACAAAAGCTGTTCTACCTGCTTTCTGGGCTGAGATGGGGAACCGCTGAATTTTGGCCTCGGCTGGTGGCAAAAAGTTCCAAACACACCCTAATGCACAACTCCACTAGAGAAGGTGCCAGAATGGAGTTCTTTTGGTAGTTTTTACACTACCTTGGTAGGCACCTGTAAGTCACCATAAAAGTTGTTCTACCTGATTTCTGGGTTGTGATTTGCAAAGGTTGAATTTTGGAGTGGGCTGGTGGCAAAAACTTCCAAACACACCCTAATGCACAACTCCACTAGAGAAGGTGCCAGAATGGAGTTTTTTTGTAGTTTTTACACTACCTTGGTAGGCACCTGAAAGTCACCATAAAAGTTGTTCTACCTGATTTCTGGGATGTGATTTGCAAAGGTTGAATTTTGGAGTGGGCTGGTGACAAAATGTTCCAAACACACCCTAATGCACAACTCCACCGGGGAAAGTGCCAGAGAGGAATTATTTTGTATTTCTTACATTGCTCTGGTAGGCATCTGAAAGGGACAACAAAAGCTGTTCTACCTGCTTTCTGGGCTGAGATGGGGAACCGCTGACCTTTGGCCTCGGCTGGTGGCAAAAAGTTCCAAACACACCCTAATGCACAACTCCACTAGAGAAGGTGCCAGAATGGAGTTCTTTTGGTAGTTTTTACACTACCTTGGTAGGCACCTGTAAGTCACCAGAAAAGTTGTTCTACCTGATTTCTGGGATGTGATTTGCAAATGTTGAATTTTGGAGTGGGCTTGTGACAAAATGTTCCAAACACACCCCATGCACAACTCCAACGGGAAAGGTGCCGGACAGGAGTTCTGTTGGTAGTTCTTACAGTACCCCGGTAGGCAGCTGAAAGGCACCATAAAAGTTGTTCTACCTGCTTTCTGGGCTAGACATGGGGAGCTGTTGAATTTTGGACCCGGCATGTGACAAAAAGTTCCAAATACACCCCATGCACCACTCCTCCGGGGAAAGTGCCAGAAACGAGTTCTTTTGGTAATTTTTTCTTTGATCCGGTACGCAGCTGAAAGGCACCACAAAGGTTTTTCTACCTGCTTTCTGGGCTGTGATGGAGAACCGCTGACTTTTGGACTCGGCATGTGACAAAAAGTTCCAATCACAGCCCTTGCACAACTCCACCGGGGAAGGTGCCAGACAGGAGTTGTCTTGGTAGTTTTTACATTGCTCAGATAGGCAGCTGAAAGGCACGACAAAAGTTGTTTTACCTGCTTTCTGGGCTGAGGTGGGGAACCGCAAAATTTTGCACTCGGGTGGTGACAAAAAGTTCGAAACACACCCCATGCACAACTCCACCGGGGAAAGTGCCAGAAACGAGTTCTTTTGGTAATTTTCACATTGATCCGCTACGTAGCTGAAAGGCACCACAAAAGTTGTTCTACCTGCTTTCTGGGCTAGAGATGGGGAACGGCTGAATTTTGGACCCGGCATGTGACAAAAAGTTCCAACACACCCCATGCACAACTCCACCGGGGAAGGTGCCAGAAAGGAATTATTTTGTATTTCTTACATTGCTCTGGCAGGCATCTGAAAGGGACAACAAAAGCTGTTCTACCTGCTTCTGGGCTGAGATGGGGAACCGCTGACCTTTGGCCTCGGCTGGTGGCAAAAAGTTCCAAACACACCCTAATGCACAACTCCACTAGAGAAGGTGCCAGAATGGAGTTCTTTTTGTAGTTTTTACACTACCTTGGTAGGCACCTGTAAGTCACCATAAAAGTTGTTCTACCTGATTTCTGGGATGTGATTTGCAAAGGTTGAATTTTGGAGTGGGCTGGTGGCAAAAACTTCCAAACACACCCTAATGCACAACTCCACTAGAGAAGGTGCCAGAATGGAGTTCTTTTGGTAGTTTTTACAGTACCTTGGTAGGCAGCTGAAAGGCACCATAAAAGTTGTTCTACCTGCTTTCTGGGCTAGACATGGGGAGCTGTTGAATTTTGGACCCGGCATGTGACAAAAAGTTCCAAATAAACCCCATGCACAACTCCACCGGGGAAAGTGTCAGAAACGAGTTCTTTTGGTAATTTTTTCTTTGATCCGGTAGGCAGCTGAAAGGCACCACAAAGGTTTTTCTACCTGCTTTCTGGGCTGAGGTGGGGAACCGCTGACTTTTGGCCTCGGATGGTGACAAAAAGTTCCAAACACACCCTAATGCACAACTCCACCGGGGAAGGTGCCAGACAGGAGTTCTCCTGGTAGTTTTTACACTACCTTGGTAGGCACCTGAAAGGCACTATAAAAGTTGTTCTACCTGCTTTCTGGGCTAGACATGGGGAACTGTTGAATTTTGGACTCGGCTGGTGACAAAATGTTCCAAACACACCCCACGCACAACTCCATCGGGGAAAGTGCCAGAAACGAGTTCTCTTGGTAGTTTTTACACTACCCTGGTAGACAGCTGAAAGACACCACAAAGGTTTTTCTACCTGCTTTCTGGGCTGAGGTGGGGAACGGCTGAATTTTGGACCCGGCATGTGACAAAAAGTTCCAAATACACCCAATGCACAACTCCTCCGGGGAAAGTGCCAGAAACGAGTTCTTTTGGTAATTTTTACATTGATCCGGTACGCAGCTGAAAGGCACCACAAAGGTTTTTCTACCTGCTTTCTGGGCTGAGGTGGGGTACCGGTGACTTTAGGACTCGGCATGTGACAAAAAGTTCCAATCACAGCCCTTGCACAACTCCACCGGGGAAGGTGCCAGACAGGAGTTGTCTTGGTAGTTTTTACTTTGCTCAGGTAGGCAGCTGAAAGGCACGACAAAAGTTGTTCTACCTGCTTTCTGGGCTGAGATGGGGAGCCGCTGAATTTTGGAGTCGGCTGGTGACAAAATGTTCCAAAGACAGACCCCATGCACAACTCCACCGCGCAATGAGACAGGAAGGAATTCTTGAGGTAACAGCTCTCTTTCCCATCACAGGGAGGGGCTATGAACACAAGAGCTCGTTAATGCTTAGTTGTGCAAGGGGAAACCTAGTGTGAGCTTTTCCTAAGCCACATATTTACACCGCTTTTTTTTCCCTACTCAGAAAGTGCAGTTTTGCAAAGTCTCTGCTATTTTTGAAAAATTGATTTAAACGTGCTGTTACTAACAGCTGCTTCCAAATGCAAACAGAGCAAATGCACCCGTTTCCCACAGCGAAACAGAGCGCATCATACGCAAAGGACTGAAATGCTTGAGGCACGTAGATGCTTTTGCATACGGAGGCAATGAGTGTGAATGCCGGGCTGCGAGTGGGCAAAGGGCAGAGCGCAGGGAACCCCGCAGCCGCAGCGAGCACTCCCGGGTGCCCGGTGGTGTAAACTGGGCTGAGACCCGGCCCAGTGCTCGCCCGGCCTGTGCTCAGCACAGGGCTGGTGGGGACCTGCTGCCACCTCCTGACCAAACGTGGGTACTGCACCCGCCCGGGACCTAGACCCCAGGGACCAGGACCCCCACGGCTCGGGACCGCGACCGGGACCCACGTGGCTCGGGACAGGTACCGGGACCCAGGGGACTGGGACCCCCGTGGCTCGGGACCGCGAACGGGACCCCGGGGCTCTGGACCCCCACAGCTCGGGACCGGGACAGGGACCCCCAGGACGGTGACGCTCGCAGCTAGGGACCGAGACCAGGAACCTCGGAACCGAGACCCCCGCGGCTCGGTCCCGGAAAAGAGACTCCCGGTGACCGGAAATACCGCGGCTCGGACCAGGGACCGGGACCGGGACTCCCGGGACCGGGACCCCCGTGGCTCAGGCCGGGCCCAAAACCAGGACCGCTGGGACCGGGATGACCGGGGCCGTGTCCACCGCGGCTGCGGACCGGGAGTCCTGCGTCTCGGACCGGGATGGAGACGATCGGTACAGCCGGGACTGGCACCCCCACGGCTCGGGACCGGGACCGAGATTGCTGGGCCCAGGACCCCTGCGGCTCGGGCTGGGACGGGGACCCCGAGGACTGGGACCCCCGTGGCTCAGAACGGGGACCTCCAGACCCCGCGGACCGGGACCCCTGCGGCTCGGGACCTGGACCGGGACCCCAAGGACCGGAACACCCGCGGCTCGGGACCTGGACCGGGACAAGGACCCCCCGGACCGTGAAGCTCGCAGCTTGGGACCGGAACAGGGACCAAGACTCCCGGGATCGGAAACCCCGCAGCTCGGACCAGGGACCGGGACCGGGACTCCTGGGTGTAGGACAAGGCCTCAAGGACAAGAGTCCAAATACTGATAGCCTGATGAATAGAGACTTGTTAGAACTTGTAGGACACAAGCCCTGGGAGCAAAGGAACAAGCTAACAGCAGACCCCTGAGCCGCTACAGTTGAGGAGGCAACCAGACGGACAGAGAAACGAGTAGCCAGATAAGGGAACGGATGGCGCCAATATGTAATCAAGAAAGCCGCGTAGAAAGAAACTCCTCAACCTTGGAATAGAAATTATTGCTATGTCAAGATAAATTAGTGAGTACCTATTGTTCTAACGGTGTGCCTTAAATATTAACCAATCAGTGTTTTTTACGCTTAAGATTTAACCAATCAGTGTGTAATATGTAGAAGGTAGAAACATATATAATTGTGAGAAAATCACTAAAAAATGGACACTTGCTTGCATCAAGCGGCGTCCCGTCTCTTCATTCGCCGCATATTGGTGACCCCGACATGATACGTTTAAGGATCTAACGTGAAGGGCTCTCTAATCGCCTATCTGAGCGACAAGCAGCGAATCCCACAGAACTTTGAATGATCTGCTGAAAGGAAGCAGGAGCCGGCTGGCCATAAATCCCTCCGGAGTTGAGAGGTGAGCTGTGGGAAATCTGTAACGGGGAATCAGGCTTCGTCCCCAGAAAGAGACGTATATGGACTCATAAAGGGTCTTCTAGTCAGATCAGGGAGTCCGTGCCTCAGTCTCCTCAAATGGTGACCTCTATGGTGGTGTTCCGAAGCCTTGGAAGAATAAGGACGGAAAAAAGACAGCTCGTGGAATAGGGCTGCGTTCCGGAGAAGACAGCTTGGCTGAACGATCGTCTTGCTGTCTGGACCAGGCGGACAACCTAAACCCCGAGGATAACGCCTGTATGCATCGAGACAGGTGAGCAGCCAAGAAACCTTAGAGAGTTTAAATATTTGCAGAAATTTTAAGAAGCTTTAGAAACCTGTACTCATTGAGACAGGCGAGCAGTCAAGAAACTTTAGAGACTTTGAAAGAAATTAAAGCGGTCAGCTGACAATTGTATGATGCTGCCGCAGAGGGGAACTCCGTGTCAGGAATGCATTTAGCACCTTGGTGGCAAATTCTGACTATTCTTTTGTTGCAGAATGGACGAAAGAGAACGGCCACGGTTCCATAGAAGGACTGTGTGATACAGCTTTTTGACATAAGTCTGGAGTGAACCAAGCTAGGCCGCAGCGAGAAATTACCAGACTTGCTAGAAATGGAAAATTACCAGGCTTGCTAAAAATGGAGAATTACCAGGCTTGCTAATAAGGGAAGAGAGATAAGGTTATGCTGACCTTGTAAATAACTTTGAGGAATTCACATAGATAAGAGAGAAAAAAAAATATATGTAGTTAGCTATCCGCAGAAACAGCAAATAGGAGGACGTATGAAATTGTAATCCTTTAGAGCTTAGCCAATCAGCAGATGATTTGGAGGCATAATTAACTGGAACTGTATATAAGACATAATCGCGCCGTAATAAATTGAAGCTTGCTCTATCACTCACATTGAGTCAGCCGCATGCTTCCCCTCGCTTGTCGCAAGTGGCGCCCGAACAGGGACCCCCAATCCCTGTTCTTCACCGGACAGCGAGGACGGAGAAGCACTGGTAGCAGCGACCAGGGAGCAAAGATCGACTGATGCTGGCATCGTACCCGATCCGTGCTTGAACAAACGTTAATCAAGGAAAGGTTCGCCGTCCGTGAGTGACTACCCAGGGAAAAGGCAGCATCTTAATCAAGGAAAAGAACTGTTTAAAGCGCGCTATGGAAAAAGAGGTAGCACTCGCTCTTTTACAATGCTTTTTAGAAAAGCGGGGAGTAGGCCTTTTAAAAGATCTGGCCGCGTTAATTGTATTAGGTAGAGCAAAAGCATATTTTGCAGATCCTGAGCATATGTTTGAAGTAGAAGAATGGCGTAATTATGGGGATTGTTTATGGGATTCATTAATTGATGATGATAAAGCTGCTAAGAAATTAATGAAACCTTGGAGAGAAGTTATTAATTGTTTAAAAAGATATAAAGTTGAAAAACAAATGGCAGCAGCTGCTTCCAGCCGACTCGAACGGTCTGACCCGGCTGCTGGGTGTCTTACGGCAGGAGGTGATTTTTCTACCCCCCCTGCCTCGGGAATCCCTGTTCCTGTTGTTCGCCGACCCTCAGACCATCCTCCTCCCCCTCCTCCTCCGGAAGAAAAAGCTTGTCCCTCGGCACCACCTCAAGAGGAGGTGCAGGGAGAATCACAAGAAAGTGAAACTGAGGAGGAGACAAGTGACAAAAATGAGGGGGCAGACGATGGGAAGTTAAAAACTGATTCAGCTAATAAAACTTTTAAACTGCCTTGCCTTCACCCGCAGCCACGACTAATTCGAGTCGGTTGGGATAAAATAGTCCGAGAAGCGATGGAACAAAAAGACTTTGATGTCGTAGCTCAAATTAATCATCAAGCCTATCCTGTAATTTACACTGTTGATAATGCAGGAGTAGTGACAGGAGAACATCATACTTTGGAAAATATTAAATCAGTTACGGAGTACAGTTAATGAGTCAGGTTTACATGGCGAACCTGCAAGGCAAATGTTAAACTATATTTGGAGTAGCGGAATGCTTTGTCCAGAAGACATTAAAAATATAATGAGACTCATTTTGAAACAATCACAACAGTTGTTATGGCAAGCCCATTGGCAGAAACTTTGTGAACTGTCTGTACATATGCCTCGTGCACCGAATGATCATTTAAAAACTACACAAGCTACGCCCTCATATATGTCAGTCAAACAAGGAAGGGATGAATCTTTTGCCTCTTTTGTAGATACGGTTACAGATGCTATTAATCGTGCAGATATGGCTGACTTTATGAAAGGACCTTTGTTAAGACAATGTGTGCTGGAAAATTGTAACTCTTATACAAAAGGCATTTTAGTTACTCTTCCTCTGGATGCCTCTATTGAAACCATGTTAGAGCGAATGAGCAGAGTTCCTGTAGGACCCCAAGCTCTGTTAGTTGAAGCGCTTAGAGAGGTAGGGGACAAATTAGTTAAGGCTCAGCAGCAAACATTTGCAGCCCTCGCTCCACTGAAACCTCCGGATGAACGTCGAGACAGAATACACCATCGAAGGGACTATATATGTTTTCGTTGTGGACGTTCGGGTCATACGCACTGGCAGTGTCGAGAACGCCAAGTATGGTGCCAAAACTGTCAAATAAATAATCATAATACCGCAGCTTGCCGGCGTTCGGGAAACGGGAAGTGGAGCGCCAGGAGTCGCGGCGCGCCGACCCCAATAGCGGCTCCAGCAACCTGCATGCCGATGACTGTCCCCAGCCAGCTCCCCAACCAACAACCAACACCTCCCGCCTTCAACCAGCCACAAATTTACGACCAGCAACCCGAGGGAGCCTCGGATTGGATCTGGCAACAGCAATAGACATTACTCTACTTGATAATCGTCCACAGAAAGTTGCCACAGGAATCAAAGGACCTATAATGATAAACGGACAACCTCATGGAGCTTTGCTGCTGGGTCGTTCTTCCAGTGGCCTCAAGGGACTCTTTGTTTTACCAGGACTTATTGATTGTGACTATAAAGGAGAAATTTTTATAATTGTTCAAACAAGTTTTCCACCTATATATTCCTAAAGGTAGTCGCATTGCTCAATTAATACTTAACACTTAACTCAGCAAATGTCTGCAGTCTCCAATCACGATCGTGGGACAGATGGTTTTGGATCCACAGGAGGCTTAGCGATGTTGACTGTACCTATGAACCGACGACCACTCGCCCAAATTATTCTTGTACATGGGACTGATAAAAAACACATGACAGCACTTTGGGACACTGGTGCCGATATCACAATCATCGCACGTGGTCAGTGGCCTTCTTATTGGCCACTGCAACACGTCCCTGGAGGAGTTGAACGAGTAGGGGGAATAGCGCCTGTTCAGCTCAGTCAACAAAGAATACAAATCATCATAGATGGAAAAACAGCGATACTACATGTTACTGTTATGCCCTTACCTAGTGGAGTGAATGCACTCATCGGAAGAGATGTGTTGAATCAATTAGGAGTACTACTTACTACAAATTCAACTTTTTAGGAACGGTCACTGTCAATTGGACTTTCCCGATTCCATGAAATGGCTAACAGAAGAGCCTGTTTGGATCGGACAGTGGCCGTTGAAAAAGGAAAGTCTGCAACAAGCACATTTGCTAGTTCAACACCAGTTAACACAAGGTCATCTTAAACCGTCAACCAGTCCTTGGAATACACCGATATTTGTAATCCAGAAAAAATCAGGAAAATATCGGCTTTTACATGATCTACGAGCAGTGAATCAACAAATGCAAGCAATGGGAGCCTTACAACCGGGTCTTCCTAATCCTGTTATGTTGCCCACCGAATGGCATTTATTAATAATTGACTTAAAAGACTGCTTTTTTACAATTCAGCTACACCCCAATGACACTCAACGATTTGCATTTACATTGCCATCGGTTAACAGAGAGGGACCTGACCAGCGATTTGAATGGACTGTGTTACCACAAGGCATGAAAAATAGCCCTACCCTGTGTCAGCTATTTGTTGATGCTGCTCTCCAACCTATTCGAAAAGCATGGCCTCATGTTATTATTTACCATTATATGGATGATATTCTATTTGCTCAAAAACAGCCTTTCACTGAACAACAGGAGACCTTTTTACAGCGACAGTTAGAGACGCAAAATCTCGTCATAGCAACCGAAAAGGTCCAGCGTTCACCCGCATGGAAATATCTTGGCTGGAATATTACTCAGTCACAAGTGAGTCCACAAAAATTTACCATTTGTAAAGATCTGCATACCCTCAATGATGCTCAAAAGTTATTGGGTGACCTCCAATGGCTACGCCCAGTAGCAGGCATCACCAATGATGAACTAGACGTGTTACGACCTTTATTAAAAGGAACAGATCCATCTAATCCTGTTATTGTTTCTAAGGATCAACAAGTTATGATTCAACAACTCAGTGAGCGGGTTGTAGAGCGTGCAGTAGATCGAATTGACGCTAATCTTCCTGTAGACCTCACTGTGTTAAATGGTCCCTCACACTTTACTGGTGCACTTACACGGTGCAAAAAGAAAAAGGGGGAGACTGTGAGAGTATTAGAGTGGATCTTTACCAAAATGCAACCAAAGACTACCATCCAAGAAAAAACGCAAAATTTGGCAGAAATCATTCGAAAAGGAAGAACGCGAATTTTACAAATTACCGGAATGGAGCCAAATGTCGTGTATCTACCAATACGCAGAGAAGACTTGGAGTGGTGGTTGCAGAATTCATCAGCTTTACAGTTAAGTTTATTAAGTGAAGCTCTGGAGATTAAAGTTGAGCCTTTAAAAGCACCTATATTAAAATGGATTAGTAATTATGACTGGTTAAAGCGTCCGAAACGAAGTGAGCGACCGTTAGCGGATGCTATCACAGTTTAGACGGATGCAGGGAAACGCTCAAGAAAAGCAGCAGCAACATGGCACGAGAACAATCAATGGCACCACCAAATCCTTCCTGCGAAAGCAGGAGATTCGTTACAAACTTTAGAGCTAGCTGCTGTTGTATGGGTATGTACCCAATGGATACATGCGAGGTTAAATATTGTAACGGACTTGATGTATGTTGCTGGAATCGTAAGCCGAATTGAAGATGCTTGCCTTAAAGAAGTGCAAAGTCAACGGCTGTTTGAACTCCTTAGGCAACTGTTGTCAGCGATACAGCAGCACACGCAACCCTACTGCGTTATACATATTAGAAGTCATAAATGGTCTGAAGGTTTGGGGGAAGGGAATGCGCGCGCTGACCAGCTCGTGTCTGTAGCAGCTCCACTAAGCGAGTTTGTTAAAGCACGAGAATCACACAACACATTTCACCAAAACGCGCGGGGACTGCATCGACAATTTGACATTACAATGGAAGAAGCTAGAGGAATTGTACGAGCTTGTCCTACATGCAGTCATCATGGACCGGGACTAGGTATCGGAGTGAACCCCAGAGGACTTAAAGCCAGAGAGTTGTGGCAAATGGATGTCACTCACGTTGCTGAATTTGGCAGATTAAAATATGTACACGTTACAATTGATACATATAGTAAATTTGTATGGGCTACAGCACAAACAGGGGAACGAGCACTCCATGTAATAAGGCATTTAACAAGTTGTTTTGCTGTCATGGGGGTGCCACAGACAATAAAGACTGATAATGGCCCTGCTTATGCCAGTGAAAAAATGAGACGTTTTTGTCAAGCATGGGGAGTGCGACATATTACAGGTATTTCTCACTCTCCCACGGGACAAGCAATCACTGAAAGAACACATCAGACATTAAAGCAATATTTACAAAAGTTTGAGAAGATTACAGATGTACAAGAGAGACTTGCTAAAGTTCTTTTTGTGTTGAATCATCTATGTATATTTGCAGAACAGCAAGAATCACCTGCATGGTTACATGGGTATCTTAAAACATGTAAAGATGATGTTCCAATGTTTGTTATGTACAGGGATCTTTCAACTGGTTTGTGGAAAGGGCGAGCAGAAGTAAAGTATGCTGGAAGAGGTTATATGTGTGTACTTACCCCCACAGGGCCGCAGTGGATCCCAGCAAAATGGACCAAAGCAGCAGTGAGTGATGCTCCAGTAACCAATGTCAACTTGTGATTGATTTATTAATATTGTTTTAGCTATATTTTAAGCATAATGTTGAGAATTGTTGTGTTAATTAATTTTGTTGTCGTAGTTGTAGCTTTTGTGCCTAAATCATTGTTTGATTTGCAAGAAAATGTATGGGTAACTTTAAGTAGAGCTATTAACACAACCACGTTTTGTGCAAGTTTGTCAACCCCTAGCGTACCCTTTTTAACTTGTTTAGTAGGTGTGCCGTTAAATGACTCAGATTGGATCGCCCTTAACCAGTCTCTTAACCAGATGCCAAAAGTTACCATATTGGCTCGAGGTAATAATATGAGCAGCTTTTTTGAAAAATTTGATAACTGAGATGACAAACTCCCTATTGGTCCTAGCCCTCAAGAAATCGAACTAGTCGATTCACTAAATGCCTCTTATTGTGTATATTTGAATTCTTCCTGGTACCCTTGTGCTGGTGAAGCCTCTAACATGCCTTGTAGTACAACTGCTATCACTCCCGTATATCCAATTAAGAATCAGTTTAATTGGAGTGTTTGGTGTAACCATACCAGTCGAAATCTGTCTAATCCTGCACCTGGAGTATTATATCCTAGGAAATTACCCCCTGGTTTGTTTTTTATTTGTGGTAATAGAGCATGGAATGGAATACCCTCAATGCCTGTAGGTGGTCCATGTACCATCTGTCGTCTGAGTTTAGCCTTACCACATATTCATCCTAACAAATCAAATCCAGTGAGATGGAGAAGAGACACTTCCCAGACCCTTGGTAACACCTGTGATGATAACGTTCAACTTTGGAACAAATGGGAGGTATTTCTTGCTTCGTTATTTATCCCAGGTGCCGCTGCTGCTCGGGCCCACAAAAATTTAGAAAAGCTGTCTTGTTGGGTGGTTAAACAAGCCAACCTCACCAGCAGAGTTTTATCAGACCTAGCTGATAGTTTAACTTTTGTTCAACATGCTGTTTTGCAAAACCGCATGGCCATTGACTTTTTACTATTAGCACGTGGACATGGCTGTGAAGATTTTGAAGGCATGTGTTGTATGGACCTTGAAGATAATTCAAGCTCCATACATAAAGAAATCAAACAATTGATGGAACATTCTCAAAAAATTCAACAAGATGTTGGATTTTTTGGCCTTGAAAGCTTAACAAACTGGCTTGGGATAGGAGGCTGGTTAAAAAGACTGTTGCAAAGTGTGTTGCTTATAGTAATAATTGTTATCATTGGATTTATATGTTTAAGCTGTGCTCTCTCTTGTATTCGAAAATTATTTGAGCGTGTAACTGGACCAGTTTTCCTTGTCCAAAAAGAAAAAGGGGGAATTGTTGCAGAATGGACGAAAGAGAACGGCCACGGTTCCATAGAAGGACTGTGTGATACAGCTTTTTGACATGTCTGGAGTGAACCAAGCTAGGCCGCAGCGAGAAATTACCAGACTTGCTAGAAATGGAAAATTACCAGGCTTGCTAAAAATGGAGAATTACCAGGCTTGCTAATAAGGGAAGAGAGATAAGGTTATGCTGACCTTGTAAATAACTTTGAGGAATTCACATAGATAAGAGAGAAAAAAAAATATATGTAGTTAGCTATCCGCAGAAACCGCAAATAGGAGGATGTATGAAAATGTAATCCTTTAGAGCTTAGCCAATCAGCAGATGATTTGGAGGCATAATTAACTGGAACTGTATATAAGACATAATCGCGCCATAATAAATTGAAGCTTGCTCTATCACTCACATTGAGTCGGCCACATGCTTCCCCTCGCTCGTCGCACTCTTTGCCAAGTGTGGACTAATTCTACTAACGGTGCTAAACCAGAGGAAGCTGTAAATTCCACCGACAGCGCGACTCTTCTCAAGACACTGTCAGCGATGGCGATTCCGTCCACACCTCCTCTGCCCCCAAAGCTTCTGTCACTGATTGCAGCGACCCTCACAACACAGGACCAAGCACGGGAACAGGACAACTCGGACAATGATTTTATTGACCCTGAGAAACCTTTTGATCCAGGTCCTGTAGATATGGAAAAGGAGCTAGACCTTTCCCCCACCCCCTTGTCTCTCCTGATGCATTGATTGTATTTTTGGGGAGGGTGAAAGGGAGTCTGAGGGATTGGTGGCAGGAATGCAAGTGGGAAACACTTCAGTGATGGGTTTTGGGAGTCGCTAGGGCATGTTCAGTATTTTGTCAGACAAATCAACCTGCAGAGTGGCAGCCTGTGCAATACGAGGCTGTTAAAGAGTTAAGCAAAGCAGTGCGGGAAGGGAGGATTCATAATACATTTGCTATGTCCCTTCTTGAAGCGATGGCAGAGCCTTATACACTCACACTGCATGATTGGAAGTCATTGCTTTGTATGGTACTAACTGATACAGTATATGATGTGGTTATCTGATTTTTGTGAGCTATGTGTAGTGGCCTTGACTGAAAACCTTAATCGGGGAATTGCTGTTAACTATGAGCAGTTGGCTGGAGCAATTAACTGTGCTGATTCTGTGAGTCAGGCAAGGTATCCCAGGGACAGCTGTTTGCAAATGAAGGAATGGCTATTAAGGCAGTCAGGATGCGGGAGTCTTGCCACAGTCTTGCAGGGTCCTAGAGAGTCACTAACTTTAATACTAACTTGATTGATTGGCTTCAGAATATTTTGCAACAAGTCGAACATCAGGAAGCTCAAGGGTTGCTTTTAAAACAGCTAGCTGTGATAATGTCAATGAAAATTGTAAACGGGCAACTTTCACAATCGCAACCCCAACATGTGTCAAATGATTGTAACGCAGAACTCACAGCGGACTGTAATTCTCAGGCTGAGTTCTGGAACGCAGCATAACACATTTTTGCTTCTCTAATCTCTTCTGTAAGAATAGTACACGCTCTTAACTTGCTTAGTAAATTAGGCTGCTAGCTTGCTAAACAAAGTAATACTACAAATACTATTTTTTTTCCTGGCTTATTAACAGATGTTGATTCTGTCCATCATATGTTGCTACAGAACCGAGTTGCTATTGATTTTTATTATTAGCACAGGGACACAAGTGTGAAGACTTTGATAGGATGTGTTACCTGAATCTGAGTGACCACTGTGAATTAATTCACAAAAGTATACAAAACTCAAAAGCCTTAAAACAAAGATCTGCAGCAGAGCCAGGGGCTGGAGGCCTTTGGTCTCTTCTCACGGCTGGGAAACTTTGGGCCCTGACTCAAAAGTATTACAGGATTAATTATAATTATCTTTAACCACCTTATTGATGTTTGCCTTATGTCTCCCATGCTTTTTTCTTCTGTATTCAGTGTTTAGTTGATTGTAACTTAAAGCAGGTCGTGGTCACCCAGCTACACACACCCTTTGCCTTGTCACAATTAACAAGCAAAAAAGAGGAGGATAGAGAATGTCTGAAGAGAGATGTAGGAGAGGAAGCTGGAGAATATTTGACCTAACAAGAGATGAGAGAACAGCTGGGTATTGTGAAGGAGACTAGGAAAGATAAACATGGTTATCTAGTGTCTAATAGGTGTCTGCATACTTGTAGAGATACATAGCTATGTAACTACATGAACGATTTCTGCCCGGAGCCTGGTGGAGCATACAGCTGCGGTTTGTGTCCGGGCTCAGAGATGTAAATAGGGGCTTCTCTATTATGGTAAAAGTGTCTCTCTTTGCATAAAAAAAGAGAAGGAATGAAGGGAATGACCCCGAGGTATGTTCAGAGAAGGCATGCGATGTTTCGAACTTTTTGACTGAACCAGTTCTTGTTTGGTGTGCCCTTCCACCTATGTATAATGTTAATCCAAAAGAAGCTGATATTGTTTACACTTTGAATGTCGATAATTGTCTTTCTGTAGATGCTAATGTAGTAGGAGGCTATGATGGGAACGTGTCGCAGCGGTTCTTCTCTTATCCAGAGTAACAGCAGGGAAAGCATTAAAGAGTTAAATCACCTTGTTTGGTAGGCAGTTAAGAATGTGAGTCAAAATTGCCACTGCTTTTTGTTGTTGGTTCAAGGACATGGCTGTGAGGATTTTGATGGTATGTGCTGCGTGGATTTTAGGCGCCCCATTGCAGCAACATTTTATCAAAATCTGAGAAAATTTCAGCCTTTTTTGGCATCCATTCACTCAATTGGCAGTATTGTTTGTTTGCTATTACCTTGGTTGCTGTCATGTTTGCAAGGGCCCTGCAGAACATGGCAAACCTGGTACTAGCTGTTCAAAAACAAAAAGGGGAAATTGTAAAATTGTACGGAACAAAGACAGTGGGTTATTTTGACATTGATAATATGTCTTAGTTGTTTTTTTATTTGTTCTACTACTTGTGCCTTGTTTTTGTTCGATTTCAGGGGTTCTTTTTGTGCAACAGGAAGGGGGAGATGTAGGACAAGGCCTCAAGGACAAGAGTCCAAGTACTGATAGCCTGATGAACAGAGACTTGTTAGAACTTGTAGGGCACAAGCCCTGGGAGCAAAGGAACAAGCTAACTGCAGACCCCTGAGCCGCTACAGTTGAGGAGGCAACCAGACGGACAGAGAAACGAGTAGCCAGATAAGGGAACGGATGGCGCCAATATGTAATCAAGAAAGCCGCGTAGAAAGAAACTCCCCAACTTTGGAATAGAAATTATTGCTATGTCAAGATAAACTAGTAAGTACCTATTGTTCTAACGGTGTGAAGTGCGGAATTAGACTCTATAACTCGAAAGTTATAAAGTAGGTATGTTTATTGCGCGCAGATGCACGGGGGATCGCTCCTCCACAAGCGTGCATACCCGAAGTGACGAACCATCTCACATTTATACAATGAACAAATGAATATTCAATTAACGCCTATACATATTTGTTACCTAAACCCCGCTTCGTATGTTAATTAGCTTATCAGTCCATTTCCTGGAATGTGGTGGTCCTGCAGGTTTGTAGGTGATTCATGTTCTTGTGACCATCCGATCTTCTTCAGGTGATTCATGTTCTTGTGACCATCCGATCTTCTTCAGGTGATTCATGTCCTTGTGACCACCCAATCTTCTTCAGGTGATTGTGACCACCCAATCTTTTCCAGCAAGGAGACTTAGCACTCCCTCCCTCTAGATAGCATTTGAATGTCTCTCATCTTTTCTTATTCTCTTTTAAATAGCCCCTTTGTTAGAGGAAGAAGGGCAGGCGTCTCCCCTTTGTTAGAGGAAGAAGGGCAGGCGTCTCCCCTTTGTTAGAGGAAGAGGGGCAGGCGTCTCCCCGTCTCCCCTTTGTTAGAGGAAGAGGGGCAGGCGTCTCCTCAAAACTGTGGTTGTCACCGCACCCATGACTAGTCACCATACCCACATTCCTTAAGCAGACACATACAATCACAATCCATGTCCATTATCCCCATTTCGCACTATTTCTCCATATCAGGTGTGCCTTAAATATTAACCAATCAGTGTTTTTTACGCTTAAGATTGGTTAAATCAGTGTGTAATATGTAGAAGGTAGAAACATATATAATTGTAAGAAAATCACTAATAAATGGACACTTGCTTGCATCAAGCGGCGTCCCGTCTCTTCATTCGCCACACCCGGGACCAAGACCCTTGCGGCTCGGGACCGGGACAGGGACAGTTATCCCCGCGGCTCAGACCGGGACTGGGGCCAAGACCCCGGGACCGGGACCCCCGCAGCTGGGGACCGAGACCGGGACCCGGACCCCCGGGACTGGGACCCCCACGGTTCGGACAGGGACCGGGACCGGGACTGGGACCGGGATTCTCGCAGCTCAGGACTGGGACTTGGACAACTGGGACCCGTGACCCTGGCGGCTGAGGACTGAACCGGGTCCCGGACCCCCGTGGCTCGGGACCGGGACCCCGGGGACACGGACCCTAGCGGTTCAAGACTGGGACCGGCACCCCCGGGACCTTGACCCCCGCGGCTAGAGACCGGCACCGGGACCCTCGGGACCGGGACCCCCGCAGCTCGGACCGGGACCAGGTCTAAGATCTCCGGGGCCAGGACCCCCGCAGCTTGGGACCAGGACCGGGATCCCTGGGCCAGGACCCCCACGGCTTGGATCAGGGACCAGGACTGGGACCCCCGCGGCTCGAACGGGGACCAGGACTGGGACGGCCGGAACAGGGACCCCCGCGGCTTGGATCAGGGACCAGGACTGGGACCCCCTGCGGCTCAGGACCCTCTGCGTCTCGCAGCGAGACCAAGACCTGGAGCCCTGGGACCGTGACCCCTGCGGCTGACGGCTCGAACCGGGACCGAAACCCCCGTGGCCGGGACCCCTGTGGCTTGTGACCTGGACCGGGACCCCCGGAACCGTGACCCATGCGGCTCGGGACCGGGTCCGGGACCGGCACCCCCGCGGCTCAGGCTGGTTCCGAAACCAGGACCACCGGGACCCCTGCGGCTCGGATCGGGACGGGGACCGGGACAGCCGGGTCTGGCGCCCCCGCGGCTCGGGACCTGGACCGAGATGTCTGGGCCCGGGACCCCCGCGGCTCGGACCGGGACAGGGACCGGGACAGCCAGGACAGGTGCCCCCGTAGCTCAGGCCGGGCCTGAAACCAGGACCGCCGGGACCGGGATGACCGGGACCAGGACCCCCGCAGCTTGGGACAGGGACTGGAACCCCCGCGGCTGGGGACCGGGACAGGGACCGGGATCGCCGGGACCGGCGCCCCCACGGCTCGGGACCGCGACCGGGACGAGGCTCTGAGGTCGGGACCAGGACCGGGACCCCCGCAGCTTGGGACTGGAACTGGGACTGGGACACCCATGGCTCGGGATTTGGACGACCGGGACCGGGACCCCCGCGGCTTGGACCAGGACCGCGACCCCCAGGACCGGGACCCCTGTGGCTCGGGACCGGGAGCGGGGCAAGGACCCCCGGGCTCGGACCGGGACTCACCGGACTAGGGCTCGAGACCTAGACTGGGACCGGGAACCCCGGGATGGTGACCCTTGCGGCTCGGACCGGGCCGGGAACCACGGGGCTCGGACCGGGACCGGGACCCCCGCGGCTTTGATAAATGAATTGTAAAGGCAAACCAGCTCGTTTTGTCATGACTTGTGGAAATGCATCTGTATCCTGTGCTGACGTGCTGTTTTGTTTTGCTGCAAACCACACAAGTCTGCATCTAGAGAGGACAACGTATTAGTCATCACCAGTGCCCTTACACAGCCTCTTTACAGCCTCACTGCCTGGACTGCAGGCGTGCTCTTGCCTTTTCCAGGCATCCGAGTGATGGGTTTTGCCTCAATATTGCCTCCACAATATTTTATTTTTCCTCAGTATTTTCAGATGACTCCTAATACAGTTTCACATATGAAGCACTTTACTCACTTGCGTAGATCATTCGAAACAAAAAAACCCCACCCACCCACCATGAATAGTGTATCTACGTATTTTGCCACAATGCAGGTATGGTTTTCAATTATAATTTCCAATTCAGTACCAGGGTTAGTTTAAATAATTTAATTCTTCTTCTAAATGCTTTACCAAAACACGTAACAAATTCTCCCTCTATGAATGCTCTGCCAGCGCATGCTATAAGCTTGGCAACTTGATCGCTTGCTCAAAGTGATGATATATTGAGCTGCTTTTGCTTCACAAAAGTATTTTGCTGAGTTGTCAACCCATGTTTCAGTCTTAATATTTTAACTTTTCTCACTTGTCCGACCAAAGAATCATATTTATCTTTATGTTGAGTTTCGTAGTGTTGACGCAAATTGTATTCCTTGAACGCAGACACTGAATTCTGGCATATCAGACAAACAGCTCGCTCTTTGTACTCCCTGAAAAAATAATCAGAAGTCCACTTTTCTTGGAACACCCCGCACTCGGAGTCCATTTTTCTTTTTTTTTGACATGATGGTGCGCGCGCTTCCCACTGGTGCTGGCTTGCTCGTCCTGCCCGGGAGCTGGAGGGAGGGAGAGATGGGGGAGCCGCCCCCCTCCTCAGCCCGGCCGCGCAGTCCGGACAGGGTGGCCAGAAGGGACTGAAGGGACTTTGCCGCGCCGGGGCTCTGGCGACTCGCCCGAGTTGGCTGGGCCTCGCAGTGCAGAGGCTGCCGGCTGAGCTTGCCCGGCAGAGGAGATGCCCGCGCCTCTCGCCCGCCGCGCACCGCAGAGGAGGAGGAGGGGGAGGAGGAGGAGGAGGGGGAAAGGAAAAAGCTCCTTTCTTGAAAGTGGAATGGCAGAAGGTGCCATCGTGTTTTAACATATGTGGACAAAATTATTCTTTAGAGAGCCTCAGTTTACTTTTAAGTAAAGAACTTACTCAAGAACCCAAAGCCAGAGTATGCGGTGCATTTGTAGTTTATCAGTTGAGTTTTTACTCCCAGATTCGTTTGGAGCACAAGGCTAAAGTGCATCTGATACCATCAGTACATGCCATTTAGCCCACAGCAATCATCCAGAAAGCATCAAGTAACCTCTCTGTTATTTTCTGGCTGTAAAAGTGCTCATCCACAACGCAAAGCCAAACAGCTTAGCTTGAAACAAGAAAAAGCCGAGAGAGGGTTTACACAGCTGTCACCTAAAGGTTCCCAGCTGAGAGGCACGTCTACAGGTGCTTTCGTTTCTCAAGTCTCAACTAAACTCCTGGCTCACTCTGGCGTGATCTGAAGAGCCCGAGACTGAGCGCTCAGCCATGGTGCTGGAGCAACGCCCGCTGGTTTCCCGCTGCTGCCCCGACAGCCACTGCAGCATGAACAAGGCAAGGTGATGCTGAGCGTCTGTGAGGAGCTCTCTCGCTAACATAGTCCCAAGGTCTTCTCAAGGTGGCTGTGCAGACAGAGAGTAATAACGAGGAGCGGCTGGCATACAGTGCCCGTCTGCCTCTGCAGTCAGCTGAATAGTTAATTGCATCCTTGGCGTTGTTTTACACAATTCACTGTTGTGCCTGGAGGCTCCTGCATCTCTGCTGTACATCTCCACTGAGGACCCAGAGATGGAGACCTGAACTTCTGCTTTGCCTAACAGCTAAATTACACTTTGTATAGAAAACTGATCACGTGGTACCTTTGGTGGCAAGTTGTATAGATCTGTGACCCAATGAATTCAGAGTTGCTCTCCCAAAGCTCTGAAGTCTACCAGCCTTACGGTTACAGAGTCCCTACAGGGATGCACACACTCCAGCTGGGTTCTGCGCTCTCTCCTGAACTATGAGCAAGGAGGAGGAGGAACTGAGCGTAGGGCTTCTCATCTCTTCCCCTTTCATGCAGCACAAGGCACTCCAGAAGCAGCCACGGCCTCACCGAGCCTCCTGGCCAAAAGACTTCGATCTTGAGGGCAAAGGCTGAAGAGTGCATGAAAGTGAGACACACACAGGGGCAAGCACTCGTCCCACCTTGCAACATCACTTGTTGGCATCTTCTCATCTGATCCCAGGCTGCAAAGGGTCGCAGCTCCACTTGTGAATTACTGGGTACCCTTACAGCGGTATTATCAAGTAAGGAACAACGTTAGAGTAGCAAAAAGACACGGCTCTGCCCTCGGCTGGGGAGGCACACTGGGACAGCCTCCAGCGCCAGACCATTTTTAGCAAAAGCAATCACAAATACAGTTAACTTCTTAGCTGACTTGTCTACAAAGAGGGAAAGGCTCCATACGATAAGCAGCACCCATTATTACTCTGCTGCAGAATTTAGTTCTTCCAGAAGTAATACACTCTGTTTTGCCAGCATCTAACAGCAAACCATATAACACGAAGATGCAGAGTTAAGGTACCTGTAAATGCACTGGTTTTGTTTCCCGGCTTTTGTGCTTCCCAGGGCTGTCCTTTGTTGTGCAGCTCTGATATTTTCCAATTTTTTTATATTTGGATATAGTAATTGCTAACACAGAGTCTAAGGCTAGCAATCATAACATCTATTTACAACACGCACACTGGCTGTGTGCACCTATTCCACCAGCCTCCCGTTTGCTTCAAACATGTCAGTCTCCCTGAGGACACGTTCAATGAGAAACCACCCCCCACCCTGCAAAGCCCTGCTTTACTTGCTGCCGAGCCTCCTGCATCCCCCTGGGCAGATTACTTTTGGAAGGCTGACCAGGGAATATTTACCAGCTATGGAATCAACAAAGTTCAGCCACATGCCAACATTTCATGCTGTTACCTAAACGGTGTCAGAACTCTCAGAACTCCATCAAAACAGAACTGGTTTGCACTTTGGTATTAAAAGTTATGTCCAGGCCTGAACACCTCGTTGAGGGCTGGGCCACACAGCAGGCTCCTCTGGGCAAAGATTTCTTTTCTAAGCAGCCATTACGCAAGTACCAATCTGTGAAAAAAATCTGAAACTCAAAGAGAAAGAACCTTGATTTGACATAGTGCTCTTGCTGCATGTCCCGTAGAAGGGAGGTCACCCACATCTTTAGATCTAATGGAAAGTAGGAAAGAAGCACCAAGTGCAAGGTTCTGCATGTGGGCTGGGGCAACACCAGGCTGGGCAGAGAACGGATGGAGAGCAGCCCTGAGGAGAAGGACTGTGGGGTGTTGGTGGATGAGAAGCTCAACTTGGCCCAGCAACGTGTGCTTGCAGCCCGGGAAGCCCAGGGCCGGGGCGGGTGGAAACTGGGCTGTAAATCCTGGGCCAGAGTTATTTCCTGCAGCTTAAGAAAACTGCGTGGGTCTGGTGATGTCTGGTCGCTGTTTTTAAACCCACACCCCCCCCCAGTCGGTATTTCTAATAACAAAGGGTTAAAAGCCAGCAGGCAGTCCCCGCGGTGGCGCGCAGGCAGCAGGCAGGCAGGTGCCAGCGGAGCCCAGAGCCCCCAGCAGCATCAAGGGCAGCACCCACCGCCGCAGGCAGCGCGGCCGAGCAGAGCGGAGTGTCCGCAGCAGCGCGAGCCCCGCGCACCGCCCCCCCGCGGGGCGCCCCCCCTCGCTGCCGCAGCCGCCCCGCAGGAACTGGGACGGGGTGCAAAGGAAGAGCGGCCGCCGGCCTGGGAACTGCTCCGCCGGGCAGCGGCCGCTGGGTGATACACGTGTCAGCGAGAACCGCTGGAACAGGAAGCAGCTGTTTCTTCCAGCTGTGACACACTCACCCCTGGTCATCGAGAACACGGAGAGAACACCGATGCGACACCCGTTGCCGTGCCAAAGCTCCATTTCTTGCAACATCGCTACACGTCTGACAAGGGAAGCCAGCTGGCAGCTGCTGCACATCTGTCACCGCCAGAAAGCACCCCCGCTTCCAAGGGGCGTCCACCAGCAGACGGAGATCTAGGAAGAAAAGGGAACGCTGAGTACACAGCAGGGCTCGGGTATGTTTCCCTCGGCAGCGTACAGAGCAACCGCATTTCTGTCGGGCACTACAAAATACGCTTCCAACGGCAGACTAGAACCTGATCACCTGAGGCCGACCCTGCCTGGGCAGGGGTACAACAGGGCACACACGGGAAACCACATCCCACCCTGCTCCCGGTAACAAGACTATCGGTAAAAACATCTTTATTACAGAAGGTGCTACTTATTTAAAATACCTTATTACAAAACATCTTATTACAAAAGTTATTTTTAAAAAAGTAGTATCTTGTTACAAACCATCTTATTACAGAAGTTACTACTGGTTAAGAAAGATCTTATTACAGAAGCTGTAAGGAAAGGTTTCGCCTCAGTTCATCTTACTGCCCGGTGCTCCCTTAGCACATCCCGGCCACAGCTGGGAGCTACACAAGCCGAGGCGGTCCTGACAGCTTCTCTGCTCCCTTCTCGTGCGTTTTGCTCAGGGCTGGCTTGTATGAACACGCATGAAGCCATTACATGGATGGTTTAGGTGCTCTTCCACATGGATCTCCTGAACACCACAAGTAGAGGATGTGCCCCCTTTATCCTTCAAACAGTATTTTAACATGAACACAAATGTATAGCTATTAAAAACTTAAGATCTGCTATCAACATAAGTACAATCTTCCTCTAAAAGTTTAAAAAATATTTTCAAGACATAATTAGAACAGAGTACTAGAATAATAAATAACTTATCATTACAGATACCATTAGCATCAAAAGGAAATTATTAAACCAGAAGAATTCCCCAGGAACGTAAAAGATCAGCAGCTGTGACATACATACACTTGCTGGTGAAACAGAGAGCTGGTTCAGGAAGGAAGAAGGTTTCCTGGTTAATCACTTAGAAAATTAGCTCATCTTTCCTTTAGCTGCTCTCCTGAAATCTCAGACCCATTCAGACCCAGAATCTTGCGACTTTCCAATGCTTTTGTTTCATACACGATCCCCAGTAAAGGGCCACGGTACGACTGCAAGCAAAGACAGCGAGAGCACCAACCACCACCTATGCCGAGCATACTGTAGCTCCCAACAACGTTAAATAGATAAATAAATAAGTGAAACAGATTCCTAACAGAGCACTAAAACCCATCTGCTTCCCAGTAAGGATGTCTCAAGAAAGTGTTTAAGGGTTCCTGTAAAGTTCAGACTTTCCAAATCTAAAGAATACAAACAGCTAAGGAATTACTTCATATTAATTACTCTGACCACTCGGTGCTTTATAACTTGACAGGTAGAAAATGTAATGAAAGAGGCCTACTGAACAATACCCTACCAAGTTAAAAAGAAAGCAAAAAATAGAGTGGTGTGGGGCTGGTTTTTTTGCTGGTTTTTTGTTGTTTTGTTTGGGGCTTTTTTGTGTGTGGTCTTTGGTGTTTTGTTGGGGTTTGTTGTTTTTTTTTTTAAACACAGCTGAAATGATCCAAAGTGGCTGTTGTGGGCAAAGCTCCACGGCTGCTGGAGTCTGACAGGGGAATCCAGCTGGCAGCTGCTGCACATTTGTCACCCACTTCTCACTCTCTTATTTCATCCTCCAGAAAGCACCCCCGCTTCCGAGGTACATCCACCGGTAGACGGAGATCTAGGAAGAAAAGGGAACACTGAGTACGTATCAGTGCTTGGATATGTTTCCCTTGGCAGCATACAGAGCAATTGCATTTCTATCAGGTACTATAAAATATGCTTTCAATGTCAGACTATAACCTGATCACCTGAGGCCTACTGTTTAAAGAAACAGGAATTCTTCCAATTTTTCAAAAATTTAAATATAAAACCCCAAAGCAGATTATAAGAAAAGTGCTCCCCTTCTTCAGTATGTATTATTTAGAAATGCCTTTGCCACCATGGATACCAAAAGCCAAACATTAATTACTATAAGCCCCTGGCAGTATCTACAGAAAGGCCTGACCTGCTTGTGCCATATCCCTTTGTTTACCCAGAAAAGGCACAACTGCCTCAAAGCACACCACAGCCAGCACCAGGATCCCAGAAAAAAACTCGTGGCGTCACAGAGAGGACAGACAAGAGGCTCCTTTTTTGACAGTTACCTCGATCCACAGCAACACAGAGATACTTCCCACGTATGGCCAGATCTTGCAGGTCAAGAAAGTGAACAAGTACCCCGATAAAGTCACAACAGCGCTACCACTGCAAACATCACCCACAAGAAATTTAACCTCTAAACAAACACATTCACATCTTCCAGCCTCTGTTCGTTCTCTGTACTACAAAGTTCCTGCCCAATAGGCACCACTTTTGCACTTTCTGACACCTGTCTCCTGCCAAAGCAGACTCTGTTGGGAACACATCTTGAAAACGCATAGGGATGGAGAAATGAGGGGGCTTGTAACAATGCACCTCTAAATTATGGCAAGTTAAGACACAGGGTATGACACCCACTCATCCCAAAGAGCAGACTGCCAGGACAGGCAATTTGAAATGCCTTCAATGAATATATAATGACGTCAAGGTAATGGCAACTGAGCTGGAGCAAGCAGCTGCCGCTCGGACTCCCGAGAGCAACTTCGCTTTGGGCTTCACACAGATGTTCAAGAGCTCAGGGCCAGGCCTGTCCCCACATTAACTCTTAACACCTTTGTAGGAAGAGATCTCACTGTGACCGGATAGGAAAACTAAATGAACATTAACAGTATTTTTGGCTGGAAGGTGCAGGAAACAGTTCAAGGGAACAGATGACAGCATGGGAGACCTTGCCTGAATGAAGATTTGCCCTTAGCAATTGCACCTAGAAATCTATTTACCTTGGAGGGAATGAGAGAGAACACACAGTGACACAACTGCAGCGGCATGGGAGTGGGTGGTAAATGTCTAGGGCACCTTGCAGCATAAAAAAGAAAAAAAGTCAGAGAAAGTCATCAGATTATTTGCAGGACTAGACGACTCACAGAAAATATATGGTCAGCCATCGAGAAAGAAAGATTTTTTCTTAATGTCTCAGCATCAGCTTAAATGCTTCAATCCACAAGTAACAAATGCCCCCTGCTCCATTCTGAGATGCCTATTTCCAGAAAGACGGGCTGCAAACAAAAATTCCTCCCATCAGAATCTGGTCCTTCTCCCGTGCTCTTTTAGAAGAGGAAGCACAAGCCACAGATATTAGGTCCAGTATAGCTGTGCTCACTAGCTGAGTGTGCCTGTGGAGCACAATGCAGAGGAGATGGGGAAGGAGACTCAAAGTATTTACAGAGTTCCTCTTAATCCTTTGTGAAGTCCAAAAGGACTCCTGTTACAAGTGTGTATGCTGCCAACAAAAGCGGACAGATTTATTTCAAAACTCCCATTTTAACAGACAAGCTCAGCTAGAAAGTAGTGGGAAAAGCAGACGCATCATCAGCACCTTCAAATCTATGTCCTAAGAGTGAGCTTGGGGCTGAAAAAAAGCAGTCCCTGAAAGGTGACCTATTCCTTGCACCTCCGTGTGATAAACACGGCAGGAGCTAGAGCACCATACCCATCGCCTCTCAAGAAAAAGAGTGGGAAGGGAACAGATGACACAGCCCGTAATCATTTGCAATGATGTATCTTAGCGCCGAGTTAAGTTCTGCACCCTTTGTAGCAGACTCTGGCTCCCGGGAGGACTCAGAAGTAGTTGAAGAGGAGGGTTCTTCACCCGCTGTGTAGTTAATCTGCATTAATGACATTAACTTACAAAAACCACAGTGGATGCTAAATGTTTGCACAGCTTCAAAAAGGGACTCTAAAAATCAACTGAAGGTTACTGAGGCCTTTTCTGCTTAATGGTACAGAAATGCCGAAGACACTGTTGGAGACAGGACAATGAACTAGAGACACCTTTCATCTAGATTCTGCTGGGCAGAATGTTCTTAAAACTGGTAAACTAGAATTTAGCTGAGAAGGCTGGTTAAATACATTGGTTTTCCATTTGAAGGAAGCAGATAACCCATCTCAGTGATTTATGGTGCTGCAGAGATGGGCTGGCAGCTACGGAGGGAAACCCTGGGGACGGTGTTTTAGGGAAAGGACGCTTGTCTTTTCTTGCTGCAGAACAGCTGTGAAATGCAAAGAAGTCCAGTCCACTCTTTGGAGGGAAGCAATGCCTTCTCCACAAAGGCGGGTTTGATTCTTGGTGCGTTTTTACAGATTAACAGCTCGGGTTGGGCTCAGAGCTGCTCCCAGTCACTGAAATGTACCACATTATATTGGCTCTCGCTGTGTGGTATCTAGAACTTGGTGTCACCACGTAACAAAGAAAAGTGATGTTAAAGAAAAGTGACATTAACATAGAAAAAAACAGCCTACTGAAATAGATGGAAGAAGAGCCTTTTTCACAGCAGGGTGCATGTATCAAACTGCAGGCTCAGAAAACTTGCAAAGGAGTGCCCAAAGGAAAACAGGAAAACAGAGAGGACTCCATCACACTCAGAGGGCAAGTTGCCAAGAAACACCTGGAAATCATCGTGATGCATTTTAGCACAGAGAGATTAAAAAAGAAGTTGTTTCCAGAGTCTCACAGAGGACAGGAGGTGCTGACAGACAAAGGTGTAGTCAGAGCAGCAGAAGTCAGCTTGCACTTGAGCCTGCCTGCTTCAGGCTTACAGCTGACATGCAGCCGACAGGCTATGCCAGCTTGGAGGCTTCTATCATGCACCCAACTGACTTTGGGCTAGCTTGAGCCTGATCACGTTTGGCTCAGGTGTGCTGTCTATCTCTACCCTTAACACGCACACCAAGCCCCAAAGGTACAACAGTGGAAATGCAGACCTGGATGACCGTCACATTTCCCAGAGAGTAGACTATGCCAATCGTTGCTAATAAGCGTTAGCATAACAGTGTTTCATCCCTGTGGAACAATCCCATGGGAATGCTTTCCAACATGTTCCTGTACATAACTTTACAACTGGCACGTTAAGCAAATGTTTTGCTTCAGATATGAAAGCTGAGAAGTTTGCTAGTTATCTGTGATACCAGGAAGTAATTGAACAAGAACTCTTGATTATGTGTTTTAAACAAAAGCTTGTCTTTTTTCAAGGTGGCATCCCACCTTTTTTCTCAGCTTCCTGACAGAAAGACTTTATTCCTTACTTAAATGTTTGAAACTGATGGGCATTATGAGCTGAACTATTAACTAGCATCATGATCTGGAATCTAGAAACCACCCTTTGAAGTGAGCAACAGCTCTTCAAACCCCACCATCGGCTCTTTGATGAACAGCTGTGAGGGAAACAGCTTCTTAGAGACTTGCAGGCTGAACCAAATTCCCCTCTAGAATGGATCCCAAGTACTTTTTGTGTCCTCTTACGTCTCTCTAATCTGTGGACATTTAGGTTTTCCCTTCAGTTACTAGATTTGTGAAGTTTTTAGCCTCAGATACTCTGGGGCTTGTTTTTCTCATGTGCTTCAGGACACTACCAGACTGGTACAATGTGTTCAGTGATCTGAGACAAAGAGTTCAGACTTCTACACTAGCTTCATCAGTTTGGTGGGTTTTGCCCCTGGAACTTCCATAGTTACCTCATTACTCAGTGTTTCCTTCACAGCACTGTCGCCCTCCAGCAAACACGTCTATGGACTTAATCTCAATATTGTGACATCCAGGTTTCTGGCACAACTCCCAGAACTTCAAGTTTTATTTACTTACATAATTTATACCCTTTCCCACATCAGAGTAATTAGCATACATGTCTCTATTGAAGTGTGTTGATAAGTACACTAAGAGGTTGTACAAGTTTAGTATTTTAACTGAAGGAACAATGAGGTATTTACACGGCAGACAACAATTCTTCTACTCTCCCCTTTCTGTAATAGTTAGTTTCAGAGTAGCTGTCACCGTAATCTCTGAGAAAACGTAGAATCTTTCTTACCGAGAGAGTTGCCTGTGTCTGAACTGCGTCTTTTCCAGGAGAAAGATTTTACAGATGAATCTGTCTGTTCTACAGATTCGTTCACAGGCTCAGCTCCTGAAGTGAATTGTCTCTCTTCTGTCTCCGATGTCCTGGATTCACTTTTAACACTAGTATTCTCCTTAAAAAAACACAACACAACACCAAAAGAAATAAAACCAAAGATCACTCAATGTTATCTTATAATAAAACTAATATAAAACCAATAAAACAAAATAAAAGCTATTCTTCTCCACTCCAAAAGGGCATCTAACAGGTGGTGAACACTGCCTAGACAGTTGACATAGTAAGTGTTTTTAACTCAGAATTAAGGTTGCTAAATTGAAACAACCTCTTACAAAACATCGTATTAAGCAAAATATGAGATCAGAAAACTAGAATACACAAAGTTAGGGTACATGTCCCCACAGTCTGAACTTTTCCCTCAGTTATTAAAATAGCTAGAAGAAATAAGCTAGAAGAAATATAGGTGCACTCATTCTTACCAGCACGTGTAATAATAACGACAGATCTAGCTCAACTTGACAGAGCTGTGTGATGCAGAACCACACGTGAACCACACATTTCTGGTTGGGAATCTCACCCCACCCCATCCAGTCGTTAAGACGTTAAGTTACAACGTGTTGCTTGCTTTTTAGAGCCCTCTGCTGCTGCTCTACATGTATTTTGCAGGCAACCATTTGGCAAACTGGTACATTTCCATGATCATGTGGCAAAAACCTGTAGCTTAAAAAAAAAAAAAAAAAAAAGACCCGGACAACCAAGTTCTGTTTCATTTTCACTGAGGCAGTACAGGCCCAAAGTTAAGCACCTGGAATCTACCTTTAGACAGAAAAATTTTCACCGTATCACCTGTTCTAGAATAGTCATCTCTTCTGCAAATATCTTATACATCAATAACCTAAAGATGAATGACTGCTCAGAGCCTGCAATGTTTCCTTCTATTAAGGGGAAAAAAAGCTTTTGAAAACCATTATGTGTGAGTTTACAGAAGACAAGAGGTCACACCTGGTAATAAGATAGTCTTTCCAAAAATCATGCTCACCACCTTGAGTCTGTCATTACTCAATGTTGAGTATATAACAGGCTATGTGTATACGTATCAATAGAAACACACATACATTGCTTGACAAAGTTGTATAATAACATTCAAAAAGGCCTGTGCAAATACAGTAATGGAGTACTCCAGGGAGAACTAGTTCCCTCCCACACACCTCCTGCACTTGCTGGATACCCATTTGACTCGGTTTTTCCTCTTTGAAATGTGCTGTCTGGATGTATTGCTTTAGTACTGTTAACAAGGCCACGTGAAAAACACGTGGCTAGCAGTGCCTTTTGTCTGATGTCTGAACCACAACTCCTTCCCAGGCACAAAAACAAAGAAGGCAGGCAGGCTGTAGGTCACTACCTTCACCAGCTAGAATCCAAGTCTCACGAGTGATGATGACTTCTCTATTCCTGGTGACATTTCCATAATAGCAAGTTCTAGAAAAATCAGTGAGCAGCCTTCATCAAGTAGTGAGAGAAGGGAAGATTTCTCAGGTAAGCATTCTAAACCGGATATTCCACCGGACAACTGCTCTAGAAACAATTCTGCAAACTGCATTATTTAAAAAGAAGAGACTAATGAAAAGCAATACCAGGCAGGGGATGTAGATACCAAATTGCAGTGTTTGATAAAGAAAAAACAAGTAACATGCATATTGGGATAACCATTATCAAGAAACTGTTACTAGCATACGTGGTGAAAGTAGTCTAGACACTCTAACTAGCAGTTCTGCAAAGGACCTGGGGATGCTGCAGTGCCCAGTAAGGCTAACGACACCTTGGGCTACACCGGGACGAGCGTGGCCAGCAAACTGAGGAAATTTCATTCCCCCTCACTGGTGAACCTGTACTTCCAATGCTGTGTCCAATTTTAACCCTTACAGCTGCGTGTGTGGAAACTGAAGAGCAGTCATACTGCACAGCACCCCTTTCAGATTTCTTTTTATCACTGTGTTTATAGAATCTTACACACCAACTCTTCAGTAATCTAATGTAATAGGTAATAATACCATTTTCATCCTAACAGCATCAGCCTAGCCCACACAAGTCTGGTTCCCAAGCTATCCCTTTTTTTTATTGTTCGGTCTTTTAAGCGAACATGTTTCTGACCATGGATTCACCGCACCTGTGGACAGACCCTCCACTCAGGTCTAATACTTCTGCAACTTCAGAGTCCAAAACATTGTTTGGC
The DNA here is from genome assembly GCF_023634085.1 of Falco cherrug. NCBI lineage: Eukaryota > Metazoa > Chordata > Aves > Falconiformes > Falconidae > Falco > Falco cherrug. Next base: position 730,279 of record NC_073709.1, read on the forward strand.
AGAGAATCAAGCAAAGCTACCAAAGCTGACAGACGTGAAAGTTTTGCCTTTTCACTTCAGTTACTGAAAAACGCCAAAACTGCTGCATCTCACTACTTACACGACTTACGAGACACTGACTGGACTATACCTATACCCAGCTGGAACCATGATGGGAAGCTGAGGTACTAAAATTAGCAACTCGCATGAACGGGGTTTGCTGGATTCACCTTCCCCAAAGAAAGCAAGCGTTTCAGCCTTCACATAGGTATGCTGCCAAGGAGACTGAACGAAATCAGAGGCAAATTCCTCTTGATCAAGCATTACAGAAATGTTCTATTTCCACTTTAAGAAGAAAATAAAACATTTCTTAGGAGTAGGAGTGGAATAAGAGGTGCCCATTGAAGGCCAAAGCCTCTAAAAGTCTAGGACAGAAATTCACTGAGGCTGAGAGGACAACGCTGGATCTGAACTGTTGAATGTACTAACTCTTTTCATGTAAAGAGCTGCTCTTTAATTTGCTGTCTTTTAGGAAATCGGGAAAACAGAATAAAGCAGGTTTCTACTAAACTGTTACTTCTACAAGGAAGACAGTTCAAGGCTCAGTGCTGGTCACAAGAGTAATTAAATGCTGGGAAATACTGTGAACGAAACAGAAAACAAAACAGTACCAGCTTGGTCAAAAGGTCCCGTATGCTAAAACCGACAGTTTCAAGGGCTGACTTCAGTCCACAGAGCAGAAACCCAAGATGAAGTACACAGTATCATCGCAAGTCTTCCGGCTGAAAGTAGCTGGAATGTGTAAGCAGGAATGCCCTGCTCTGTTTGCGCTCCTTGTTCTTGCTCTTCCCTACACATCAGGTTACAGTTGTTGTTTTGAGACTTGACGCTGGACAAGACAAACCTTTGATCTGACCCAGCAGAGCTGTTCTGATGCTCTTGTATGAACAGTGGAGGAATTTGCTCCCCCTCTGCTTGTGTAGAGAGGAATAGAGCGGTCTTCTGTGCACGCCCACTATTCTGTCATAAGCTTGCTCTAAAACACATGGTACCAACAGCCACTGAAAGCCTGAGTGCTTCCAGATTCAGGGATGAGGAAGAAAACTGTGCTGGAGCCTGATGTGAGGAGTACAGGCACCGAAGCCTCCTCTGGAGAGTTCTGCACCTGCCATGACCCCAGGCTCTGGACAAGTAGGGTGTTAAAGTTAACCTTCCCTCTCCCGACTTTGGGAGGAGGAGACTAGTTGAAGAGTAGTTCTAACAGAAAGAGGGAATCTGTCAAACAAAACGCTGAACAGTCCCTGAATTGCTTTTCAATTGCTCAAAAAATGAGGCCAGTTATTTAACCCGTTACAGTCCAGGACCAACATCAGGATTCTCACAAATATACAAAACCTCCCTCCCAAACAACTACGTGGTTCGTGTGCTTAATTCCCCCAGTTCTTGACAAGGAAGTTCGGGTCACGGACTCCAAAGGCCTTCAACAAGGGACAACCTATCATTCTAAAAATGCAGTTCCAAAATTCTAAAACTGACAACATTTAAAGTGCGGTCAACACTTAATATAATGAGTGGGCACCAATTAAGGAGTGCTGCCAACTCTATGCACTAGCACAGGGATGTGCTCTTCCCTACACGGTACTGAGCAGAACGGTCTAGTCTAGGCTTGAGCTATGCAGAGGCTTGATCAGGATACACACCCCTTTCTAGAAAGATACCCAAGAGGAAGATACTAATCATTATAACGCTGAAAGCAACAACGGGAGGTTTGCGCCAGCTGATGATTTCCGATCTAGAAACTTCAGTGAAGGCGTCAAGCTACCGACAGAACAATAAGACAGTAGCTTCAATGCACACACAAAAATGAGATTGAGTGCCTACATGCAAAGTAGGTCTCATGCAGCAGAAACAGATGCAGTCAATCTCCTGAGCTTACCTTGTTTTCAAAACAAAACAAAACAAAAAGCAGAGCACGCATTTGCTGCCTTAACAGAGTAACATCTAGAATGCCCCTCACCCCTCATGAGACTTACAATTTTACATACCGGGAAGACCAGGTACAGGTAGACCGAAGTACAATTACAACTTGTTGTACACCACAAAGTATAAACCAATGAAGATGCTTTATACCAGTCAAATGTCAATAAACTATACTTTCCACAGAAAACAGAACTTACAACTATTTATCAGAAACAATCTAACCGTTTATCTAAATTTAAGCAAAAATCTGCCTCCAGCAGCAATTCTCAAAATACTCTTCTTTGTTGGAGATTAAAGATGGTATGTTACAACCTAAAAAAGCATCCACTTCATCACCACGAACACACCTGCACTACGCATGTTTCCCATGCAAATGAGCACCCTAACTTGGCCAACAGGCTGACACATGTCATGCTCATTAACATGGGAAACATGGGATACTTTTTCATTCCGTCTTCTTTTTTATATCTTGTTTTACCAAGCAAACCCTTCACTGTACATTAAAAGCTTAATTAAAGAAGCCTTCAGTTCTTAAGCAGGCAAGAATATTGAAAAGCTACCGGTCCAGACCCTAGCATTACTATCAAATATAGTTAGCTCAAGAAAGATGTTGGTTTACCTCCCCTTACCTGCTCTGGACTGAACAATTCTTCCTGAAAAAACATGAGGGAGAACTCAGCTGGGCGGTGATCTGGTTCTTTGCTCCGTTTTTCATCTGCTTCCTGTGTGGTCAGAAGTTCTTGTAGTATTTTAGCAGCAGCAGCAGTTTCTATAGACAGAGTGGGATCGGCAGCACAAAGAATGTCAGAAGGCTGTAATGGAGACAAATTCAGTGCTCCATCTGCTTCCACCAGAAATGATGTGTCTGAAGTTACAGAGTGAGACATTCCAGCTGGCCTTCCTCAGTTGAAGGTGGTGCGTAACTATTAACAGGCGGTGCCTGATTTCCATTAAACTCCAGGATCGAATACTGGCTCTCTACAGGTGCCACTCCCACCTTTTCAGCTTTGCATGATGAATGCACCTCAGCGGCAACCTGAAACGTGGCTTCAAGACTGACTTCTGCCTTCTTGTTTTCTTCAGATATATTACATAGCCAGTCAGACGGCATCAGTTCAGCTTCATAAGATGACTGTATTGGAGGATTCTGGAAAAAACAAAATACAGTGAACTTGTGTATCAAAAAATTACCATGACAGGATGTGTATTGATTCTGTTTATCCATTTATCCAAAAGCTTGAAAGATTGTCCGTTATTCTCAGTTTAATAGCAAGTTTAACCAGAAGAAAAAAGAAAAAAGCTACTGCTTTGTCTTGGTTTTCATTAACCACCTTACTCTTGGCACGCTTCCTTTCTTCTATTCATGGTCTATCCTGGAGAGAAGGTTACTTACTAGGAGCTGGTGTATGCCTGCAGATGCATTGTCTGCACACCCTTTGCACCGCAGGTGTTAAATATACCCAAGCATTCAAATCAGAGACTTCTGGTCTTAGTAGGACCTGTGGGGGTACACTAGAACCACCCTCTTCACGTGCCACATACGTAATAGAAAATGAGAGAGAAAATCCACCCGCCTTCAGTTCCTTCTAAAACTCAAGCATTCTTGTTGTTGTAGTATAAAAAAATCAGTATAAACCACATCATTTTTAAGCAAAAGAAAAAGGTCCACATGCTGTAAATGTGCATATGGACAACACAACTTGAGGAACTCACCGCTTCTTAACCAATAATACCATTTTCCTCCTCAAGTGATTGTCCATAGGCACATCTACACAAGGGGTGCCCCCCAGGAACGCCCCAGTCCCAGGATGAGTGGGAGTTCAAATACCGGTGAAAGCAAATACTGCAAAACTGCCCTGCCTGTCACAGCCTCACATCTGGACTCTCCGGTCATGACAATGTCCCACAGAGGCACAACCCAAAGTCTGCATCGATCTGCATAAAAACCCGACAGAATTTCAGGTCAGAAACACTTCTTGTAGAACCTACAGAGACTGCCTTTGCCATCACAGATCACGTCTGAACACTACTAAAATTTTTCACTGTAATGACATCACAGGACGACAGGACACAATCAGCAATCCAGTGATGATTTTTTTAGTAGCATTCCTATATATCGAATAACCTTTAAAACAGAATGAAGACAATGAAAGAGTTTTTCCAAAGCAGCAAGTCCTACCCAAGTGAAATGATAGATGACATTTTAACAGCCAGTGTCTGTACTGCTACTTCTTCTGGAGGTGACTCAGTCAAAGGACACTAGAAGGGTCATTTCTTCTGACAAATACAAGTCATACAATGATGTTGAACAGAAACTCAGGTCTATTTAAAATACAGCCTTCTTTTGGAAGAGATCCAGTATGAAGGAGTAGTCCTTAGTGCCTGACTATCCTTAGACCTTTTAGCTGAGGTCATGGTTAATGAAAAGCTACTTCCAGAGACGAGTAAATTAGAGAACAGGAAGCTACAGGATCACCTACTAGGAAAGCCGTATCAGATCAAATGCCAGTGAAGGACTTGGTCTCTCCCTGATGGAGATACCACAAAGAGATGAGATCCTGTCTCCTGGGTGTGTGAAGGCAAGTCCTAGTGTGGATTCGTGTTCATGTGCCAGTTTGCAGATAGCCACAAACTGTGGAGGGTGGGGGGAAACGGAGGGGGAAATAAAACCTGGAATTTGAGAAATTTAGGTTTAGTTAAACAAAATCTTTTCATTAAAGGCTAAGCCACCTTTATGTTTTTATGAGATAGGTTCAAACATTATTCCTCTCATTTGATTTTTTTTTCAGTTCTATTTTTTTAAAATGTTAATAAGGTGTTTCATTTCTGTTGCATTGCTTGTTTAGTGTCATAAGTAGTCAGGATTCTAAGTAAGATCTGGATTACCAAACCATCCAGGAATAAGATCATCCCTGCCAAAAACCAACCAACCAACCCACCCATACTGAAGCTTTTTCTGCCTCTTCTTAGGGGACCTCAGCTTGAAGCTGTTATAGCACATATTGTCCTCTTGGATGCACTACAGGATCTCGTGTGTATTTCCAACAGGAGAAAGGGGCCACACAAAGCTACAATTTAAATCCTTTTAGTTCACCTGGAGAAGGATGGGGGGAGGCAGCAATGAAACAAGGAAAACCGATAAAAGATTGAGAAGTCAGGGCCTGAAAGACTAATAGCTTGCTGGTCATTCAAGCTCAAGAGGAAAAATGGTCTAACTTAGCAGAAGTGGTGAAAGAGAAGACGGGCATTTCACTTACAAGATTAGCGTAGCGTGTGCAGGAATTAAAGCACAACCACACCTTTTCAGGGACCGCTAGGACTACACAAATCTGGCTTGAGTGCTTGGGCAATCGGAATTAGTTCAGACTTGATTTCTTTTTGAAATAACATGGCTGATTATCATTCCTTATTACAAATAAAAGCAAACTACTTAGGACTGCTTTTAAGGTCAGAAAGTTGTTCTTTTTTCTTGCACGTTTATTTCTTCCATTTCCCGTTACCTCTTGCTTCAGTTCCACAAGGAAATACCGACAGCTTAATAACCATGGTAATAGCAATAATCAAACGGCAGGGCTGCTATTAAAAAAAAAACAAAACGAGGTGGGGGCAGGGGGAAAAAAAAAAAAAAAAAAAATCGCTGAAATCCCGTATGTAGCCTCAGTTCACATCTATGATAAAGCAGCGGGGAAGTATTGAGCTAATGGTTGTGAGCTGCCAGCACTGCTGTTGCAGAAGATAGCAGGAGGTCTCTCAAAAGACTCATTCCTACCCAAGGATACTGATTCATCACACTAATCCAAACCCCACTTAAGAGAACCCAAATGAAAAAATGGGTAAGAAGTTGTACCTGAGCTCCCTGTTTTGTAACCAACCGTGATGAGAGTGTAATACAAACCTCTGAAACCCCGATTTCAGAAACCTGGTGAGATACACCATCATCAGCCACCATGTCTGGGTACAACCACCTATGTCCCCTTGCCATTCCATGCAGTAATTCTCTGTAGCTTTTCCTGGAGAGCAAACTGCAGCCAACCAACCAGTTAGTTACCGGCCTGGTCTGCCCATGTTCCAGTCAGGGTCACCTAACACTTTCAGCAGCTCAGGTGCGTACTGTACAAGCCCAGCAGCTGGCCCCCAAGACCCAGAAACTCCACCTGTCTTAAATCTCTCCTAAACTTAAAAGTGATGCTCTCTGCAAGACCCAGTAAGAACAGCACAAGGTTAGGCTTCCTTGTCCAAGAGTGCCCGCTTTTCCTTCTGAGACCACAAAGCACCGTCTGGATCCAACAGAAACGGGGCTGGTAACCAGCTTGCTGACTACTAGTGTGCCGATACGGTTCGCTGTCTTCGGGACTGGTCCAGCAGTTTCGTATAGGCTTTGCCACTCCTACCTAGCAGCACACAGCGTGACCAAACAGCCTAAAACGCCCCGCAAACCACACTTCAACAGCATCGCACTGAATTCCTGCAACTGGTAGAAGGTATCGAGTGGAACGATAGGAAATATACCATGCAATAGTTCTATTTTTTGTGAAGAACAATAAAAATGCTTAGTCAGCCAGGGCTGATAAATTTTACCGCTTTTGAGGATTTGTGCAAGTGGTTACTGATGGATGATCAGTACACCAGCCGGGCAGGATGCTCAGTACTGCAGCTTGCCACGTCCCCCAGCAGAAGTTTGGGGAAGTATATGCCCCAGAACACACAAAAGGCAAACTGATTATTCCCCACAGCTCAGCAAGAACCGCAGGCAAACTGCTGTCTTCTGTACCACCTGCACAGCCTGTCACCACGTTCCAGGAGAAATGACCTAGGCTATGCTAAGACTCGGAAATCTCAAGAAGTCCCGTTGATCCACGCGGTACGATAGCTGTGTTACCCTGCTCAGAGACAGCCGGTTACTGACCTGGTGGAACTGATACAGGGCACTGCTTGCCTTTGGCCTTCTGTCTGCCCAGATGCTCGGCAGCTTTTTGCTGGGGGTTTCCAGGAAACAAAGCAACCACTAGCAAGTGGCCGAAAGCTCTTCTGACTCCACATGCCGCCCATGGACTTGCTTCTCCAAACAACTGATTTTTACTAGACCCTTTGGACACTGTATATTATCCTTCAATCTAGCCACAACACCACCTCTGACAACTCCTTTGGAATGATTTACTATCCCATGGATCTCGGCCTTCCGAGATAAGCTATTTAATTGTGACTGCCCATCGCTCAGATGGATCCTCATGTCCTGGATGAAAAAAGCAGCTCACAATGAAAGTGAGAGGACAAAGATGCACTGTGCGAAAAATAAATACTACAATATCGAGGGCATGACTGGCTGTTGGCTATTTATAGCCTTACACTAACGTGTTACCCTGGCCATAACCTGCCCATCTTGGATAAGCTTATTTTTTAAAAGAAGTCACGAATAAAAGAGAAAGGTTGATATTTGCAAGACAGGAAACTGGATGATCAAGCTTGGGTAGGTCAACCCTTTTTCAACACGCATAAGCATAACTTGCTTCGCTTGTCCTCTGTGAGGGGGAAAAAAGTATATGCGTTATGCTGTAATAGAAAAGGAAGCTCTTGCATTTTTACTTCAGATCTTCTGATATCTGATAAGCCAGGCCCTCCAAATAAGGCGCAGTTTCCACTAAAATTACATAAAGCATTTACAAGAAGTACTGGAGTTATCTTTAATAAGAGATCTCCGAGGTGGGGCCCATTCCACAAAGTCACGTTAGTTTTCCTCGTTCATCAAATCAAACTCAGGACTGCAGGAAGCTGTCCGGGACAAAGAAGTGGAGCTGCTTCTCAGTATTTTCATAATATTAAAGAATCTCTTTTTGTCCAGGCAAGAACATTCTTCAAATACAAATGCAGGCTCATTAACTAAAAGCGATTCTGGTGAAGTCAAGCAAAAACACTCCACTGATGAGGACACCCACTATGCTGCTACCCTGAAACCTAACCTGAATTACAAAACTACCCGTTTAACATTCAGTGGTTCTTTGAAATAGGTATTTGTAAACCACATCACTTTCACTTCATCAAGCAGATCAGTTTTCAAATTTATATCCTTAATTTCACAAGTGTATAAACCTGCAGTTCATTCATACAGTCTCCTTCTCTTTCACCTCCTTTCAGTAGGCTACGCTCACCTGGAGAAAGCTGTCGTGGGTGCACGCTGAAGCAGTAGGACCAGCACAGCCAGCCAGAGGATCTGTGTGGGCTGCTGCTGAACAACTCTGCGGTGTGGCTGCAAGAATTCAAACACAGCTATCAGACTGCCGGAACTTGTGTCTGGTGTGCAGTTCTATTGCTTACTTTGATTAAACATTTCAATAATCACACAGTAAACGACATTCCAGAAATTTATTGTTACCTCCCAAGTCATTTTAAGACCAATTTCTTAACCTTAAAAATATTTAAGATATGTATAGATGTATTAAAAATATATATTGTAAAATTGGTAACACACACACATACATGCAGAAACCTCATAATCAGAGTCTTTTGTGTCTTAGTATCACCTCTCTGATTTGGCTGCTTGAGTTTCTTGTCACAATACACCACAGAAAGCGTATTCACATAGCTGAGCCTAGGTGTTCATACACACTTGTGACCATGTGAATTTTAAGACTTACAAAGAAAATGAATTATCTTAACCAAGAGTGTATCATTCCGAAGAATATCATGACTACTCCTAAACTACCACTCACCAGAAAGGTCTTCATAGGTAAATGAACCCTACAGCCACAGATGCATTCAAAAGGCGCGACTGGACTTGCACTGTCAGGTGGCACCAATAACTAATATTTCTCACATGGTCTCCATGACTGATTTTTCATTATTAGACACTCTCGGATAATAAAGCTTCAACGCATTTCTTTGACGCGATTCTACTACTGTCAAAGGTTTTGCAGATAGTTGAAAGTAAACAGAACTAAATCCTTAAACTAATTATGGTCTAAGGCTAGTGGGGAAAAAAAGACTTAGATGAGCGTATTTTATGTTACTGACTTTTCAATAAGAATCATAATGAAAAACCAGGGAAATCTTTTTGTCACGGAAGTTAACAAACAAGTTTGAATACACACAAAAAGAAATCTTTTGACAAAGTTCTACTTTGATTTCATTTAATGGGACTTCAAAAGTGAAATGAAGAGAGTCAAGAATAAGATTGAACATACATTCTTTAGTTCTCTCACTTACTAAATACATATCTTAAGGTTAACTATCACTTTCCAAACAAACTAATCTTGCTGCTGTGCTTTCATGATGAAGGAAACCAGACTTTTTCATGTGGACATTTGAAGAAACACGCTTTCAGCATTCTGTATGTTATAATATATAGAAGAAAGGACAGCGGAGAGATTAAGAGATACACAGGCACAGAAGTAAAACCGCTGAGACAGTCCTAGAGTGACAGTGAAAATTAAAAGATTTATCATACTCCAGTGAAATGTCACTTACACTCTCAGAAACGCTAATTAATTCACTGGAGGTTTCAAACGCCTCAGATTCCCTAAGTTTCTGTATTTTAGTTTTGATTACACCTTGCAAAATTTGGTATGTTTTCACTGCGTTCTCACACCCACCTCCCACCCCAGAAGGTTCTACCTGAGCAACATAGCCAAGTTATCCTTTAAACTTAAAGCAACGAGCGTCATCCAGTGAGAGAGATCTCCATATTCATGTCTAAATCTACGCTGGTCTCCCTCAGCTCCCCTACAGGCAGTACTTCAAAACAGGCACTTCCAGGACACCAGTAATCTTACCCCAAGACAAACTCTAAACCGAGCTACGTGAAATCGCACCCGAGACGCCCCTTTCCTTCCCTTGACTACGGGAGAGGGCTGGGGCCTTAGCTGAGACAGAGACAACTACAATTCATCATGATGAGTTTCAGCCTATGCTCTGTAACCAATAGAAACGCAAAGCGGGGACCACCTCCCACCTCCCACCTTAATTAAGCAAGTATTCTGGATGAGGCTTGGAGCTACCTGGTCTAATAGAAGGTGTCCCTGCCCATGGCAGGGGGGTGGGAACTTGCTGATCTTTAAGGTCCCTTCCAACCCAAACCATTCTATGACTCTCAGGACACCTGCTCCTGGGAGAAGACTTGATAGTTAGCAGCTGGTAAGGCAGGCTCCACACTCTGGCCACCACAGAAATCTTTGCATAAGGAGCACAAGGCAAGGAGCACGTGGCAGAAGTTGCCTGTCTCTTAAACATTTAAGTGTGTCTACAAGAAATGCCCAGCTCCTCAGAACCCTTCCTTGACAAAAATGACGTTACAGAAACTGTTGATTATTGTCCGAAATGTTCTCAGCAGAGGTCTCAGAAGACATGCACAAAAGATGTAATGATTTCACTGTGTAGGATTTCTAAACAGGGATAGATAGCTGTCTTTGTGAAGGTGCGGCTGCCAAAGGAGGAGCAGGCAGAAGGAAAGAATAACAACTGAGCTTTAGTTTGTTCAAGGAAAGAGTCACTGTTCTGAATTTCAGAAGTTTTAGGGAAACTAAAAAAAAACACCACAAACCCACAACAAATACACCACCACTCCCCAGAAAATACCCTATCATGTGATTTTTCCCATTCAAGGTAAGGGCAAGGAAAAGAACAGTAATTTGCTTCAACTCCTCTTCTGAAGAATAAAAACACTTCAGTGAGACTGATTTACTTTGCAATTGAGTGATTAAGTGAGACTGACAATTGTGGCAGAAATAATTTAGAAAAAAGAAAGGAGCCAAGACTTTTGTACTTTCTAGTTTTCAGTGCATAAAAAAATACAACATAAAGAAGCTAAGCAAGAAAAAAAATGTAGATACAAAAATAGTATGAGCAGAATGAAATATTCTACACCAGGAGTCCTCAAACTACGGCCCACGGGCCGGATATGGCCCCCCAGGGTCCTCAATCCAGCCCCCCCTATTTACAGAACACCCACACCACCCCCACCCGCGCCGGGGGTTGGAGGGGGAAACCAAGCAGACGCAGATGACTTCCTGCCATCTAATCCGCGCGCCGGCCCCCTGTTTATAAAGTTTGAGGACCCCTGTTCTGCACAATACTTTTGACTGATCTTTGAGTTTAAAACCTTAACCTGGAAAAACATGAGACCAAGGCCTAGGATACTACTTCTTAACAAGGTCTCAGTGCTTTAATATCATTGTCCAAGTTTTGCTTAATTAAAAAAACAAAAATGAAAGTTAGCCTCACACCGACTAGTATTGGACAAATATTCTTCTCCTCGCCCTTTCACCTCAACAGAAAGGCTATCCAGAAAATCACCAGGGGACACACAAAATCTGGAGGAAGGGCACGAATACCAAACAGAAACTCCTTTTGCTTTAGGTCCATCTTCCTTTTAGACTTGACACTTTCTAATTCTCACTTGAGATATACACATGGCGGAGTATTGTAGAAAAATATTGGAAAGTCTCACTTTAAAATCTATTTTTGAAAAGCAAATGCAGAAATTTTTTTTCATACCTGTTGGATAGCAGGCTTGTGAGTACGGCACTGAAGATGCAGAGCTGCTGCAATTTGCAATGGATGCGGCAACGCTTTGAGTCCCTTGCTGAAGTGGCGGAAGAGAAGCCACAGGCTGGAGGGTGTACGTGGCTCCTGTTGGAAGTGTCTGGAGTACAGGAAAGGCAGCCCCTTTATCTGGAAAAGCTGGGGAAGCCCCTTGCCCTGGCAGCAACCCAAGTGGTCCCTGCTGGATCCAAGTGGAAGGGACTGGAGTCGGATCTAATCTTTGTGCTGGTAAAGTGCTGGGGGCTTGGCACGAGGTTGCCATGTAGGAGTAAGGAGGGAAAACACCTTGACCGTAAAGTTGATGAAACTGTCCTACAGTCAGCAGTCCTGCAGTGGGTACAAAATAAAGCGAAACAAGTGTTAAGGAAAGGAGTTTTCACAGGCAAAGAAAGGCAATATGAGGAGCCAAGGCTCTACAACATGATTTGGGAAGACTACCTTTGCTCCAGCGTACTTAATCCAGAAAGGAGACTGTACTCTTAGACCCGAGCATGCACTAACTGCTGTGTGGCACACGAGTGAAGCGCCAACCCAGAGGTGTCTGCGTAGCATTCAATCTCCTTAAACTGGCAGTAACGAGTTACCCATATTTAGAAATGTGCTATAAATCAAAATGTGTAGTAACTTACTAAACCAAACAAAAGCAATTTTGAAAGTACGGTGTGTTAAATCAGACAATACATTCTAAAAAAGGGACATCATAAAGCAAGATTTGACCAAACTCCACTACTGACAGCTCACAAACGGCTAAGGGAAGGGCAACGTCAAAATCCTCCAATGGACTTTGCAAGTACTTTATGACAAGTCATTTATTTGGTCAAGAAAAAAATTTCAAAGCCAATTTTTTCTCAGCTCAACTAGTTCAGTGCAGACTAAAATATCCCAGTCTTTGCCATTTTGTTATTTCTTAGACAGTCCTTTTATTCTTCTCTATTATTTTATAGTTTCCTCTCTCAGACAGTTACTGTTTCATGAAATGGTATTTGCTTTTATACCATGACAGCTCAATTTCTGTTTTGGTGACTTTGTGGAAACACTGACAGTAACACCGCAAACGCCTGTGCTCATTGATTTCTGCAAGAACTACTGCATTTGTGACTCCCCTGCAGGATTGCATTTAGCCATGAGAATTACAAGTTTCAGGATGGTTCACGTCAATAGGGTTTATCTAGAAGCCAGGCTTTCTCAGACCTGTAGTTTCCAATTCTCACCCAAAAGGACTTTTTTTAAAAATAGCCTCACATTTACCTCTTGCACTCCTCTGATGAAATCAGTAACATACAGTCATTATTCTGCAAGTTCACATTTAACCATTAAGAATCACTAAACAAATACCAGCTGACCCTGAAGATTTGCTAAGACTTAATGTATAGGACCGTTTATTTCCTGTTCAGTACTTTCACCATTTATAAACAGAGAAGGAACAGGGGTATGAAAATTCTTTTGTTTATATTTTACCTTTGGATAGGGACATGAAGATTATCTAGTTCTAACACGTAAACAAGACACCACGGGATGCCAAGTTACCAACCTCCAGTTGCTGTCCAGGAATTGTTCCTGAATGTTTAACAGAGCGTTACACCCTGCAAGACACTGGGAACAGACGTGCCCCTAAACAGTCAGTACAGAGCGCACAGTGCATTGTCAGCCTGTCAGAACTTGACTGCATAGAAACCCCAATGTTTTCCTTGTTCTGTCTTTCTAGAAAATGAGACTCCTAGAGCAAAAACTCTGAAACTGCAGCCATCAAAACAGAGGACAAAAAATGAAAGTCATCTCTTTCTCATAATTTCCTTTACCAATGGTCTGCATTACATCAGACAAACCATGTCACTGAAGTCTGCAATGACTCATCTTAGCCTTAACAAGGTTAACATCAAATCATTAGTTTAAATGTTTCCTAGCCTCCCTACTGAAATAAGTTCCATCCCTTCTCAGATGCTTCATTTTGTCTTCTTGGTATTGCACGTGCAGTTCCACACACATCACGGAAAACACCACTTGAATTAGATGACAGTTCCTACCCTGACACAGTAACCAAGAGTATGGGGATACCCTACTCTGCTCTAAAGGCCAGCCGGTGCTGCAGACAGCAGTACCGTCAACTGCTTCTCCCCTTCTCCTGGTCGCACAGTCCTGCCGCTCCTCCTACACCGCGCCTTACAGCTCTGCACCCATGGGGTGCATCACTCGGGTCCAAGAGCCAGCCAGGCTATTAAAGTCTTCTCCGATCACTGCGCTGAACCAACACGTTGCTGTATCAGCTGCAAGGAAGATGACAGTTAACACGCCACCAAGGGAATGGGAAGCCGGAGTGCTCTTCTGGCAGCAGCCCAAGAGCACTGCAAAGCAAGATATTCACATCTTCCTTACACAGCACCAACTACAAAGCTTTAGGGCCGATACAAAATTTGTGGAATAATCCTGAGGGCTCACACTTGTCTTGGGAAAACTCAGATCCTCTCAAAGAGGGTTAGAAAGAAAGAAAACACGTTCTAGGGCTTTTCAGCAGTATTATTTTCTAATTAGCTCTCACCTACTCATTCAATCAGTTTTAAAAACTACGTAGCTTGTGAATTCTTTTTCAGGAGACAACTGACAAAAATCTTACTACCAGGTCTCGTCTCCTTTGCACAAAACTAACAGGATGCTCTAGTTATCACTTCACACGACTCACTGCTTCACACACATGTAATGACAGCATATTAAGCATCCCTACTGATGGGCATCCTTACTGACGGGCAAGAAGCAGCAACGTTCATCTGGTAGAGCTGTGCCAGCTCCACAGAGATCGAGCAAGGGTGTTCTTAGTGTAGCACGCAATGGAGACTGTACTGTAGTCTACAGGCAGCCTGAAATACATGTGAACCATGCTACTCATGCTTACTGGCAGCAGATCTACCTGCATAAACAACAACAGCTTCCCTACACCAGCTGAACTGAGATGCCACCGGCAAGGACAGGTAACCCTTCTCCCTCAGGAGAGCGTTGATTTTCAAATCCCATGCCACCCAGCGCTTCTCAAAAACCCACCAAGGCCCCACATGGCCCACTCTGACTCACCAGGCCTGCTGAGCGTCGAGGGCGGAGGCAGCGGCTGCCCGTTCAGTGGCGTGCCAGGCAAGCGCTGGAAGCGGTTGGGTGGGCGGCTGGTCACATCCAGGCCCGCTGCCATCTTCGCCTTGTTGCCCTTCGTCAGGCGCTTCAGGTGGACGAGGAGGTCGGGGCGGTCGCGGCGAAAGTGGGGGCTGCGGAAGCGATGCAGGGGCCCGGTGCAGTTGCCACCGTTGCCTTGTCCACCCTCTGGGCCCGGCCCAGGCCCGGGCCCCACCACACTGCTCCCCGGCAACATCCCCACCTTGCGGAAGCCATAGAGACTGAGCTGCCGGATGAAGCTGCTGAAGTTCTTGGTCTTGAAGAAACCGGCGGCTGCCGCTGCCCCACGGCCACCCGGCTGCGCGGCGACGGCCGGCCCGGCGCCCAGCAGCTCGCACTCACAGAGCGGCTGGTTGATGACCAGCCCCTGGCCGGAGGCACCCCAGCGAACGGAGCGGCAGCGCGGGCTGTTGACCAGCCGCCACAGCCTGGCGGGGAAGGTGTCGGCACTGACGGGGACGGGCTGCTGCGACGCGTCCGTGTCGGTAGGTGGCACCAACCGCCGCGCGCTCAACCGCCGCCCGCGCGGCCTCCGCTTCCGTGCCCCGCCTGCGAGGCGCTGCCCGCCGCGCGCGGCCCCCGGCCCTCAGCCCCGCCGCGGCGCTGGTCCGCGCAGCGCCCCGGTCCCTCGGCACGGCACGGCCGCAGCCCGGCCCCCCCTCAGCCCCGCCATCCCCTCAGCTCCCCCTCAGCCCCGCCATCCCCCTCAGCTCCCCCTCAGCCCCGCCATCCCCCCCAGCTCCCCCTCAGCCCCGCCATCCCCCCGAGCTCCCCCTCAGCCCCGCCATCCCCCTCAGCCCCCCCTCAGCCCCGCCCCCCCCAGCTCCCCCTCAGCCCCGCCATCCCCCTCAGCTCCCCCTCAGCCCCGCCCCCCCCCAGCTCCCCCTCAGCCCCGCCATCCCCCTCAAGCTCCCCCTCAGCCCCGCCATCCCCCTCAGCTCCCCCCGTCCATTCAGCTCCCCATGTCCCCTCAGCCGGGCCATGTCCCTCAGCCCCGCCATCCCCCTCCGCCCCGCCGGTCCCCTCGGCCACCCCCTCCGCCCCGCCGGTCCCCTCACCCCGCCGGCCCCTCAGCTCCGCTGCCACCAGCATCTGCCGTAGCTTCCGTGAGCGACCGGGCGGCTGAGGCCCGGGGCCGAAAGCTGCCGCTCGGGGCGGCCCCGCTGCCAGCCCACAGCCGTCCCGGGGGCAGCCTGGACGTCCTTGAACCACGGCGCGGGTGGGCGCCGGGCCGTGGAAAGCGGCTGCAGGCGGGGCAGAGCGGGGAACACGCGCTCCGCGACCCCGCACCCCGCCATGGCTGCCCGGCGCCCCGGGACCGCGCGCGGGAAAGGGGGCGGGGCCGCAGGGCCACGTGACACAACATCGAATCCCAGGGAGGGGAGGGGCGGGGCGGGGCCGGGTTCTGCTGAGCAGCCGGACCTGCCCGGGCGCCGCGGCTGCCGCGGGGTGCGGGCGGCGGGGACGGAGAGGGGCGCGGGCGGCGGGGGCTCGGGAGCTGCTCCATGTGCCGGGGGCACCCCGGGCTGGTGCGTACCCCTCCGGGAGGAATGCAGCCGGCAGAGCAAAAGTGTCGGCTTAAAAACCACTGGCAGTTCACAAAAGGAAAAGCGAATTTATAAGGAGTGCAGAGGAACACGGAACAAATCGGGAATTGTGTCACATTTGCCCCAAAACCCCCCAGACCTGTGCAGTTCTGATCCCCACGCCAGAACAGATCAAGTGGAGTTAAAATGGGGCAGAGAAAATCAGCAGCGAGGGTAAGAACTAGCTTCAGCGGAAGGAAATACTGAAGAAGGAATCTTCAGAGGGGCAGTTATATAAAAATATAGGTAGTAAAGTTGTAGTTAGTGTAAAGGAGGCAAGCACGACTCATGGAGGATTTCAAACAGGAGAAATCAAATCAGGTACTTAATCACAGGGAAACCGGGGAACTAATTGCCACAGGATGTTTTGGGTACCACAATGTTACTTGGCTAAGGGAGGGTGTGGGGGGGTGCGTGTGTGTGAAGAAAAGAGAGAGGAAAAAAGAACAAGATTAGCTACATTCACAAAGACTAGAACTCTTAAAGCGGCACCTTTGTCACTGCGAGTGCTTGCACTGTGCGCTGGCACAGCTCTGAGGCGGTGCCTGAGCTGCACTGGTGCAGATCTGCCCTCTTCTCAGCCTTGTGCTGTCAGCTGTGACTGCAGGCAGACTGCAGGAACCAGCAGAACCATCCTTACCGCTGCAGAACAGGAATCTGCTATGAACCAACAGGCAAAGAAGAGCAGGGAGCCAGGGAAGGAAGAGCGCGGTGATCTCTCTCTCTGCTTGCATCTTGCCCACAGGTCACCAGCAGTGGCAGAAGAAAACGACATTCCTCTGTCTTGGCTGCCCTCAAAGCAAGACAGTAGTGAGAAGACTGAGCACCTGTGTGTTTTGTAACCTCAAAATACATTATCTTGGAGTTGTCGTAAGATTTCTTAGCAAGAAGGTACAAAACCAAACCTCTTCTTTAACTAAAGTCGTCCTTATTGCTTTGGTTTACAGCACAGCCCCTAACCACCAAGGCAAGTAAAAGCGCAGTAAGTTCCAGAAAGGGAACAAAATTGAATAAACTGATGGGAAACTGTTCCTATTTTTAAACTGAAAGCAAAATCCCTCTGCTCTTCTGCATAGCTGAAGTGAGGAAAATGATGTTTGGGTGGGGTTGCTTAACAGAGTTTCACACTTCAAATTAAACCAGAAGCAGAAATTTTGTCAATGTTGTCATCAAAGCTGAAATCCAGCACCACAGAAGGATGCTGCTTTACCCAAGGAATTAATGGCCTACGATTCTAGTAAGCTCATGCTGTCATCTTCCCAAGACGCTTTGCAATTTTTTTCCCCTCGGTAATAACTTATTAAGAATTATGTTGCTCAGTGTAAACAGCTAAAACTTAAGTAAAGCAAATCTGAAAAATCCAGAAAAATGTCCATTTCACAATAAATTCTTCTTGGCATTCCTGAGGTTGTCTTTTGCATTACTTCAGTGAAATGAATTTGGGTTTCTCTCTCCTTGTGCAGCAAGAGTGCCAGAAGACCATGACTACCTGATGGTGGGACAGGTGAGGTTTTTAGTGTATCATCCGTAACTCAGGGCAGAGCCAGCAATACGTAGTCCATAACTGAAATGCAGAGCATGATTCCCTAAAACTAACACAAAGAAACAGCGGTCCCTTTCGTACCACTGGCCATTCTTGACTTCAGCCACAAGAGTGGATTCATTTGCCACTTCTTGGTCAGTGGGTTAAATTTGGTCCTGAGGACTTTAAATTGTTACTTAAATCGTCAAAGATTGTTATTAGCCAAAGGTGATGGGAGCTGCAAGAACAAATAGCTTATTACTAATTTGTATCATTGACATATGAACCCAGTGCTTTCCTTCTTTTTCACCCATGTGAACTCAAATTGCTTTTAGCCCGCACGCCCCTATTTGCCATGTACCATGGCAGTTACTCTCTGGTGTCTGCCTCTCTCACAGCTGTGCCTTTCTCTGCAGCTAGCTTTCTTTCTCCTTCCCTGCTGCGGGACACCAGAGATCTGTCCATTGTACAGACGAGAAGGTGGGCCTTTGCCAGAAATTCATAATCCTCTTCTGCCAGTACTTAACCTCCATTCCAACCTTTTGTAATAACCTCCTAGTTTTCTACATTTCTCTTGCTTATACATATATATAGTACAAAAAAACCCTACCAACTTAACGATGTAAATTATACATTTTGCAAACTGATTCGGCAGAGCTGAACAAAAATGTTATTGTTAGCTTGTCTGCTGTATGTCAGGGCAAGGACTCTATGTCAGTGGGAAGAAAAATCCTTTGTGACCAAAATGTAAACCAAAGACCTATCTTCCACAAAGTTCAGAACTCTGTGGCTATCCAACTGCACAGCAGTTCTGTCATCAGAGCAGCTTACCTAAACTCACCACCTGTTAAAGGGGGATGATGAACTTCTTGCTTCCTTTAATTGCACCCTCTATAAAACCGGTTTCATTTCACTCCCTGCTGTTCCCTGGTGTGGGGTCAGCAGGATGCAGACAGCACCCTTCTGTGCTGTGAATTGGGGTCTGATGGGTGAGCAGTCTGCGGGGGTGGGGGTGGGGACAGGAAGGGTACTGAGGTGACACCCCCCAAGCCCAGGGCACACTCGCTCCAAGGACAGGCAGCCCCCCTAATTCAGCATTTGAGAACCAGAAGATGCTGGTGAGGGCTCCCAGCATAGGGCTCTACTCCATTGTCTGTGGAGGAAAGAGGGTTGATGACTTTGATGTTTATCAAGACGAGTGCTCTATAAATTCATGCTCCCAAAAATTCATGCACTACTACCATGATTTTGGGGTGCAGAGCGCAGGAATTTAGTTGGTGGTCCTAATCCACCAAGCTAATGCAGCTTCATAAAGAGACTATCTGTCAGCTGAGCTACGGTAGCAACGGGTGTGCTCTGGTCAGCCTGAGTTGCAAAGCAGTTTGGCTAGATAAGCATCTTCTGATACAAAAAGTTTTAAGGGTAGGACAAGCCTTACATGGCTGTCTCTTGTAATTATCCATTCACACAGATCATCTTTTTTGAAATAATTTGGAAAAATTTTGAAGTGTTCCCAAGATGTAGGACAAGTGGCTGGATCGTAAGAGCATAGATATTTCAGATCCAGGTGGGTAAGTATCTGAACTACCTCAGGCAAGATAAACCCAAAGTTTTGTTCCTCACAAATCAATCACAGAAATGAAAAATTACCGTTATTGTAATATGACTATATGTAAAATGGCAAACAAAATATGACAATAGGGAAGTCAGTGGCTTTGTTACATGCTCATATAATCTGGTCCTTAAAAGCTATCTCCTGGCTACATCATTGTTGCAGTGAAATTCATTGCTCTCTTTACACATCTTTGAAACTCTCATGTATCAATGGCTATGAGATCAGAGTATGATCATCTTCAAGGAAGAGTTGGTAGCTCACTCTTCGCCAAGGTTGTAGAATGACCAAATCAGGACTTCTACATACATATTGTCAGGAATTTTGTCTGATTTTGTATTTCGGGGGCTGGGGGGTCGTGGTTGGTTTGGTGGTTGGTTTTTTTAAAGAGGTCATCCCTAGAGGATTCTTAGCTCTTCCTAAAGTTAATTTCCTCTGAAATCAATCCAAGTTAAGGCGTTCACCATCACGCAGAATGTGTTCTTAATTTCCTGTATTCAGTTAATGCTGTGATCATGCTCAGGAAGGTCCTCCACTGAAGTCAGGGCAGGTACAACAAAATGAGAATTCTGGATTTGGCTTCATTGTCCAAATTCACAGTGTCTGGGAGATGAATAAGCCAGGCTGATACTTACAATGATGCATAGCCATTCTCAGACAGTTTAGCATGATACGTTATTCCAAAAATCTTTTAAACATGCCAGCATTTGGACATTCATAAGGTTTTTAACGAAGAACTCTCCCAATGCATTTAAAACCATTTTAAGCCTTGTATCACTAACAAGACCGGAAGAATTAAGTTGCTGTGACTTTGCATTAGTGGCCATGACAGCATACATTCAGTTCTGACATTTACTGTTATTCCCATGACACCCATAAATATTGCAGACAGCTAGCTGGCTGATCACACATTGCTTGGCTTAGCTGCTTCTATAATTTAGGGGGGATTAAGTTAGCATTTGAAAAATAGAAATTTTTTTACATTTCATATTTATTACTTTGCAATTTTCAAAAGGAAAATCACCCCACACACACCATGTTCTGATCCATCCAGTGAAAAGTTCCTCAAGGACCAATAATTCCTATTGTTGTTAGTCAGTTCTCTAATATTACAGATTAATGTGGAATATCTTTTTCTGACTCCTGTTTGTGGCCTTGCCCATGTGATTTCCTTCACAATATTTTGGGATGTGTCATTTAATCATTCAAGGTCATCACAGATATTTTGCCTCCTGCAGCGGTGAATCCCACAGTTTACTTACACATGTTAAATATATTTCCCAATAACTGTAAAACACGCTGCATCTTTCCTTTTCTTTCTCTCCATTGACACTGCTAAATATTACAGTAAAAGGACCTCTAAAGCTTATTTTTCCTGCTACCATTTCAGCTAGTCCCTTTGTCTTAAAATCTTTGCTTTAGCAAATAATTTCAAATACAACAGTAGCATTGAAGAATATAAAGATGTCATATGTTTGATTTTCCTCTGCTCATTTAAAAAATACGTTATCTGTATTGTTAACTTCTGGTGGAGGCTGGGCAGAAATCGATATTGCTATTTATGTTTGCTCCTATGGAGAGGTTCTGCCTACTTAGAGCACAGTAATTGTGCTCAGTAATTGAAGTATGGGATTATTTTAGGCTAATGTGTGTTTACTTACTCCAAGTTAAATTTCATCACTGCTACTTCTATTTCCCTCTGAAATATTTCTTAATCCTCCGTAATTTTTCACCATCTCTGCTGAAGCACTCTTCTCCAACAGTATTACTGACTGCCCTGTTTCTGTCTTCTTCCTTCCGCACATCAAATGTCTGGGACTTTTTGGTTTTGTATTAGAAATTTAATTTGTATCTAATGCAGATTTGGACCATTATATAGATACTGAGCCAGACTCGTGTGGCTTTTGTGATGAGCAGTCTTGTTTCGCCAACCTGCAGGTTCTAGGAGTTGACAAGCATATTAATAGGGGCTTGACTGCTGGTTTTCCAGAAGGCTTTTGGCAAGGTCCTTCACCAAAGGCTCTTAAGGAAATTCAGACATTATAAGGAGGAAGGCAGTTGCATGGTTAAATAACTGGGTAAAAGACAGGGAACAGAAGATAAGGGTAAACGTTCAGTAAATGGTCAGAAGGCTGTTTTTCGCCTTCACGAGCAACTTAGGAGTAGGTATCAATGACAGATGAGGTATCGATCTTTACAAATAATATGAAGTTATTCAGGATGGAGCAACTGTCAAGGACTGCAGAAGCTGCTAACAAAACTGAGAAACTGTTTAGATGTATTTTGCACCCAGTTATTAAATGTGTTGCTTTATTTGCCTCATCTCATAAAGACAGAGTGGGAAAAAGCTCATAGGAGAACAGCAAAGATCAGGGGTATGGAGTATCTTCCATGTGAAGGAAGACTGTGCAGACCAGGACTCTTCAGCCCAGAAAAGCTCCAATATGTGACAGAGGCATATAAAAGCATAAATAGCCAGAGAAGTTTATTGTTTATTTTCTTTCCCTGTGGGACAATTAGGGTTCAGCCAATGAAGCTCGCAGGAGGCAAGTTCACACTGAACAAAACCGGGTGAATCTTTATCCAATATGCAGTTAAACTGGTGGAAAGCCTTGCTGTAGGATGCTATGAATGATGGCCATTTACACGATCTCAAGAGGACACTGTGTAAAAGCCTGGACAGGAAATTCTGTTGAGCTAATAAATGCAAAGATTTTCCTGAATCCCTCTGGAGAGGTCCATAAGCTGCACATTCTTGGCAAGAGTGCATACCAGGAGGTGTCACTGGAGGCTTTGCATCCCCAGGCACCTGCTGGTGGCCACGACTGGCAACAGGACACAGGGTTAGACACCGTGCAGCCATTTCTTATGGTCTGCTCCCCTCAGGACACTTGGAACAGCTTCTCTTCTTAAGCGACAGCAGATGTTGTGCCTAACTGATGATATCCCAGTCAGCAAAGTTACAAAAAGACCCGTCAGCTGTATATTGAGGCCAAGAAAGTTCAGGCTGAGACACAGGTTTTAAACACGTAAGGTCATTTCTGTTTGGAAGCCTTAGTCCAGCCGCAGCACGCTCCTGCTCACTGAAAGCTTTGGAAGCAACTAAGATTTCCCTGTGGCTGCTGAGCTCAGCAGAACGGGAATGGTTTGCTCCTGCGGACTGTCCTTTCTTTTGCTAGCTGCATGCTTCCCAAATCCCTCCCTGCTAATGAGGGCCACAGAGAGGCCACCAGGACCCTTCTAGTTGTGAAGGAGAAGTTGAGTAATTGCTAGCTGCATGTGCCCCTCTCTCCGTACCCTTCCCAGCAGGTGCACTGGCTCTTCCCTTGCTACGCAGCCCCTCCTCGCTTCCCCAGTTGCTGCATTGCTGCCCCTACCAGATCTTGGGAGCTCTCCTGATGTTGTAAACTGAAGGAGGGTGGCTATCCTCATTTCCCACTCTTACTATTAATCCTACTCCTCTGTCCTTGTCGAGATACTATTTCCACCTTCGCCCTGCTGATCTCCCACCTTCCAGGGCCGATGTCGCCCATGCAGCCGCCCCTGCCAGGCACCACTGCCTGCACCTGCCTGTGGCTCCTGCTGCTCTCCGCAGACCTCACCTTGCCCCCTGCGGAACAGTGGGGCTTGCTGGGCTTCTTTGCCTCTGCTCTGTTTTCTTCTGCCTGAGCTCTAACCGTGGAATTGTTCCTTGCTTTCTGCTTAAGGTTAAGAAGCTGAACTAGTTCCCCAGGTGTTCCTTATTGAAAATGTCCCAAACCCAAAAGTAGTTAAGTATTTATATGCCCCTTGTTACTCCTGAAAGCGAAAGGAAAACACACTTTCCCTACCATTGTCCCTGTTTGACATTTGCCATAGCAAAATTTACAGAGGAGTTTGGTGTATGGCCCATTTGTGCATCATATTTTTAATTTGGAAACACAAGAAACCCAAAGCCTCATTGCCATGAAAAAGTAATGCTCAAATCTGTAAGAATATAAACTATACTTTATAAAACAAGCTCTGCTTTTCTCTCACAGCTCCCATCTCAGGTTGCTTTCACTTGGTCCTTAGTGATAAAATGGCACCATAAACTTGTTTTATGTCCTGCTCTGTAGTAAAGCACAGTGTAGTAGGTGGCAGACACAAGAAATTTATATTCTTAGTCACTTCACTGTGAAAGGTATTGATCACAAATGAGCGGTAGCCTCAACATGTCAAATTTATAAACAGCAGAGAAAATGGAGACGGACCAAAGTAAAGGTATGAAGAAAAGTTCAGTCTTTACCAGCCCCTGATGACTGATGGTGTGATTTGCCTCTGAGTGGTGGAAGGGAGTCAGAGAGGGTCTTAGACTTTCTCTTGTGCTATCCTCCTGCAGATGGCTGGGCTCGGGGCTGGTGGGTGTGCACGTGTTCTTCGCAGAACTCTGCAAGGGAATGCTGAGATGTGGTGCTAGAAGACATGAAGCTCGGTGCACGGCAAATGCTGTGTCTGCAGCTCACTGCTTGCAAGTCCCGATGCAGACGGAAGTGGAAGGGTGAATGATGCACCTGATACTGCAACTGTGACTAGCTGTGGCTTTGGAAAGAGCAGAAAACTAGTCATGCAGTAAGTGTGCCTGAAGCTTTGATCTCCCTATAAAATTATCACTTTTCTCCACTATTGAAATAGACGTACCACATATGCATTAAGCCAAACGGAAGAGAGCATTAGTTTTTGGACTGTCACTGTCTTTAAGCACCAGCAAGAAAAGAGGAGTTTGTTTTCCTGCTTCAGATACTACAGATTCTGTGGGACGTTGACATTTTCTTACAAGCCGTCTGTGAACTTACTCAAGAGAAGGGCAAGCTAATGAGGCAAACATTGTTTGCCTTAAGTGTCTGTTTCTCCTGTGTGTCCGGGGGCTGTGACACAGTCCTGCAGACTAAAATGCAACCCCCAACAAACACTAACGATAAAAAAGGAAAGCAAACAGAAAAATACCTTACCGTCTCAGAGATTTGCTTTTCCTTGCTCTTTCTTCTTACTTCCTTGGTGTTTTCCACATGAAATCCCGTGGCTTGACTGTCACATCACGGGCAAACAAGCAGGGCCGGTCTTTCGCATTCCTGCACTCAGCATGGTCCCCAAAGCTATTTTGATGAGAGTTGTGGGTGGGCGAGAGGGGTGGGCTGAGCTTGGGTGGCCGCTCTGGCTTCCAGATGAAGCTGGATCTCCCTGGTACAAGAGGCAGTCGGCGGCTGCAGAGCCTGGACAACTGACAGACCACCCTAAGCCCCTAACCAGAGAGCTCCAGCCATGGGAGGGATAATAACAGACACCCAGTTGCCTCCCTCTGGAAAACTAAAGGAAGAGGAAAGGCTAGCGCAAAGTTTCTGGAGGTCATAATCCAAGAGCTCTGGGGCATTCTGCGGTCAGTGGGAAGAATTAGTGGCTGCAGAAAAAAAGGATCAATGCAGAGGTCAAGAGTAATGTGGAGAGCTACACACACGGAGGGGAGAGGAGGGAGGGCAGACAGCCTGGAACGTGCCTGGGTCGCAGATGAGCATGAACCAGGTTTTGGTTCGGCCTTGTGGACATCAAGAAAATGATGTGTCCCTGTTGTATCCTGCACAGCGTGTTGTCGGTTTTGTGCGTTGCCTGTGCTGCACCTCTCTGGCCCTGGCTGAGTTAGTGCACAGGCAGAGACCCCCTCTCCTGTCTGGCACGCCACATCCAGCACAGCCCGGACACAGCCTGCCTGCTTCTGGTTCTGCAGAAGCTCGTCTCTTGCCTGTGTGAGACCCTCTTGGGAAAGCTGGCCACCAGAAAAGGCCGTTTCCTAACCTGGAGAAGAAGCTGATAGAGCAGGGCCCTGCAGGTAACTTCAGTCAGCTTTGCATAGTCCTACTCAGCTTCTCCTCCAGCCCAGGATGAGGATGCACAGCAAGGTAAAGAGAGAGAACACAGAGCTCAGAACAGATAGGATGGGCTACCTATGTAGCTGTTTGTGCCTTAATGGCATTTGCCACCGTGCAGGTGGCTGGAGAACCCAGATAGTGTGTAAGGCACCTTCTGACCTTCTTTAGTGCTGTGCGTGTCAGCTCAGCCACATGCACACAGTCATGCTTGCAGAAGGGGCAGGTTGATATCCAACACAGAAGTACTGTGTAGTATCATTCTGTGCAAAGCCCAGGGTGTGCATGGATGAAATACTGGTATTTTGCCATTCTGGTATGTATCTTAGTGACATAGTTCTGCACAGTTGCAAACAGAATTATAAAACGGGTTTCTTTCTACCTTTTCCTTTTTTTTTTTTTTTTTTTTCCCCTAAAGGTGTGAAGAAAGAAGTACAAAAAGGTCAGGATGCTAACAGGCCTGTTGTCTCATCCCCTAAGAGATCAGCGGTAACAACCACCAGGCTCCGTTCACCAGGTAATTATGAACCAAAACCCACTGCTCAGGGAAGATTTAAACTTGTTGACTTTGCATCTCTTGTCAACACACTAAACGGAGACCTGCTATTAAGTGAGGACTGATTGTGTCCAAGGTTCATTAAGCTGGCTCTGAGTACAGCAGGCTTTATCATACCAACGCATGAGCTGAACAGACTTTTGTTTTCTTTGTTACAACCGCGAAGTCATCTCTCCGTCAAAACAAAGAGTTGTTGCTATTACATCTTTAAGGTCACAGGAACATTTATGTTTATCATTACAATTTTCTTATCTAACAAGAGAACAGATAGGTATAGTGAAATAAAAGACACCTCAGATACCTGGAATGAGAGTATACTGTATATTGCCTGGGATCTACTCTTACTGTTTGCAGAGGCGCTGAATTTCCTGGGCTGTTTCTGTGCATGACTGGAAAAGGGGTTATCTATAGAAATAACCTTCGGAGTGCTATTGGGACATTGTCAGCTTAGCCCTCAACATTGCGTACAAACACATGGTTTTAGCATTTCTGAAGAATACCTTTGCTTATTTACTAAAATGAAGGGATTTTCTTTCTATTTTTGTTTCCTAAGTGTACATCACCAGATGTATAAGGTACCTAAAGGCTTTTCTAAGGCTGGCCTTTGGCTGATAACGCTTCTGAAATGCGTGGGCATGGTCCCAATGATTTCTTTGTGCTTGCAGTTTATCTCCTGTTCTGTTGCCTCATTTTTTAGACTCTACTTAAATACTTCAAATGTCATCTCTACAGCTATATGACGCTTGAGTTGTTATTATTATGGGGGGCAGAACCCCATGTTTCTTCATTTGATGGTAAAGTAAAAAAAATGTAGAACAGCTCTTTGGCTTCTAGAACATTCATCAAGAGTCTCTTCATGTTTACTAAACTCAAACTCTTCTTCCTCCTTCACACCCAAGAAAATCCAGAAAATGGGAGGTTAAATTTAATCTTCCCAGGCACCGATAGGATTCAGAATTCTCCTCACGAAGCTACTAGGGTAAAAACATGAACTTACTGCTGTCTTCTGAATCATACAATTTTTAGGCTGTTTTGCAACTGGTGAGATCACCAAGAGAGATCCAAAGAAAAATTTGTTGTGCAGAGTGCCTGACCAGCAGCTCACCAGCATTTATAACGGTGGGACTCCAGTTTAAGCACCAGAACTGATTGTGGTGGTAGCAGCATGTTACAGAACAGCTGATTTGCTTCCACTAGAACTGGAAAGCAAAATGAAACATAGGCATGTTTGTACTGCGTATTTCTGTTGTCCTAAGGAGGCCTGCATTTCCACAGGTCACTTAATGGTTTTCAAGGCTGAAATTTTTGGCATATCCAATTCGTAAGTCCTCAAATGTTGCTTCATTGTCATGACAGGTTGAGTAAGTGCCCTCTCTCCCACTGCACAGACTGATTTAGGATTTCTTAAGCTTGGTTGTCTGAGATTATGGCAACCTAAAATTGTTTATCACTGTAAGGATCAAATAGGAAGGTAAACCTCATCTTTATTTTTGAGAGTAGCCTTTAGCATTCTATGAAATGACAACAGCAATAACAGAAATAACAAGCAGACAATGTTTTCACCTATTTAACAATTCCAAAAAACAATCAAAGCAGCCATTAAACAGGACAAGGCGTGAGTGTAGCTGGGGCTAAGGGGCAGCCCTTACTCATGGACTGTGTTAATTGTGAGTATATACTTGTCATGTCCCCTAGTTCAAACAAAAGTAGATAAAAAAGACCTGGGAGTTTTGAAGTGGATCAAAGGGGTTCGGTGATTATTTCAGCATACACGAGGTCTCCCCCCTGGTCCCACCATCAGCAAAAAGGACATTCAGGATCAGGGCCAGCATCATTAATACATACCCTGTTTTGTGCAGAGCAACAGAAGGGAGACACGAAAGGCAGAGTAAGCTTAGTAAGCTGCTTTTCAGACCCAAATGAACTGAGAAGTTCAGATTCATCCCTGAGGAGAATAGCACAATTTCATTTGCAAGGACAGCTTATAACACTGACGAGGACAACACAGAGATGTGTCCTTCAAGTGTTCCAGTGAACAGGAAAGCTAGAAAGATATAAGACAAAGCAACCTGATGGGTTTCTGTTTTCATTAAAACTGGACTGATTTCAAGAGCTTCCCTTTACACTTCTGCCTATGCCTTTTGTTGTAACATCACCATGCTGCCTCAACAACCCAAGATTTTTACACTAGAAAGACAGATATTTGTGGCCGTTGCTCCTATGAATCTCTTATTTTGTGATAATACCTACTGCCTACTGCCCAGCTAAGAGCCCCTTTACATGAATGGAAGAATCTGTAAGTAAATAGCATTCCTGAACAAAAAGGCATACAGGCTTTAACTGACATGAAAATGGATAGAGGGCAATAGCTGTGCTGGTTGAACTCTCTTAATGACAGAAAGTCCTCTCTCTCTCATCCCGTATTGTAGTATTTAGGACTTGCAACATCGTAAAGTTAGTTTTGACATGTTGGGAAACCTGGTATTCCTCCTTACAAATGCCAGTCATGGGCACAAATTGTGTCAAAGGCTGTTTTGCACTCGTGGCTCTCTGCGGTTGCAGCACGAGATACTTGGGGTCATGAGGGATCATCTCTGGAGCTAGTTCCCTGTAAACTTCGCCTGGAGCCAGGACACAGTCCAGCAAATTGGAAGACATGCTCCCAGTGGCTCCACGCAAGTCAGGGATCTAAAAAAGTAGGAATATGCTCCTGGTGTATTGTTCTGGAAAAGCTATGCTGCTTCCCTGCCTGATGTAGTAAAATTGCCCTAAGGGTCTGTTTGCACACCCAGGCCACAGTCTTAAAAATCTAAAATATCTCAAGCACATCTAACAAAATTACCTCTGGAGCAATGCTCGGCTTCGTAAATTGGTTCTAACTCATACCATTAGATGCATCTCTGTGGAAAGATTCTTCTGGGTTTTGGGAAAGGGGTAGGTAGTATCCACAGTGGAAGACTGTCCCCTGTTACCTTCATTGCTGACAACTAGTTGGAGACATTGTTCCTGTGTTGTTTTGCAGGAACTGCGTGCTACAAGACTGTAAGACCACAAGATACTCTTTTTTTTTTTCCTTTTCTTTTTTCCCAGATTCTTCCGTACCCAACCCTTGCTGCCAGCACAGCAGTGTTCGTTTTTCATCTATCCAGACCAATGTCCTCCATTTCTAGTAACGCATGGGAACAAGGTGTCTGGCTGTTTTCTGCCTCTTTCTTACTGACTCCAGCTCCTCGGCTAAAAGCTTGATACTAGTGGGAGGAGCTCAAGAAGTGAACCAGGAATTCCTGGCCAGTATTCAGGAATGAGCTAGAAAGCAACAACTGAGGAGACACAAGGGTAGCAACAAGAATCATTAAATCAAAGGTGTTGCCCCAGCCTGATGTTTGCAGAGAGTTCTCAGGAAGCTGAGAAGATAAAGACAAAACAGATGGTCCAAGCAGTGGCTTGAGCAACCTGGCACTACCAGAACACTGCCCTTTCTTGCTTCATCCTCCCGAGTATCTCCAGAGAAAGGAGTAGCTGACCCAGGCAGGATATGACCTTAAATTAGGATAAAGGCCTCACTTCCCCAAAGTGGCTTATCATGAGCGAGCTTTAGTTCCTGAGCCATTCACGTGAATATGACACCGTGTTTGAGCCGATATCCTGAACACAAGCTACTCCCGTGGTTCCACATCTTTATACAGGATCAGACTTGCTTCAAGCCAACCTGGAGCACGTCAGAGGAGCCAGAGTCGGTCGGGGCCCATTTCTGCGGGCAAACCGTACAGCGCTGCTGCTGTGACCGACGGTGCAGAGAGAGCAGCCATGCAGGGTCAGTGGTGTAACGGTCAGCACCGTGTGGCACCTGGTGGCATTTCTGTACAGATCTGTTTTGTGCTGCAACTTTAGAAGTGTTACAAAGGGCAGAGCAAGGGGGACTGGCAAGGTAGACTGCAGTATTGCTGAGAAAAAGAAGTCGCGAATCCCAATAGCAAGCAACCCATGCTGTGTTTGCATTCAGGGAAGGACAACTCCAGTCCCACATTGTCCTATTTGGAGGCAAAAGGAAATCTACAAAGGCCATCTGGGACCTCTGTCAAGTCACCAGACTTGGGGTTGAGGTGGCCAAAGAAATCATGTGTAGAGTGTAGACATCATCCTACTGTTTCCCACATCCACAACAGGATAAGCTGAATCTCAGTCTGGACGTGCCCGTTTCTCTCACTGTTATCCAAGGGAGTCCAGCATCATGCATCAAGATGCAGACCTCTGTTGTTGTCGATGTCTAACATAGGTGAGAGGGAACCTTCCTCTAACAACCTCAGTTCTCAGTAAGACGTTCTTAGGAGAGCTCTCCTCGGCTCATAGCAGACCTTCAGGCTCAGAGCCTGCGGTGAGATGACTGTTACGAAGGTTTGAGCTTTGGCCCCTACAGAAACATATTGCGCTGTGCTCTTGCTTTTTTTGAAAGTCATTACAGATCTGTGTGAATGCTACAGACCTTTTTTTCTTTTATAGGGCTGAGTCCCAAGGGCCTTAAAAACACAGGAAGGTCATATCCATACATATAAAGGGACCCTGATGGTCTTTTCTTCTCTCCTTTGTAGGACATCCCAAGCAAAGGCCAACCACCCCAAAGAGGGGATTCTCCCCCAAACCGGGAGAGAGTCGAGATGCTGAAAAGCAGTTCATTCAGAGACTGAAGGAAGAGTGTGATGAGCAGTCCCAGCAATTAAGCAATATTCAAGGTGACCTTAAAAGGGCCAGCTGTGGCTTTGATGCCTTTGCTATAACAACACAGCACTTTTTCAGGCAGGTAGGTGCGATGAGTATTTTCTACCATTGGAAAGATACTTTGCCTTTACACCAGCCACTTGCCCAGATTTATTCCACAGTTGTTGAAACTTTGCTCTTGGGAGAAAAGCATGTAATTTCTTTGCAACAGTTATTATGATGAGGGAATCGTAATTTGATGCCATGTATTTGAAAATCAAGGTTCAGGAACTTGGAAGAGGAAGAATTGTGACTGAAGTATTTCTCATGGAGGGGTTTCAGGATGTTTTTAGGAGTAAAGCAGATGCACAAACTTAGAAGTACAAGTCCCTGACTGCTACAGCTGGAATGGAAAGTATAGCTGAGATCTTGATACTTGTGACCAAATGCAAAAACAATCCATGCATTTAGTCAACCAAAGGTGTTGGATGAAGGAAGAGATTTGCTTTCTCACAGTGCTTACCTACTCCTGCTGTTCACCACAGATCAGTCAGTGTCCCTGTTACAGAGGTGCCAGTTCCTGAAGACGTTAGAATAACATTATCTCAGCATTTAGATTACATTCAGCAGGTATAGAGAACATTAAAGGAAATGTTGCCACTAATTAGAGAAGCTTATTTATTCACTAAACCTGAGACAAAATGAGCAAATTTTAAGACAACCCTGAAGGACTTGTAGGTAGTGCTTGTTTCAAAAGCCATTTACTGATCTGGGAAATCTGGCTGGGCTCTGAGGTCCAGACCTGGTTCACCTGATGCCCATGTATTTTGTACCGTCCTGGGTTAACCTGGTGTTCCAAGTACTTTGTAAAACAGGCAGACAGTCACCAGCAGTAGGACCCAAGGTCTGGAGAATATCCCCGATTGCCTGTTTGGCTACTTCTGGAAGAGGTAAGAGTAAACTTTCAGTGTTAACTAGGATGAAAGAAACCAACAAAACCCAAAGCACAGATTCAAACAGTCTTTACAACTTCTGAAATACTTGGTTCAGTTATTCTTTTTTATATTAGTGGGAAAAGTTACCTTTGAACAAATAACCACAGTTCACACTTTTCCCTAAGCAGGAGCTGATCTTGCTAGGGGGAGCTTCAGTGAACTTAAAAAAAGGGAAATTTTTAATACGTACTGAGTATTTTAAATACCTTCTCAAGGGGTTTTCCCCATCCATTTTTCTATAGTCTTGACACTTTTGGGCTTGATGGGCATTTGTAAAGGGCTTTTTTTTTTTTCCTTTTTTTTTTTTTTTTTTCATTCGAGCTGACTGCGGAGTGTCCTTGATTAAAGCAGAGGGAAACAAAAAAGGGAAGGGCAGTGTATGCTGAGCTTTGTCTGTGTGTTGTCCACTGGGGAGAGATTTTTCATCTCATGCCTCATTCACAACTTGCTGAAGGAATTCTGGAAGCTTGGGCATACCTCCTGTGTCTCCTCTGGATACGTTTTCAGTGAGAACGGCTGCTGCAGCTGAGCTTTCAGATGACTCTCATCCAGTTGGCGCATGTTAGATCTGTCCTGAGAATGCCTACTGAACTGAACACCTCAGGGGACTTTATTTAACAGAGTCCTCTCCAAGTCCTGCCGGGCGTAGCTGTGCCTCGTGTTTCCAGCTCCCCTGCACCATCAGCCGGCTGGGGGTTTGCAGTGATACTCCTCTGAATGCCCGGGGCTCTTGCAGGTGAAAAAGAATATACTTCTGGAATTTAAGCACCTTCAGGCTTGGGCAGGATTAGGTGTAGATTTTTTCCAGATCCACTGCTGGGCTCATTTACCTGTGTTCAGCCTGAGCGTCAGTTTCTTCTGGGCTTGCCTGGTCGCCCTGGAGATATATATATATGTGCACATCATCATTCAGTGCAGTGCCAGACACCTGTATCTTGCCGCTCGCTGCTGGGAGCCATGTAACACGGACCCCTCCCAGGCAAAGAGACCCCCGGCTTCCCCGGGTGGTGAGCTGCACAGTCAGCGTGAGCCCAGCAGTTACCCATTAGTCACTTAGGTGTGGTACCTACATTAGGAGTATGGTTGCTTTAGGCTCCATCTTTAGGGAATGGAGGCAGGTGAGCACTTCCAGGAGACCGTTTTCAGCACCAAAGATCTGAATTTCTGCTTGAGGTACTTGCCTGTACTGTGGCCTCCAGGGATGCCTAAAGCTGCTGCACTTTTAAATTCAATGCTGAAGTTGAGAGCCTACATGTGATGGGATGATCTGGGAGTATTCAAGCAATCGTGTAACTGGGCAGTCTGTTCTCCTGCAACGTAGACACAGGCTTCCAAGTTTTGGAGTCATTCAAAAATACAATCTGTAGACATTTTCTGGGATGGCATTATTGTTTGAAAGCTTGAGCAAAATTGCATTGGCTGGCTTTGAGTTAGGGCAGCATGAAAAAAGAAACTTTCCCCATTATAAAAGTAATACTTATGTTTGTTCCCGAGAAGCCTGCAGGCAGAATGTTGAGGTCTGAGTAGAACTGCAGTTTGGCAAGGGAATAATACTCATTCAGGAAAAAGGTGGGGCCTTATTCCAGAGAAGTTTGAGCTTGAGTTGTCCAACTGGCAGTTCTGCTCTGCTTAGCAGAGGACCCAACCCTACTTTGGTGCTAGGGAGCCTCCTTGGGCTGATAACCAGCCATAGCCTAATTTTACTCTGTGTGTCTCTCTCTCCTTACACCACATCAAAATAATGCCCAAAACATAGGCTTTTATCTGAACTGGAGTTGAATTCTGTTAGAAAATGTGCTCCAGGCAGTGAGGACTGGGCTGAGTCTTAAAAGCAACCCAAGGGCCAGTGTTTTGCACACAGGTGGGAGCCTCCCTGTGCCCGTGGCTCTCTTGTCTTGCTCACACTGTTTCTGTTCTCTCTCCAAAGCTGGGGAAAGCACCAATGCAAGTGGTCCAACAGACGTGTTTAGCTGAAGAAAGAGCGTGTCAATACGTAGTAAACAGTGTTGGCCCACACTCAGGGTTTCTTTGAGTGCTTTCTAATTGTAAGCACCTGCTGTAGCAACCTTAAGGCGGCATGACCATTTTCTTTGGGTTTCGTTGGATTTGTTCAATTGCTGCTCCAGACCACTGCTGAACGTCATCATGAAATCATCTCTTTTTCTCCGTTGTAATAGGCAAGAGTCATTAAATAGGCATCAAGGAGTTCACAGCATGTAGTGGTACTTAGCACAGACCCATTAAATGCAGCTAAACCAATTTTCTGCCTTGGTGAAGAGCCTAGGCAGTCAAAGCAAGCGATGGCTGAGGCAGCGGACAAAAAAAAAATTGAAGCAGTGGTTCTGACTTACACGTTTAGCTAATTATGAAAAGTAATGATTGCAGTGCATGTGGACAGCATGGCTTTTAATTATTATTTAATTAGCAGATGGATTAGTGAAGACCCTCAGATATGCACACATGACTCCTATTGACTTTGGGAACCACTTTAAACTTCTCCTGAAGGGGAGCAGATGGAGGTTGCCCCTAACGTCGGATGTTCATCGTGTCGATACAACCCTTGTGCTGTGAGGCACCAAACTGCACCAAGGCCCTGGAAACTGGACTGATGCCTTTCTGCCAGTCCAGCATGCCCAGACAGCTGGACTGTTGGAGCCCCGCTCATAAGTTCTGCCCCTGAAATTTCAAATGAGGACTCCAGAGCTGCAGGGCACGTGAGGGGAAGGGATCGTTTCTGAGCTGCAGACCCCAAGGGTGGGAGGAGGTAAGGGAAGGCGCTGTGCTGTGGTAGTCTGTCCCGTACTCTGCTGGGGCACGGAGGGGTTTCCAGACTTGCGGCACAGCCTTGTGCTGCACTTTCCATCACAGGGGAAAAACTGCTCTGGACAGGTCCTGGCATGTGGGCGCGAGCAGATCAGCTGGGAATGGGGGAACCACACAGATGTGCTGGACAAGAGCAGGTGCAGGAGGGGGCCTGGGAAGCAGGACCACAAATAACAATCAGTTAGTTGAAAGGAATGTGCTCGAGCTTGTGGGTCACAAGCCCTGGTGAAAGGGACATGAGAAATTTCTGAAGGGTATAGAAACAGGGACTAATCATCAAGTTGAGACTATACAAGGAATAAGGCAGTCAGTTTGTCAGCTTGCTCAAAGACGTGGTGCAAGAGCTGCAGACATTGTTGTCTTTATTGCTGAATTGCTAAATAGCTAGTGTGAGATCCTCGCAGGAGTTGCCACATAATTATTGAATAAGCAAGTTTTTGAACCGATCAGAATTAGATGTAACAATTGCTTGTGTGTATATAATCATGATATTCGGCTAGTTAAAGTGACGTCTGCTTGCATCAAGCTGCATCCCGTCTCTCAGCTGTGGCAAGCAGGGACAGCACTGCAGTACCTGACAGCATCCCAACAGTTTGTGTCTACCAACACTGGGAAAGACCTGTCACCAGTAACCCGTGTGTGTGTTTGTCTCCACACCGGAGTGTGAGTTACTTTTGGGTGGGTATACAAGGCACATCTTCCAGACAAGTAAACAACATAGCGGTGTCCTGGAAAATCTGGGATGGACAAGAGAAACCTTTTCCCCCATTCAAATAACTGAGATATGTGTGTGCTTTTGTGTATTCTTCAAAGCAAGGTTTCTGCCTGTGAAGTGTCATGTCACCACCTTGTTCAAATGCTAATGACCTCTTGTGTAAGAGGCAGAACTGGTTGCACTAGTTCCAAGTCACTTGGGCTTCCCACCATTGCCTCCAAAACAGTAATTTGGGATAACATTTCAAGTGCTCTTCTCAGGCTGGGCTGACAATGGTTTATTTCCACAGCTGCCTCTGAAAGTTAGTTTAGGAGAAATATATGTATTGTTTGTGCCTGGTGGTGGCACAGTGGTAAGAAGCCAGCACTCATCAGAAAGACTGACCTTCTGGCTTTCAGGGGTACTACTTTCCCAGCATTTGCAAAATATATTAGAATTTAGACCAAGAATAGCTGTTAGGAAAGTGCCGCTCCACTTCTCCCTCATCATTATTACCATCAATGGGCCCGATTTCCCGTATGGAGCAAGTTCGGTCTTTTCTTTGCTCCTCCTGGAGACCAGAGCAGTGAGAACAACTCAACCTTTTCATTCTGTATCCTGGAAGAAATCCATGTTGGATTCACCAAGCCCTGACAGTTTTGGGATATGAATCAAAAACATTTTATTGCAAGACAAACAAAACACTTGGTTTACTTGGGAGCAAAAAATTAGAAAGAAACTTTGTCATCATTTAGGGCTTTCTAAACTGCATTTCAAGTAGAAACGCACAAGATTTGGTGCTGGGGACAACTAGTTATGGTAAAACAGTGCAGTAAGAATTGAGAGGTGCTCCTTTCCTTGCAAGCATTGCAGTGAAGGCTCTATAATGCAGCTGCTCTGGGACTCAGGGACACTCATTCATGCTCGATCTGCCCAAGGAGTGGGTCAGGGTTTGTAAACTGAAGGAAGGTGCCTTCTGCGGGTGCCCTGCTTATTTGCTGTGGGTGCTAGATGACAGGCAGTGAGAAGATAAGGTGCTGTAGAATAGAAACCTTAAAGCAGCTGAATATCTTTCCCCTCCTCATGCTCTTGAATGATGAATGATGTACTGCTTATCTATAGGATGATGTACCTATGTTTATCTAAAAGCTGGGAAACATGCAAGGACCCTTATTGCTAACATGAGGGATGTACTAAAAATGACTGAAAAATCCCCTCGGTGTGGGTGACTTTGGTGGAGGGATCCCCCATGCACCCAGCGCTGGCAAATAAAGATAACCTCCTCCGCTCACTCGAATATTGGTGGCTGATTCTTTAAATCAATTTGGCGACCCAGGTGGGACCTCCTCTGCTCGGCTGCGGGACCCATTGAGAGCGAGCGGGGACTCCCTAGGGTACCCCCGGGGATTTTCCCGGAGGGGCTCCTCGTCTCATCTGGATCACCGCAGGAGCAGACAAGGACTCCATCTTGCGGAGCAAAGGTACTATCTTTATTCAAATATTATATTAATTGTAAATATTATATTAATATTATATTTTGAACAGTACTGTTTTGGATATTTCTGTTCTGGGACTGGTCCATCTGTAAAGCTGTCCGTAAGACATAAGATCATTGCATGCTTATGCAGGATGGCGTATGCCGGGTAGCTAGCACCGCAGGTATACATCTGATTCTGTTCTGGTATTTGTTCCGGTATTAAGGTAATATTGGAACTCTGATTCTGTTTTGGTTGGAAGACTGACACGTTTGATGATTTGAAGTCAATCTGTGTATATAGGATTAATAATTATAGGGTTACTAATAATATTTGTTATACTCATTTTATGCTGGAAATGTGAGAACATTTCTGTATTAGGTATATTATGAATGTTGACATGTGGTTATTGTCTTGAACATCCGAGGGGTGAGTGTAAACCTCTATATGTTTTAAAGCGCATATAGTGTAAAGAATTAGTGAGTATATGGTGGGAGTTGCTGCTTAAAGACAAAATTTGTCTCTGAGCAGTTACTCTGTGCTGTTTTGGCATCGATTTGGCGAGCCAGCCAGGAGAACTCTCCACCAGTGCTGGAATCCAGGGGCCTGGGGACCCTCAGGGCCCCCGACTGCATCTTCTGTCGGCAAGACTCCCCTGCCTCTCGGCTTCTCACACAGGTGGACGAGGACTTCTGCACAACATAAAAGGTATTTATATTTATTCTTTGTTTTGAATATTTGATTGTCTTAAGATTTGTTTTTACCCCATAAGACAAAAGACAGGGCGCCATCTTGCAGGGTTGAGAAGAAGGGACGCCTTCTGAAAAGGGTAATAGCCCTATTTGATTATCTTAAGCTTTGGGAAGCTAAAAACTTCCTTTAGGTTGTCTTAAGATTTGAGGAATTCCTAGAATATAACAACTGAAATAGCGCTCTGTGTCTTGTTTGTTCTATGTATTGTCTTGTTACATGTTCAAAATTGGAGTTATGAAATGTATGTTGAAAAAAAAAAAATTCTGGTAATTCTAGGCAAATAGCTGAAAACTTAACACTCTGCTTAAGGCCAGAAAAAAATGAGAATCTGTTTTTTGGCAATTGTTCATTGAAATGCATACTTTGTGTGATAATGTGAACTGTCAGCATTCCTAGAGTTGTATGTAAGTGCACGGTACCGTGTAGCATACTGCCTGTGTGACTGAGGGCTGCCCAGAGAGTGTGACGTGTGTGAGAGATGCGGTGTCACTGCAAAGCGAGTGGGGAGTCCCAATCTGTGTGTCTGTGTTCCCCGCGAGGGGCCGGCCAGAGACGGACGGAGCGATTGCAAAATCAGTTTATGAAGTGTTGGAATGCATAACTAGACATTATAGCGGGAGACTGTGGACAAAACATTAGAACTAACATCATTGGAAAAAGCACGAACTAGCCTCTGCCCTTAGTGTCGTAGGTGCTGTCTGTATACTCGAGCAAAAGGTTGCAAGTGTCTAAGATATATTATCTCCTCGCAAAAAACCCCCAATAATAATAATAATAAGAAAAATAATGAGACCAAGAAATAAGGCTAAATAGAGGTCTGGAACTGTGGTGTGTGTTCTGAGATAAGTATGGTACCTCCAGTAATAACTAACACATTGTAGAAAAATGCCAGACTTATTAGGACGATGGGGGGCAGACCGAGCCAAGAAATAAATACCAAAACACCCCTGGGATGTATTTTGAAGCATTGGAAAGAATTTGGCAGAATTCCCAGTGGAAATTTGAACAAAAAGACATATTTAAAATATTGTCAGAATTGGTGGCCTTTGTATACATTAGGTGATGGTGAAAGATGGCCACTCGAAGGAAGTCTTATATTACAACACAATTTTACACCTTATGCTGTTTCTTCATAGAGAACAAAAGTGGAATTAACAC
This sequence comes from Falco cherrug, assembly GCF_023634085.1. NCBI lineage: Eukaryota > Metazoa > Chordata > Aves > Falconiformes > Falconidae > Falco > Falco cherrug. The sequence goes on from NC_073709.1 coordinate 768,676, forward strand.
CACCTGATCTTTGATTATGGCTCTAGAAAAGGATAAGGGAAAAACTGAGACCTAAACTAGAAAGATATTCTTGTTGAATTTTTTTTTTTTGGGGGGTGGGGGGGGTGGGAAGAGAGAGAAGAGCTGAGGTTGTGGTTCCTTCTGTGGAGCAACCAGAATGAAGCACGTTGTAAGATAAAAACTTGCACTAACGTATGTAAGACCTAAAGCGGGGTGTGGAGAGTCAAAGACCCTGTGAAAGTGTTAAAGTATTGGGGTGAGTTTGTACAAACCCCCATACCCCCTCGAAGGTGCATGCTGGACGCATGGCAGGGTGTTTGCTGTTTGCCTGCGAAGGCGTGATATGTAAGAACACAGAGCAACAAGTAGCAGATTTGCATTCAGGGTAAGAAAGAGTTAAAACAGAAGTGCTGTTGCAGAGGCAGGCCTGTGTAACCTGCAGAGCAGGAAGAGCATCTCCTGCCCTGAATCCTTCTGATGGTGAGGAGGAGGGGGTTGCTGTTGCTGACGATTGAGCAGAAGGACCTGACAATGTCACTCCAATTGCTGCAGCATTTGCAGTACAACGGGACCGGTAACGGCCCCTCTAGGGCAGGCGGTGGGTCTGAGGAGAATAAAGGTGAGTCTTTGATGGGGAAATTTAGATGTTTGAAAGTTGGTTGTGAAAGACTTATCAGGATGATCTAATAGGACTAGATAAAGGTTCGAGTTGATTGTTATTAGGTAATTGTGATGTAGAAAAGTTGATAGAAGGAACAGGGAACCTGTACAGAAGGTAAGAGAAGAGCTGGGTCGTGCTGAACTGGTAGAGGAGACGAGGCAGAGACAGGAGGAATGTCAGGCAGAAGTGAAAAGTGAATCCCTCTCCTATGGGATCGGATCACTGTGCATATTGTAGGGAAAGTGGACACTGGAAGCGAGATTGCCCTAAGCTAAAGAACCAACAAGGGGTTCTGGTGAACTAGGGACTAGGAAAAATGAGGTGGAATTTTTAGTGAATACAAAACCAACTTACCTGGTGTTAAACTTCAGTGAACAGAATTTGTTACAGTTGTGGGAGCTGCTGGCCACCAGGAAAACATCCTGAAACCTTTAAAGTACAAATTAAGAAAACAAATAAGAATGCCAAATTCACCAAAATCTTTGTTGGGATGAGATTTATTAGAACATCTAGATGTTTAAAGAAGGAGAAATGAACCCAAAATTTAAAAATAATCAATTAATTGAAATCTTGAGCTTATCTTTAATTCAACAGAAAAGTGGAAAAGAGGATATCCCTGAAGTAAAAGAAATCTTTAACCAGGTATATCTGGGAGTAAATTCCAGGTAAGGCAAAAAATGCTTTACCTGTTACAGTAAAAATGATAAGCAGGAGGCCTGCCTAGTTCAGGTAAAACAATATCCCTTGGTCAGCAGGGCTGTGGGGGATATTGGCATAAAACCTGAAATAAAACGCACTGTGTAGTAGTTCTACAACCAATGTAAATCTGTGTGTTTTACCACGACACAGACTTGTTACGGGATGCGCAGATGAAACTGCATTGACAATGAAGTGCTGAATGATGAATGATGCACCACTTATCTATAGGATGATGTACTTATGTTTATCTAAAAGCTGGGAAACATGCAAGGACCCTTATTGCTAACATGACGGATGTACTAATTGCGAAGTCCTTGGATTTGTCATCTTTAAAAAGGCTATCTGGTCCTAAGTTCCTGTTGTTTATAAAAGGTGGCAAAGACAAGGACTTAAATCATGGTCACTAGTTTAGTGAGATATATGTAAATGAGTTCCTGGCATTGTAATGAATATGTAAACGATTTCCTGGAAAGTTAATGAATAGGTCTGAGTTGCTTGTATAAAGAGGGGACTGAAAAATCCCCTCGGTGTGCATGACTTTAGTGGAGCGATCCCCCATGCACCCAGCGCTGGTGAATAAAGATAACCTCCTCCGCTCACTCGAATATTGGTGACTGACTCTTTAAATCACTCTGGGTAATGTTATTGGCGGAGGCTACACAGGGCCTACAGGAAGATCATTTCATCCAGTCTCTCCACCGCCGTGCCAGGGTGCGTCCCTCATTTTCCACTGGCACAGCACCTCTTGGTGCTCAGCGCTCCGCTGCTGTGGCTGCAGAGCCAGATACTCACTGCACTGTGCACTTCGGGTCTGCCAGCAAAACCCACGGCTCACCTGGCCCAGGATCTAAGGAATGTTTGTAATTGCCCTGTGCCTCAGTGCCTAGCTGTTAGACAGGGATGCCAGGGAACTGCCCTCACATTAAGAGGCCACAGAGGAAAAAAATTGTTACTTCTGATGCACTCTGATGTCAGGGGTGAGATGAGAAAACAACAGCCTGCGAGGAAGATCAGCACTGCTGTCAGTGCAGAGGATAGCATGGGTGATAAATAAGGCCTTGGGCTACAGAATGCATTAAAAAGATCAGCAAATTCAGAAATGAGTACTGACATGCCTGTTCACCGGGCACAGTGGGAGTGCTGTGCTCTACCTCGTGCTGTAGCTGTGTGACGGATCTGCCCCACGGAGGGGGCATCCACCCACCTGGGTACTGCACCGCTTCACTGTGCTGCTGCTGGGCTGCGGATGCAATTGCACACCCATCGAAGGGGCATGGGGGTGTGAACTGGCTGGAGTGGAGGTGATGATGGGGATACTGGGTATTGCGAGAAAACAGGGGAATTCCCCACTGAGGGCTCCTGAGGCGGGCACTGTGTGAGGTGGGAGTAGGACCAGGCAGTGCAGTATCCCACTCTCCGTACATTTTAGCTGTGTGCTCCTGGGTAGCCCAGGTCCTGTGGCAGGATTTTGCTCTGTGATGTGGACTCACTTGCACAAGCTATTTCCTCACTGCAAACGGGGCAATTAGAGCCCCTCTGCCTCTGAGATGCACCCCTTCCCCCAGGCCTGGCTGGGTACCCCTGCTCCAGGCTGGTGCCTCGTGGCCATACGGCTGAGGTGGGAAGCAGGATCAGGAAAGCAATACACAGAGGAGGGAGAGACTTGCCGGGCCGACCCTGTCTGTAATGCGGTGGATGTCTCTGTCCTGCAGGGCAATGGGTGGGAGTGAGCCATCACCACCACCCCCCCACCGCCCCCATCCCCCCCGGGCAGCAGGCTGTGAGCAGCAGGAGCAAAGGCATCTGGAGGGGCAGGAGAGGAGCGGCAGCAAACTGCTCTCCCTGCCTGAAATCCTGAGGCTGCAGAGCAGGCACAGAGGCTCTGCAGGAGAGTTTTACTGCAGGTCGATGTTTGAGCGCATTCAGGTGAGAGAGTGGCTGGGGAAATGGTAGGTGAAGAACCAACTGCTTAGTAAAAAGGCTGCTTATTCCGTCTGACGTGCAGAATTAAACTCCGTAACCCAGGGTAAGTTATAAAGCGGGTGTGTTTATTGCGGTGCCGGGTGCAAGGGGGGTCGCTCCTCCTGACTTGCACACGTAGTTTTATTCAATATACATATTTACACAGTGAAGTTGGTTAGTTCTGCCCAAAGTCTACACCTAGGAGCTAATTATTGGTTAGTTGCATTCTTGCTTCAATTTAAAGGTAGAGTTCATTTTAAATTTACTCCCCGTGCTCCCCGAGCGGGGGGACTCACTCTCTTCAGGGGGCCCATTTGAGTAGGTCGGGATCTCCCCCTACCACAGTGATTGTACCCTGGTGTCCTTGAGCCTTACCCCTTCAGCAGCCTGTTTTCTTTCAGCAGCTCGCAGGCCCTTGCCAGCAGGCTCCGTATCTACACGCCGGTGGGGCTCAGCTCCCCCTGCCCTGGCTGCCCCCCGAGGCGCTGAGCGGGCCGAGCCCCAGCCCTTCTCTGCAGGCAGGGAGGCTCCTGCCCGCCTGCCACGGCTGCTGGCCCCGGGGCGGCTCCTGCCTGCAGCCCGGCTTTCGGGGGGCACCGCACTGTCTCGCATCAAGTCCCCCCCTTTTCTTTTCCCTTAGGAAATTCTTTTGCTTAAACAATACCATTCTTAGTATGGATACTGGTAAAATATTTCCCATCTTCTAGCCTTTGTCTTAGCCCTTGTTTCTTCCATTCTTCATAACTGCTATTGTTATTTTTTTTTCACATGCACAGAAAGCATCGTAACGTAATACAAATCAATAATTCTAATACAGTAATTATGATAACTACAACAAAGGGCTGCTTCAGCCACATAAAATGAGGTAGGCAAGAAGTAAACTTTTCCCAGAGGTCAGAAAATCCAAAGGAAGTGTCATCTAGGGATACTTGATGTAGTATTTTGGGGGTTATCCAAATTTGTTGCAAATCCGTTTCAATACGTTTCTCTTGGTTAACATAGACACAGCAAGTTTGATTAATAACAATACACAATCCTCTTTCTTTTGCTAAAAGTCTCTTCAGACCCATTCAGTTTTGAAGTACTACATTTCTTAATGAAGAAACTTTGTTGGACTCCCTGTACAGCGCCTATGGTGAGTTTTTCCATTTGTTCTATTGTGGCATAAATATTTATTATTGCTTTTTCTAACTCACCCCTAATGAAGGAAGATGCCATCTCGCAAAACTATGGAATACTGAGGGGCTTTTGGGTCATCAGGGGGTTATTAGTTCCTCATTTAACCAGTTTCCATGGGGATCTCAAAACACCCGGTGGAGGATGCGAATGATTAAATATCCTGCCTTGGGGAACTGGTATCCTACCCCAGATTCACCTTGCCGTCAGTTAGGTAGTCTTTTCCTGGCCCTGCCATCTCCACATAACCACCATAATACTTGATGTAAGCAACTATAGGTCTGATTAGCGAGCATATCTAGATGTACTTTCCCACATTTCGGGGTAATACTATATTTTCCTTTTGTATTAGTTGGTGTTAGAATTGGCGGGCCACATACACTCCAATTCAGAGCAGTATAGTTTAAACTGAGCCATCCTGTCAGTGGAGCATTCATTCCCATCATTCCCTCTAATTATTGTAGAATTTCCTGATTTCTGTACTTCATATCAGGGTCCTGCTGTACTATCTGGAGATTTGTAACAACCAAATCCTTTATGATTAAATGGCCAGCTCCAATTTGCCTGTGATACCATTTCACCATATAATGGAAATTCTGTACTACCTCTGGAAAATGCTGAACATACCCAGCAATCTGCCAGATTCAAAGCATTCGTTACATTATGGGTTAATTGTACAAACAGATTCTGGTCCCATGAATGAGTTCCTACTGTACAGAACATTGTTAATATACAAACAATCAATGGTCTTTTTGTTGGATCCAAAGCCGCAGAGGTCTGGTAGGTGTTGATTTCCATTGTGACTTAGGGGCTGCCTTCGCTCTGGTGTGGCGGATCCAGGATGCTTGTTCCTTAACTCTGACTGCGGTATGGGATGTAAGCAGTATTTGGAAAGGACCTTCCCACTTCTGTTCCAGAGGTGAACCTGAAAGAGGTCTGACACATACATCTCCTGGCTCCATGTTATGCACAGGTCCATCAAGACCTGGAGCTCCAGTTCCTAAAACTACGTCTCGAAGCTGTTTCTGCATGCTTCTTCCATAATCAGTAAGTACTTCATTCTCAACTTGGGCTGACGCTCTGCTCCTGTTTGTATACTATAAGGTCTCCTATACAATATCTCAAAAGAACTTAGCCCTTCTTTAGCTCTGGGCTTGGTTCTAATTCTCAGGTGCATCAGAGGCAATGACTGAGGCCAAGATAAACCAGCCTCCTGTCCAGGTTTTACAATTTGCGGCTTAATTAGGTGGTTCATTTTCCACTTGACCACTTGCTTGTGGATTATATGGGGTGTGTAACTGCCAGTCTATTCCTAAAAATTTAATAATTTGCAGAATGACTTTTTCAATGAAGTGTGGCCCCCAATCGGATGAGATTACTGCTGGAACCCCAAATCTCTGTACTCTTTCTTGTAATAGTACTTTGGTTACTTCTTTAGCTTTGTTGGCTCGGCAAGGGCATGCTTCGGGCCACCCTGAAAAGGCATCCTCAATACCTCCTGCATGACCAGCAGGTATTAGGACCCCCCTTTTGGGGTCGGTGAGCCTGGATTGCGATGACGGTGCCACCTTGTCCCGCGGCCCCACGGGGATTTCAGGAGTTCATCTGGCTCCCGGTTCCCCCTTCAGCTCAGCTGCCCCCTGCCCCGCACCCGCCCCAGCGCCTCCACGCCCCGCTGGGGTCCCCTTCACGTGCCCACATGCCGGGGGGGGGCGGGTCTGGGGCCGGGGGCGTCCGTGCCCTGGGGAGCCCGTCCCGGCGCGGGCACGGAGGGGAGCGTCGCAGAGCCCCCCGGAACGGCGAGCGCGGCTCAGGGAACGCCGGCCGAGGCGTCCCGGGGCAGGGGGGGCGCGGGGGCCCCCAGCCCCGCAGCGGGCTCGCTCCCGGGGCTCGCTCCCCGTGCCCCGAGTAACCCCCCGCCGCCCCCCCCGGCGCCGGGCGAGGGGCTGCGAGGAGCCCGGGGGAGGGGTCGGGCCAGGGCCCCTTTCCCCGCGGGGCTCCGGCTGAGGGCCGGGGCGGGGGGACCCCGGGGCGGGCAGCGGGGCCGGCGGCGGCGGCCCCTCCCTGTAGCGGGGCGGCTGCCGGCGGCGGGGCCGGGGCGGGGAGCGGAGCGGCCGCTGAGCGCCGCCGGGCCGCGGCCGCGCCGGGGCAGGTGAGCGGGGGCCGGGGCGGCGAGCGGCGGGCGCGGGGGAGAGCGCCGGGGGGGCGGCGGGGCCCGGGCCGGGGCGGGGAGCGGGGCCGGAGCCGCGCTGGGGGGCGCGGGGCTGCGCGGGGGGCCGGGGGCTGCGCTGCCGGGGGGGCGGCCGCGCTGTGCCGGGAGCGCCGGGCGGTGCCGGCTGCCGGCACTGGGCTGCGGCCGCGCTGCCCGGGCCGTGCCGGGGGCTGGCGGCGCTGCGGGCCAGAGCGGCGGGGCCCGGGCTGCCGGCGCGGCGCGGGGGGCGCTTTGCTGCGGGGGGGGAGCCCGGCGGGGGGTGCGGGGGCGCAGGGGAGGCGAGCGGAACCTGCGGGGGGCGTGGGGGTGTCTCCTGCCCGCCGGCCGCCTCGGGGGGCGGCACGGGGGACTCCAGCCGACCGCGAGCCGGGTGCGGGAGCCCCGGAGGGTCCGGGGGCTGAGGGGGGGAGGCGGGGAAGCAGGAGGCCGCCCCCCGGGCGCCGGCGCCTCCCCAGCTCGCCAGACCCCCGAGCCTGCCGCGGCCCCGCTCGCCCCGCGCCGCTGCCCCCGCTGCAGCATCTCCCCCGCAGCCGGGCCCCAGCCCCAGGTGCCCCCGGCGCTGCCGTGGCGGCGGCCAGCCGGCCCCCCGCTGCCGCTCGGGAAGGGCCTGCGGCAGGAGCGGCTCCGGGCGGGGCCGAGCGGCGCCGGTCACGGCCCCCTGCGCTTCTGTCCCTCTGCCGGGGGCCGCGCCGCCTCGGGCTGGCGGGGGTTGTCCCTGCCCGGCCTCGCCCCCCGCGGCGCGGGTGCGGGAGGGCAGCGGGCGCACGGCCCGGTGTGGGCAGGAGCCGGGCCGGCCGGGGCGAGGCGAAGGAGAAGGAACCCGAGGGCAGGCGGGCAGCAGCTGCCTCCTGCTGCGGGCACAGAGGGCCTGGCCCTGCGGTGGGGGGGGACCAGCCCCGCAGCAGCCGGGTGCCAGCGTGCACAGCGGGGTCCGTGTGTCACCCGCGGGGTCCGTGTGTCACCCACAGCCTGGGGCGGCCCCCGGTGCGCGAGGGAGCGACGCGCCGTGTCCGGGAGGCCGCGTCTTGCGAGGAAGAGCTGTGAGACACCCGGGGGTTACCGGGGGTGGGGGAGCCGAGCGGCCGGCGTTCTGCGGGAGGGAGGGAGGGAGGGGAGAGGGGGAAAGGCGCGTCTGAACTGGCACATTTTCGCAGCGGTACCAAAGCGAGAGCTGTGGTGAGTCCTGGTCCGTGGGACCCTGTCTCCCCTCTTGTGTGCCCCAGGCGCCCCCTGCCCCTCCTCTGCCCCCCCTCCCCTTCCCTGTGCCGCTGTGATTTTGTGTGGGGGTGACCCGGGCTGGACCGAAGCTGCTCTTACCGCTCCCCCTCCTCCGCTGGACAGGGGGGACAGAATATAACAAAAAGCTCACGAGTGGGCACAAGGATGGGGAGGTCACTCCGCCATTACCTCCGTGGGCGAAACAGACTGAACATGGGGAAATCAGCGCGATTGATTAGCAGTCAAGTCAGAGCAGGAGAACGTGCAGGAAAAGCAAATCTTCAGAACACCTTCCCTCCAGCCCCCATTTCTACGGGGCTTAACTTTACTGCCGATTTCCCTGTCTCCTCCCCGCAGGGGGATGGGGAACGGCAGCTGCGGTCAGTTGATCACACAGTTGTTTCTTCTTCTTTCTCCTCCTTTTCCTCCTCCTCCCCAAACCTTGCCATACAAACCCATCGTGTTTTGATTCCCTGTAGCTCTCCATCCTATTCTTCTGTCCTGCTCCCTCTTCCCTTCTGTCTTTCTCATTCTGCTGCTCCCTTCTCTTTTACTCTCTCTGCTTGTGTCCCACTCCCTCTCATTCTCCCCTTTTCTTCATCCTCCGCCTCTGTCCTGCAGCCCAGGGCTGGTTTTCCCTTTAGACCTCTGTCCTCATCTGTATCCCCGTCTCTTTTTAGGTTTTCTTCTTCTCTTCCCCCGCCCCCCCCCCCCCCCCCCCCCCCCCCCCGCCTTTCCCTAACGCCTCTGGTCTGTTCCCTGACGTTCTTTTCCTCCTTGCACCTGTACGTGCCACTCGGGGTCCAGGGAGTTGTCTGGAGGTGGGGAGCACCTCAGGAAAGTCTGTGTCCAAAGAGGCACTTACTACTGTGGAATTCCTGACTCCCCCCAGGCATGGGAATCTCCCAAGCCAACACCACAACTGACCTTTTCTTGGTGTTTTTTAAAGGTGATGCCATGAAAGGATGGGGTAAGAAAACCTGATGCCCTAAGCGTGTCATTTCCAGAGAAACATGTTGCTTATATGCCTTCATCTGGGAGGAGGACAGGTGAGTACATTGTGTTGACTTGTTTCAGCACAGCTGTGCTTTTATTAAGAGGAATGACCTTCTTTTTCTTGTTAAGAGTTAGGGGTTGCTTTTTCTGAGAATTCTGCCCGTCTGTTCAACAATCGCTGATGTGTTGCGTGCTTTTCCCTCGAGGAAAAGGACCCTGTCTCAGTCTTATTTATTCACCATTGCTCGCTCTGTTGTAGAAAAAATTTCTCACCATAAGGCTCCAGTGCTTCCAAACGGCAGGTTGGTGGTCTGCATAATGTATCTGTAGTCCCGTCTCAAGGAATGTGTTAACGGTGTTACGAATTATAAATTTGTAAAAAATTAAAAAGTAAAAAATTAAAAGCTTCCTGCCGTAGGAAGACAGTGTGTTGGGTTTGAAACCTTTGGGTAGGACAGAAGGAGGTTGCCACCCTGGGTCAGTGGTGAGTGCTGGCATGTATCGTCTGATCTAGAGCTGATGTCTGTCACCACTTTAGCTCTAGAATTACTCTGAGACGCAGGGAACTCCAGTTCCCTTCAGCTGCAGCCTTGGAGCTTTTCCAAGCAGTGGGATGAAATTCCTGTCACAAGCTGTAACCCAGCTTAAGGAGAAGGGGGCACAGTTTGAGTTTTCTTCCACGTAGGCATCTGGGAGGTACAGTTCTGAGCTTGATACTGCTACTAGGAGATGCTTTCAAGTGAACTGAGTGTGGCTCTGGCGACCCAAAGCTGGACAGGGTTGGCAAATGGTGATGTAGAGTTTTGGTGGTAAACTTGACCAGCCTGTCTTAATGAGCAGGCATGTTCTTTGTTTGCAAGCACTGTTTAGTCCCGCCTAGGCATCCCGCAAGTTTGAAGGGCCGTGGTCACATCATCCCTTGGTCACACACAATGAACAGTTGCCTGTGCTTTTTAAGGAGCATGCTTGGTTATATTTTCTCTGTTTGGCTTTGCATTTGGGAAATAATGTAACAGTTACAGCTCAACTGAAGGAGCACGATACCTGACGTGGCAGAGAAGGAGGTGTGTTTTACTAATTTTTTGGTGTGCATCAGTTTGACCCCAAAATGACATTGTGTCAAAGCTTGTGGCCAGGTTCCGCTGTAGATGTTGACTTGGGGTATGAGTGGCTCCAGGTGTGCTTTAGGAGAGCTCTGTTGGTGTAGATGTGCTGAGCAATTGCTCTGCTGTGTGTGCAGCTGTTCTGGTTTGGCTTGCAGGTGTGAGCATGCAAAAGAAAACTCGCAAGTGTGGTCAGCCTTGCTGTAAAGTCAGAACGGTTTCTACTGCTGAGAGCCTCCTGAACATTTCAGGCTGGCCAAGCGTTGTGCCCCGGTGTTTCTGAAAGTCCACAGCTCTGCAGTTCTCTAGGAGGGTGATGCCAAAACGGCACAGAGTAACTGCTCAGAGATGAATTTTGTCTTTAAGCAGCAAAGGTATTTATTTCGTGCAATGCTGGGGAGCTAGCCAGTTCGCACCAGACAAACTAGCCCCAAAGTTTTCAGTGAAAAGTCAGGTAATTTATACAGTTTTCACGAGAGGTTACAACATCTTTACATACATATTCATTTGATTTTGACATCTAATCATCATATTCATAATAGATGGGGTTTAGGCGGAGCTTGAAGTGGAGTCTTCTAGAATTGTCTTTTGGGGAGACTTTTGGGTGGTCGTTCCGTTCTTTGGCTGGAGCTTGCAAAGCCTCCTGACTCATGGCCTTCTCATCTCCTTCAAATGCCCACCTTATCTTTATTTATGACTGCTAGATTGCTCAGAGTACATTTCTCCTGTCTCTTACTTCAGTAGCATCAGCAGAACAGAACAGGCCGTGCCGTCTCTGTTATATCTCAACATAAACAGAGCATCCCCCAGAGCATGGTACCAAACTCATCCCGAATAATCTTTCAAGACCTTGCTCTGTTTCATTCCCCCTTTTTCTTAGGACTTGGGAAGTCTTTTGTCAAGTTCTGAAGACAAAGGGTTTTGGTAGACATGCATCATTGATCACATTATTTGTGTTCTTCTGACTATGATACTTAGTTTATACCACAGACAGACGTTTAAGAGAGATAACAGGATCATTCCTTCCAACATGACTTAACATGGGATGTATTAAATAGTAGAATACTTGTGTTGCTTTGGGGGAATGGCCTGCAAAGGTGTCCCACCAGTGATGTTCTCCAACTTGTTCTGCATCGGCTAAAGATGGATTTTATATTTTCAGAGTCACATTTCTCCTGTCGAAGCATGTGTTGGGCCGTTCTGTTTATTTCTTGGACCAGTCTTTCTATGTTGGGGTGTCTAAGCATTGCTTTGAAGAGGCTAATGTTCATGCCTATTTTTAATTTAGGTATATCATGATACAGGGTATAATCAGTTCCAATTAACTGTCTGGTAGTTACAGGAACAACATAACCAAAGTCACAGCCTACAATTCTAGTAAAATTATACATACAAAATTTAGTACCATTTGCCATTTCATGACAATTATCAATACTCTTGTTACCAGAAGAAGTTGTAACACATGTGCATCCATTTCCTACATAAAATATTTGTGGCTGGGCTTTAATATGTGGAAACATTTCAAAAGCACGCATAGCCTTTTTGATATCTAAACACAGATCTTCATTCTCTTATTACTGCGTTTTCACAGATGTATCCCAGTTGTTCCCTGGGGAACATGTTCATTCCATGTTCATTGACTGCCACTTGCCTTTGGTCTGACCATAACTTGCCCAAACATTATGGCCTAGGGGTCTGACAGTGACTTTCTGGTGTATGGCTCCTAGTGTCGCAACGGGAAAGATTGCCTGTTCTTTTGCTGCACTAATTGGGAGCACATATGCTTCAGTTTGCTCCTGTTGTGGGTTGTAGGTGAAGTTTACTAGTTGTCACCAAGCCTGGTGATGTTTTTCAAACTGAGTGGTGAGGCTGGTTTTGCCTATTATTTCCCTTATTTCTTGAGATAGTATTCCTGATGTTCCTTCCTGTTGCGACGGAGGGAAGACACAGTCACTCAATATGAGTGATCAGCAGACTTCGTTTATTGTCCCTTACAGTCACCTTTTATGCCTTGTTATAATTAGCTCATACATATTACAAAAGTTAAGCTCATTATTGGTTAGTTGCCTAAATACCAAGCCCGCCCCTTGTTTCTCTTCTGTAGTTTTCTGTTCCCACCTGCAACATTCTTTTCCCACCAAAATCTTCCTGTTACTGTGTAACAAGGACAGCCAAAGACAGTGTATTTTGCTTTACTTCAGATAAGCTGAGAGCGATGCGCACTTTTGTTCAGCCAGCTGGACTATGTCTATGTGACCCTTTTCAGCTAGCCAGTTATCCACAATTCCCCCGTTTTTATTTTGGGCGACATAGGCTTGGTTGACCATTTTCAATAACAGCATTTTAACACAGGAAAATACACAGCCAACTTATAAAATCTCAGTTCAGAAGTATAATTCCTGAAATACTTGAAAAATAAAGTTAGCTTGAAGCTTTAATTTAGATGCTCTTTCTGTTCCAGTGATATAAAAAGTTTAAAAAATTCAAAGGTAATTTTAAAGTTCTGAACATGGACTAATGCAAGCTCAAAACCCAAAAAGAAACCAAACTGATGTTTGACTAGGAATATTTGCAAATATTTTAGTGGAAAATCCCTGACCATTAACAATTTTCTGTCCAAATAACAACTGCCCTTATGCAACCAACCAATCCATACATTTTCTGAAGAATTCCTCATTGATATCAAAGAATTAACAAAGGGAAAAAATTAGTTCTAAGCTATATACATTCATAAGGGGATTTTTCAATAGTTGCGTACAGATTTACACACTAAGCCATAATGGCTTGTAGGTGATACACACAAGAAGAGTACGTTGCTTATCTGTCTGAATGTCTATGCTAAATTTGACAACTGTGCCACAAGCCAAGCCTACATGGGTTCTGTGTTATGCACGTTCCTTAACAAACAGAAGTATAATAGGTAAATTCCCAAGATCTAGTCCCCAACCTAATTATATTATTTTGTAGCCAATTAAGGAAAATAACACAAATGTGCGTAACTACATGTGCACACACCTTTTAGTTCAGAACCAATCTGTGATATAAGGCCTTAGCCTTATGGCATCATTGAATCTTAATGAGTACAGTAATTAAAAATGCAGTCTTACTGTAAGTGTGATTTATGCTGACATTCCCTCAAATGCTACACGTGAGTATTTCTTACTCAACTGCCTCAAGTTAAAATAGTAGTATTTGTTAATATGTATTAAAAAATCATTAATTATCTACAATAGCAGTTGACTTCCATAACACTATGTAAGCAAAAGAGGCTTAAGATGGGTTTTTTGAATACTGACAATTTATTTTAGACTGTCTAAACTCAGGTCTTGAAAGATTTCACTCTGCCAGACATAGAAACACTGTTGCACTCCAGTTGTGATATCCCTTTTCCCAAGTTGTCACATGCACATCTTGCTCAAGCAACATTATTGTCAAAGTTTCTCTCTGCTACATAAAAGCATATTGCACTTGTGGATATAAAAGACAGCACCCTTACTTAGATTATTACCTTACTACCTCATAACTCTTAGTATCTCTGATTTCATCACTTCAAAAATTCACCAGAAGCAGATAAAACCACAGCATCAGACTAAACTACACCTTAACTGCTGATTCAAATAAAGGCATTCTCTTCAGATATGCCTAATGCTTACAAATAATTTTGGCTGGTTTTGATCAAAAAACTATTATTACAATAATGATCAAAAATAATAATCCTGTTTGCAAAATGCCTTTAAGCCAGCCTCCTAGTCCCAGCCAATTTCCACATTCAGAATACAGCATAAATACAGAATACAGAATAAATTATCTCCATCAAGGCAAAAAGGCTTCTCTTTAAGCACAGAGATGTTTGCTAGTTCAAGGCAGAAACCCATTTCTTGTAGGGGACACCTTCCCTTAACATTCCTGTGGCTACAGATTGTATCCACTGCTGAGTATTGGATAGCAAGTGCAACCTTTTTTGCTAATGCCCCCAGTCTGATGAGATTACTGCTGGAACCCCAAATCACGGTACTATTTCTTATAATAGTGCTTTGGTTAGTGCTTTGGCTTTATTGGTTCAGCAAGGGTGTGTTTCTGGCCACCCTAAAAAGGCATCCGTCATGACCAGCAGGTATCAAGACCCCCCTTTTCTTGGGAGTTCTGAGAAATCAGTTTGTCACGGTTGCCCTGGATATTTTTCTTCTCCAATTGTCCCCATTTGATTCATGTTCTCCCTACAATTTTGTCAGTCTAAATATTTATACTATGAGTCAGTGCCCCAATGGGTCTTGTGACGTTCTTCCTTCCTGGGTGACCCTCTTACAACAGCGGGGGCCATTCCTCACATCAAGGTCTGGCATGGCACATGTTCCCACCACTCGGCACCTACTGGCTTGCAGCCAACAGCAGAATTCAAGATTCTTCTTGGTGGCAAACACAGAGGCCAACCCAGTCTTGCCCTTGACTACGGTAGGAGGCACTTGACCAACCTTATTCCTTGTACTTTGTTGTCAATGCAGTTTCATCTGCGCATCCCGTAACAAGTCTGTGTCGTGGTAAAACACACAGATTTACATTGGTAGTAGAACCACTACACAGTGCGTTTTATTTCAGTTTTTGTGCCAATATCCCCCACAGCCCTGCTGACCAAGGGATACTGTTTTACCCGAACTGGGCAGGCCCCCCTTTTCATTTCTGCTGTAACAGGTAAAGCATTTTTCGCCTTGCCTGGAGTTTACTCCCGGATATACCTGGTTAAAGATTTTGGTGAAATGGCATTCTGATTTTTTTTTCTTAATTTGTACTTCAGAGGTTTCACAATGCTTTTTCCTGGCGGCCAGTAGCTCCCACAACTGTAATAAATTCTTTTCTCGCTGAAGTTTAACACCAAATAAGTTGGTTTTGTATTCACTAAAAATCCCACCTCCTTTTTCTCTAGTCCCCAGCTTTAATTTAACCAGTGGATCCGCTAGGGCGGATTCCCCAGGCCTCTCAGTCTGGTTCTGATGCAGTCACCGGAACCCCCTGATGGTTCTTCAGCTTTGGGCAATCTGGCTGCCCGTGCCCACTTCCCTACGATGTGCCCACTGATCTGGGCCCGCAGGGCAGGGTTCGCTCTTTCACCTCTGCCAGGCATCCCTCCTCTGCCTCTGCCTCGTCTTCTCACCTTAGTCCCTCTGCCAGTTTTCACTTTTCCCGAAGCCGCCGCCGTAGCTGTGACTACAGCACGACTCAGCTTTTCTTCTCTGACCTGCTGTGCTTGTGCCGTGCTGCTTCTGTCAGCTTCTCTACATGGCGATTACCCAGTAATAGTCAACCCTTTTTCTACTCCTGTTGGGTCATCCTGATAGTCTTTCACAACCGACTTCCAAGCATCTAAATCTCCCATCACAGATTCGCCTTTATTCCCGCCCGCCCCCCGCCCCCACTGCGTGCCCTGAAGGGGCCAGTTCCCGGTCCTGTCGTGCTGCAAATGCTGCGGCCCTTGGGGTGACATTGTCAGGTCCTTCAGCTCTGGTGTCAGCAACAGCGACCCCCGCCTCCTCGCACTGGAAGGATTCCGGGCAGGAGATGCTCCCTGCTCTGCAGCAGGCACAAGTGCCTGCCTCTGCAACAGCACCTCTGCTTTGACCCTTTCGAACCCTGAACGCAGATCTGCTCTGTGCTGCTTTAAGTCTGTGTCCTTACCTGTGGTGCCTTTGCCAGCAACCAGCAACCAGCCTGCCACGCGTCCAGCCTGGCTCAGCCGCACCTCCCAGCGGGTGTGGGGCTTTGTACAAACTCACCCCAAGACTTTAACCCTTCCCTGGGGTCCTTGACTCCCCCGCCTCAGGTCCTACATTAGTGCAAGTTTTTATCTCCCAATACGCTTCACCCCAGGAGGAGCCACAGCCTGAGGCTCTGTCTTTACAAAACACAGCGATCCTATATTACACAAAAAACTTCAACAAGAGCATCTTTCTAGTTTAGGTCTCAGTTTTTCCTTGTCCTTTTCTAGAGCCAAAGTCAAAGGATCAGGTGGTGCTATATTAATCCCACGCTCCTTCTGCCACACTCTGTATGGCTTCTCAATGTGAAAAACAAATCTGCATGTGTCGTCCCATTTCCCTTGTCATCTTAAAAATAGCATTAACTGTAGCGAGGTGTTACAGTTTCCTGATCTTCTAAGATACATAAAGGCCACCATTGGTTATAATATTTTATCAATGTTTGCTTGACGTGTGGAATCAGACTCCACAATCTTTATCAGATTGTAAAGTAGGTATGTTTATTCAGCGCTGGGCAGCACCAGGGGTAGTCCCACCAAAGCCGTGTGCGCCAGGGGCAACAACTTGTCTCAATTTATATAATCAAATGTTGCATATACATAAGATTTCCAAATATACCGATACATATTCATAACCTAGCCCTGCTTCATATTAAAATTAGTTCCAAGAAGTCATTTCCATATGTCCCTCCCAACTGCGTTTGCGTAGTGCCTCTTGCTGGTCATGGGGGGCATGGGGATGAAGGCTTGGTAGTCTTTCTCACTCTGAACCTTCTCTCTTTGCCAGACTCAGTTGCTCCTTGGTCTTTGTCCAGACTATAGAGTTGGTTTTAGCTAGTTCTCATCACAAACTGTCCTTCAGGAGGAGCTGTAGACTCCTTGCTTCAGTTAATTTACACAATAGTTAGTAAAACAAAGCATTATTTATCAACAACAATCTAGGTAATCGTTAAGCAATTAGACCTACTAAAACTTCTTTAACCCTTTCCCTCACACTCCCACCCTGCGGTCCTCCTGTATTCTTCCAGTGAGCCAAAATACAACCCAAAGGGCTCATGTTCACTCTTCCCCCCCTCTGTTGACCTCCCATTTCACCTTTATGCAATACAGTAAATAATACAAATTATCACAAGTTGCAGGTTTCAGCACTCGCTTTGTAGCTGAGCTACGTCTCAGTTGCACAAAACACTCGCACAAAAGGGCCCGTTACACACTCACTCTGCTACTCAGATAGATAGCAACAATACCATTTTATGATGGACATTCCGACCTCAAACACCGTTATGCCACCCCAGAACGTCAAATATCAACAAGAGGTCTCAACTAATACACGGTACCGAATTTTACAACAGATGACAAAATGGCCAAAAGACATTCTTGAAGAGAACCCAAATTGGCCAAAACACACCACTTGGGAGAAAACCTGTTACCCCTCGAGAGGCCCCTTCCCGCTACCGCAGCGAGGAGAGCACCCGAATTCCCACCCCCAGCCTTTCCAGGGGCAAGCACCAGCGCTCTTTACCTCACGTAGGACGTCTCCTCACAACTTACAGGTATCCCCAACCCAACTGCAACATACCTGGTCCACCGACGATGGTCCCTGTCTGTCCTCGCAGTCATCTAGGTGAGTAGGGGAGTCCTCCTGAGAAACCCTGGGGGCACCCAGAGGAGTCCTGTCCTCAGCAGGTCCTACAGCCGGACAGAGAGGGTCTCACCTGGGTCACCAAACTGACATGTGGAATCGAACTGTACAACTCGAGGGCAGTTACAAAGAGGTATGTTTATTGCAGCGTTGGGTGCAAGGGGGATCGCTACTCCTAACTTGCACGCTGTTTCAACAAGCCGACAGATATTTATTATACAAAGTCATGCAAATACGTAAGGTTTCCAAAAATTCATTATCATAACCTCCTCCCTCTGGCGCCTCTTCAGGATGTACTTTTCATCTTATTGGGCAGTTACCTAAATTTCCTGCTTACCTTTGCATACATTAGCAGTCTGTTGTTTAGTTTCTGTTACCTACTAGAGTTCTTTACACTTCCATCATCTAACCTTTTGTTCAAGTGTAACACATCTGCTGGCTAACGATGAGCCCCAAGCTAATATGTGCCCACGGGGCTGGTTTTAATCTCTATCAAGGTCCTTTCCAGCCTGGGCTCTACTATGATTCTCTCACTTTGAAAACAGGAATGATGAGGCAGAGTTTGACCTTAAAGCTTTTAGTTCTGAAGAATGTACATTTTCAGGTCCTTCAAAATGGAACCTTGTTCCACAGAATGCTCTGGATTTCCTCTTGAGAATACCATGAGAAACATGGCAGGGAATGGCAAGACTGGAACAAAAACCCCTGGAAGTTCTGTGGGAAGAAAAGCTAGGCAGCAGCATAGTAAATTGTCTAAAAGAGTAGGTCAGATCTCCAGTAAAGGAAATAGAATTGAGGAAACAGTAAACAAAGAGCAGATGACTGGTTCTGCAAGCCAACAGGCTCACTGGGCAGGACTTCCTGATCTTTTGGTGCCCAGGAAGGGACTCTTGAGCCTGATGCAAATCTGGATTACAAGACAGATTTCTGATTCAACCAGAAGTGCAGATACTTCAGAAAGCTCCAAACAGAACAAGCGTAAGAGGACACCTTGCGTGTATGGAACCGGCTGTTACAGGTGAAGCAAAAATAAACCCAGCTTAAGCTAGCTTGTTATTAAGAAGTACTGTATTAGCTACCAAAAACAGTAAAGTCGTTACAAGCTTTGATTTGAAAGAAATCTTTTGGTAAATGGGGACTGATGAGAAACCAATGGCATAGCAAGAATTTTAAAAGTATAAAAGGAGGAGCCAGGATGTCTTGCTAACTTTCAATATAACCTAAACAAGGGATGATGTACTTCAGCAGATTAAACGATGCAGAGTTCTAGGAAATAAGAAACAAAGGTCCACTTTAAAAAGGAAAGAAATAAACCCCCCTGTGTGTACAGTACATGTACCGGCAGGGAGAAGAGATGTAAATGATTGAAATGCCCAACATAGACCCTGTAGGCTTATTTTATTTGCAGCTGAAACTTTTATGAAAGATGAAGTTATTGTATGCTTTGTGATCTGACTATTTAAAATGCTTATTATTTGTTATCCCTAAACAATGGAGAATTACTTCTGTTGTAACTTGGCCAATCTGCACCATTTTTTTTTTTTTTATTTTTATTTTTTTTAAGCATTCAGTCCCCTCTTAAAACCAGAACAAGTCACACTTATAAACTCCCTGTGAACCCTTATCTGGTCAGTGTCTTTGGCGATACTTCAATTGAGGGATGATTTTTATTTTTTTTTCTGCTACTCATATCCTCTCAATTCACAATCTGTCATACAAATGTTTTGTGCGATACAAATGTTCCAGCAAGATCCCAAAAACCCCAGTGCTGAGTGCCTGGTCTCCTGCTAGTTCTTTCTGCCCAGAAAAGATCTGTAATGCCATGTGTTAATATATTGAAGAGAAGATAGGCGTCTAGAGGTGTTCCTGAGGGTAGCAAGTGACCAGTGACCTGAGAACTGCCTTTAGGAGAAGATTTTGAGCACTACATAAATCTATGTACATTGTAAGCACAAAAGATAAGGCTAATCCAGGAAACAGGAGGTCCTGTGATTTTTGTTTTTTTTTTAAATATTATCACTGTTACTACTTTTGTATTTTTTACCTCTTCCCCCAAGGGGCTTGAGTGACAGTAAAAGCTTAGGTTGTTCAGCAAACAAGCAAGCACAAGTAAATGGGTTCTTGTGTATGTTTGGTGTGCCTGTTGCTGCAGATAACTGCGTAAAGCTGTTGTGTTCATGAGCACATCAGACTTCCAGTTTTCATGTAGCATTCCTTCGCATATCTCAGTTTTTGCCCTTCATGATTATGAGGAGGACATGGTTCATTAGGCAGCCAAGCTGATCCAGTAGTACAAATGCAGCCTTTAGTTTGCTCCAGCTACTTTTCATTTTGCTCAGACAAGTTTTCCCCTCTGTGGGGGTGAAGCTGATTCAGTGCTCTGACACGCTGAAGGATTCCTAATGTTTTGGAAGGCAAGTTTTAGTTACAGGTAACATGCAATAGGAGTCTGCATGTGCACGTTTCTTCTTGGGTCTTTATTCTAAAACATTTGGCAGCAGTACTTTTGGGAAGTGTTGCTTTGTAAGAAGAAAAGAATGCTCTGAAATAGCACATAACGAAATCTTATTTTGTTGGAGAAATTTGTAAATAGGAAGTATCAAAACCATCAGCTTTGATCTTCAGGAAATGTGATGAGACTAAACCTGCTTGTTTGCAAAGAAAGGTGCTTTATCGTCTGTCCTGTATGTGCTTTTAATGCAAGACCACCAAGTAGTCATTCTGCATCAATGAGATAGCTATGTTGCAGTAAAGCAAGCCATTGCAGTTACCCATATTCTTGACAGAAGTGTATATAAGTGTGATGTGAATGGACGCTTTGAAGGAACGCACTGATAGCGTATTCAGTTTTTGATTGTGTAGTGTTCTCCTTGAGCAAAACCTGTTTTTTAGAGTTGCTAAGGAAGAGGAGCTGCTTTGAGTGCTCTTTTGAGTACGATGAGTAGCTGGTTTTTGTCTCCTTCCATTAACCTTATGAAAGGTGTCTTCTAGCACAATGTGCTGTAGGAGTCAACGTCTTAAATGAGGACTGCTTTGGTAACCATAACATTTCCTTACAGTGTTCTTTCTAGGTGAGGTTTCATATAAAATGTCATTTTTCCAATAACTGAATGCCCTTCAGTTTTCTAATCCGTATTTTATAAACTCCTAGTAAGAGATACTTGTCTTCTGCATATGACAGGCACCTTTGGTGGGTGCGTGGTTGAACAGCACAAATGGAAAAGATGAAATGTTAGTTTAGTTGATTTTATTAGATGTCTCTAACACATAGCTGAAATGTTTAGGAAATAACTTTGTAACCCATAGCTCAGTTTCTTCATTTATGAATTTGAAAACACTGCTTTTTGAAAGAGTCAAGCTTGATTCACACTTCTCTCTGCAGAGATTCTTCTTCTTATCCTCTGTCAGTGTGAGATTCTCTTCCTGTGGCAGTCTGAAGCTTTTTCCAAATCGAAAGAAACTGCTGTTACCACTAGGAGGCAAGTGCTCTGTCTGTGTTATATCTGACTATATTTGTTGTCAAGGAACTTACTCTTTGAATACTGTCTTGTGTTCATTTTCTTGTCTGCTGCTCGCTTTTCAGAAGTTAGAAGAATAGGGATTTAAAAACAAAAACAAATTCAAACCCAACCCCCATTTCGAGTTGCATAGTAGGGGTGTGGTACAGCTGAACTCTCATCTCTGAAACTGTAATTTCACAATTTTTGTCCACAATTCTGTCCTTTGGCTAGCCTGTGGTACAGTTCTGTGCTGACTGGGTGTGTGTGAATCTTTCCTGTAACTGTCAAAGCAGGGCATGCTCAACCAGCCTTTGGATTTGTATGTGCATTCTTCTAAATACTGTGCTCTTTGTTTATGAAAAGAAGTATTTTTCATTTCACCTTCAGCTTGTAAATCTGGCAGCTACAGACTTGCATCTGTCTTTTTATGAGACCTGTTTTCTAGTAAGACTTAGAGTTTAGAACTTATAAACATCTTACACGCACTTGTGGCGTTAACTTCAGGCTTGAATACTATGGCTTTATAACTAGTGCTGGTGAGTCATTACGTTTTCCTTACCAGTTTCTTTAGTAGGCTGAGAAAATAAGCCCTTGAGATGACAGGGGTCTCCTGCATGTGATTAAGAAGAGCCAGGGATTCTGACCTTACCACTTAAATTTGTTTTAGAAAAAGCTTTTAAGATGCTTTTGGGAGCTGCATAGATGAAAACTGTCTTGAGTATTTCACTGAGCGATGCTCAGCTGCTGCTGGAGATGACTGCATTGATTCTGAAGAACTTTGTAAGTGTTACTTGCATAATTTTTATTTGCATAATTTTCTGCCACAAATTCAGAGCTTCTGTGTATGAGAAGGCAACTCTCCTAAAACTTTATTCTTAAAATAGGCTTTTAATTGGTTATTTTTTGTGCGAGTAAAGCTTAATGATTTTGTTTTGATCAAATTAATAACGTATTCCTGTGCAGCAAGGTTTTGTTGTAAAACTAACTTTGGAGTGCAGCTTCCAGCGTGAAAGGTGCTGTGCTCTTACAACTCAGATCTCTTGTATTCAAAAAAACCCAAACAAACCCTCAAACAAACCAAACTCTTAATAAAAGGAAGAAGATTTTTGCAAGAAGGGATAATGTGTACTTAATATTAGCTGTGCATTTCTCTGCTTCTATTTATTTTGCTGGATATCGTTGCACAACATCTAGAAATGGAGTAAGTATAAATTATCCACATAAAGGTAAGAGAAACTATGATGTTGTTACTAGTCCTGAGCATCTGAAATAGGACATGTTTAAGGTGCTTCACAGGTGATGAATAATTTGAGGAGCATCATCCACTGGCCCAAAGAATCCTGAGGCCCAGTGATAGGGTGCGTACCTCAAGACCCTTCCCTTTTTCTTGCTTCCTCCTATACAATTTTTTTTTTCTTTTTTCTCTCCTGCAATAAAGGCTCTTTGGTATTGGCCAAATAGCTTTTGAAGTAAATTCATGAAAGGAACTGGCTATCACCTAAAACAGAATAGGTTAGCTAACTGGCAGCTCTTAGGCCTTCTTTCCTTCATGACTATGATGCTGCATGTATCTTATTGTAGGAATAAGTATTAAAATGATTTCACAGAGCATCAGCTGCTTCTGTGTCCCTTTGAGAAGATGAATTGTGTTTCAAATGACTGAACTCAAATTCTGGCTAATATTGCTAGTACGTTAGCTCTGTGCATTTAGAAAACAAAGCAAGTAGCCTCTAAAATGACTTGGTTTCATCCCATTTATTTTTAAATGGCAAAAGAAGTAGGCAGCCAGCCTGAATGTGGCGTTAGAAGTGATGTTTTCTGAGAACTTGTAGAATAAAAGACTGGTAAATGCAGCCTTGCAATGATATCTAGTGAAACAGTATTTACTTACCCTACAGTCTGCAGAAATCAACAGAAAAGACCAGAACCAGAACAAGGCGTCTGTCACCTGTGTAAATAGGACTAAGGGACACTGGATCTCTGATAAGTAGCTCCTGGAAGAGTTTATCTGTAGCTTGCTTGCTGAGTTTCCCGAGTGAAAGATACCAAGCAGATGGAGATGTAAAAGTATTAATACTAAATATCTAATCTGTTTTCGGTGCCTGAAAGGAGGCCTGAATGGTTAGTGGGGCTCACGGTGCTTAAGTAATCATTTTGCAAAAGCTATAACAAACGCTTTTTCTCTTACAGTGTTGGTTGAAATGCTGAAAATAATACTGACTGTTCCCTAGAAAGTTCATAAGAGCCCGTTGTGGTCAGTGAGGAAGCTGCTGTGTATGTCGCTTAGCTGCATACGTGCTTCTGGCTTGGTGTTTCTAAATGCAGCTGTAACAAGTGCAAATGACAGCAGTAATCCCTCTGCAGTTTAAAGTTAGCATTGCTCTTGCTTGAGGCAAGCAGTTCACTTTTACAGTTTGCACAAAGATGTTGATTATGTACACTGGGAATTAGTGGTAAATCACTGAAGTATTTTGTGTATAACTTTTGGAAAATCATTTATTAAAACATCTCGCTTTTCTTGCTTTCAAATATGCTTGAAAAAAAGTGTCTCTAAAAGAAATCAGAGGGAAAAAGTAGATTTGCTTTTAGTACAGTATGTTCACTATGACATAATTTTTTGTAGTGTCTTTTGATCTGCCCCATGAATTTCTCCTGAAGTCATAATGTATTTTTCTGTGTTCTTTTTAACATCACTTCTTCACAAAGTGATGTTGTTTATAGCTGCCTTGTCTTGTACAGTGCTCTCATCACTAACATCGGTGTGGCTCAGCTACACACAGAGTTATGTCTTAGGGTACAACTTCATGTCATCGTTGTGATTTGGTATTTCAAATAAAATGCCACGGTAGCCAAGGCAAACCTGAGAGCATAATCAATGTAATGTCCAGGAGACTGCTCCATTGTTTTGCCAGTTGATGGAGTCAATAGATAGCACACAGACACCAATACAGAAGATACCCTTGATGCACTGTTTGTTTCAAATTAATGCAGAAAATAAGGCAATATGCACATACAGAAGGATTAGCCTACGATACCCTGATTCAAACAATAAAACAGATAAGCAAGGCAATGCACCTAATCGTTACTATTCACAGCTAGCTGTAGTGGTTCAGAAAGATACATCACCCGTTGCCCTAACAGGTTGCCATCCTCCAGCTCCGCAGTCGCTGGGGAGCCCCTGTTGCACGAGGATCTGGAGAGCCTGTCCCGGCAGCTGGGAAGTCCTGCGCAGGGCATCTCCTGGTAGGTGAGGTCTGCAATGTCGCTGCAAGAGGGTTCAGCTTTTACACTATTAACAAACAAGCTCACGTAATTCCAAACGCGGAAACATCTGGTTTCACTCTCCTGTCAGATGCCACCAAAGCCTGGCCAGGGGTTGGGAGGAACCGAGGGAGTTCCCTTTATCGACTGGATTTTAACCACCGGTTTCCAGACAAGGCCAAACAGCTGGATTCATGGCTTTGGCCGCCCGCCTCTAAGCAAGGAAGGATGCGCTGTCTCTTCTGTCATGATTGTAGTTTATCCAAGGTGCATCTTTTGCTAATGGCCATACATGGTTCACTAATGACCGTGCATATTTCGCTAATGATTGGATACTAAATACATATATTTAAGGTTGGGTTGGCGGGTTCTTCTGGAGGTCAGCTTTGGCTCAGGGCCTGCTGCTCAGGCCCCAGCACTTCATCCCTCTGGAATAATACGCTGGCATTTGAAGTGTTCAAGTGAGTAGTAACTTGCATACGGAACAGAAGTAATGATTGAGCCATACTGCCTGAAGCTCACAGGTGATCACCCGAGAGCGTGGGAAGGCTTCAGGACTGCAGTTGCTCGGCTGCCATGGGTTGGCCCTCGCAGCTTGAGCTCAGACTTTGCGAGAGGTTTGTGTAGCACTTGGTAACTCCAGAGGGAGTCATGACGGAGCAAGCCACAGAGCGAGATTCACGCTATGGGACTACATCAGTAGATTGTGTATGTGTTGGAGGCCTGAAACGTAAAGCTGATGATGGCAAATAGGAAAATTCATGTTTTAACCTCTTGCGGCCTCTGCTGAAACAAAACTTTTCTTCAATTATCCTGAAAGCAGGTCTTACGTTCTGCATCAAGTTAAACGTTAAAAGCTTCTCTTTCTGTAACCGCTGAAAATGTCACTGATTCAGTAACACCTTTCTTACCTCCACTTCTCCTGTTTAAATGGAATAGTCAGTTCTTGATCTATATTTGTCTTTTGCAGGAAGAATCCCATTCACTTTCAGCAGTTTAGTCACCCTAATGACGATGACAATCATGAAACAGAGATCGTAACTCAGGATAACAATGATAACCAGCCTGAATGTCCGTATGGAACGGCTTGTTATAGGTAAGAAGCACTGTACAAAATGGCTTTTCTTGTTTTACAGGTTAAGAATGTTCTCCCCTGGAGTTGCAAATTGACAGTAGGATAGTGATGTTAAATCTTGACTGTGGCTTTCCAAATTTACTGGCGCCAGACTGCTACCTTTATGCCACCAAGGTCTGTGCAAAGTATTTGTGATTTCAGCTGGTGAACATGAAGCCTTGACTTTTGGAACCTGTTCAGTGGCCTAGAGATCAAAACTTTCTCATTTTTCAACCTGTAGTAAACTGTTCTTGTATAGAAACAATAATTTATTGTTACATGTTCTTCTTGATATGTAACTTTTAGTTCAGATTTTGACAAAATATTTGTTAAGATTTTGTACAAAACCTCTATTTTAGTCAGTATTTGATTTGTTAGAAAGCATAATTTAGGTACCAGCAAGAAAATCCAGTTTATGGCTGACTGCTGTTTCTTTTAGCAGCTGTTGATTTTCTTCAAAAGATCCTTTTGTTCCATTTGTTTCTCAATATCTAGGTTTTACACTTGTATTTAGCAGAGTGTAAGGACTGCTTTGTAATTGATGCAATGGACAAAAGGATATATTTTGAGACAACAGCCCTTCTGTGGGGGCATATTGAAACTAACAGCTGCTGTTAAAGATTGTGCTTGAGCAGAAACATTTTCTCTCTCTCTCCCTGGAAGCGTGATGATCCTAAAGAGCGTGTTCTTTATAAAGTGTAACAAAATGGGAGTAACTTTTAAGGAAAAGCCATCTTATGTTCAACTAATGCAGAAGAAGTGTTTCTTTTCTCAAAAACCATCTGTGAGATGAATTTCTCATCTCAGGATGCGAAATCTAGGTTTATACCGCTCCTGAAATTGCCAACATACTTTTCAGGAGTACGATGGACACTGTCCAAAACTAAAACTGTCTCTCCTTGCAGATAAGTCAACTCCTGTGCTGTATTAGTTGATCATTTCTTAAACAGCGTTTCATTCTTTTTGGGGTAGAAGGAAGGAGGCACCCACAAAGCAATGATAATTCTTTCCACAAAGCAACAGGTGTCATTTGAAGGATTTTGATGTTATTTTTGTTGTCTTTATCTGTTGGCTACTACTGGAATACATAATTGAGTTATCTAAATGCTGTGCCTTGAGTTGGGATCAAATGCTCTGATGCTACCAACACTTGCAAAACACTGGATTAAGCAACTGTTCTGTTTCAGTACGGTATTTAATAGAAAGCTGTACTTGCATGTTTTTATTCAGATAACTATCCCTTCTAATGCACATGAAATGCACTTTGGGATAGCAGTAGCTATAAAATGTAAATCAGCTTCAAGTATGTGAATGTGTAACAAGTTATTTGATGTAAAAATAAGATTTTCTTACTGAAGAGTATTCTGTTTTTGAAGAATAAGAAAACATAAGCAACTAGTTTTACAAGGCAGTCTTCACAGCAAGGGTATTTTGTAAAATATCAAAAAAATTCTGCAGTTATAGAAATTAATCTTGTGTTTCAAGCAATGTCAAATGGTCTGTCATTCTTAAATAGTGGGCTTTAATTGTTGATTCTTTTTCAGAAGGAGAAATTAGGACAACTGAACCAGTTTTCTTCCAAAGTTAGAATTTTTTTTAATTTTAATTTTCTGCACAGAAGTAAATTGAGCTGAAACAATTTTAACGTGCCGCTCTAATACACTAACACAACAGATCAGCACGGTGTAAGTGGGACCAAGTTAAAACATTAGAACAGCATTGGATAACTGCTTTAGGGGGTGGGATAAATCAGTGTGTTCATGACCTGGATCGCAGCCTGAATGAGGGGAGCATTTATTGCAGATCAAAGAGTAAGTTGACTTTAAATTTTTAATTTTCATTGCATTGATGCTGTTTTTTAATAGAAGACATACACACTTGTATATTGAACTTCCCAGATTGCAGCAGCATATTGCAGAAATGAGTAAACTCTCTTAACAGTCCTTCTTTGGCCTTTCCCTGTGATACTTTGAGACAGGCAATTCTTTTCAATTTCTTTAATTTTCCCAAACTATTTGATTTTTAGCCTTATGTTGCAGAATATGGAAGTTACGGCTGGGTATCTCAGACTTGTGATGCACTGTGTGCATTGCACTTTGTGCACCAGAGGTTATGTTCTGGTTTTGGTTTTAGTGAGAGTAAATAATTGGATCAGTTCTTATTATGCTGAACAAATGCATCTCATCTTACAAGTTTGGAAACTATCTCATCTCTTGGTTTTGGTCAGCTGTCTTTTTTATTTTTTTTTAAAAGGCTGAAACAAAAGGAACTCTTATGGAACCCTTTTTTTCTTCCACCCTACATTACGTAAGCTGAGACACTGCAGTAAGGCACTGGTCACAGAATTTTATTTTAAAAAGAAGTGAAAATTATTCACAAAATACAGAGGAGTTCTGGGAACTTGTTAGGTTCTTGTTAGGTGTGGAACAAGGTGGCAAATCAAGCTTTTACTGTTTTCTTTGCAGGAAGAATCCACAGCATAAACTAGAATACAAGCACAGTGCACCTCCAGGTAAGCCAAGTTGTTCAGTATAGCTCAAAGTGGGGGGAAAAAACCCCCAAACCCAGTAATGGATGCCAACACCTTGGAATAAAATGCTTTAAGTGAGAAAGTAACATTGCATTTGCAGCTTGCTCTGTATTGCCCTGCACCCTTGCTCTTCTTGAGCATGCGGTGTTGCCGTTGTCTGTGATAAGGAAGGTAAGGCTGCTTGGCCGCTGCACACTTACATTCACTTTTTCAAATGTTTTTCAACTGAAACAAGATGGTCTGGGTCAGACACCGCTGACATAGTTTGTATGCTTTATATCTTAGGATTTGACAAAAATGCCAGGTGGCAAGTGGCTGTTTTCATGAGTTTAACAGGTTTTATTGAAAACTAAGCATGGTATAGCATGGTCTTACCAGATCTCTCTATTCTGCTTCCTCCATTTGGAGCTGGAGTATTACAGTGAAAACAGGGAATATACTGAAGTATTTCTCAACATTTCAAATGGATACTGCAGTAAATTTTTTCTGTAGCTTTTTTTCCCATCCCCACAGCAAAATGTGTATATCCCTATAGCATGTATGTTCTGTTGAGGCTTGGAGGGAATATAATTAAAACTGAATCTGAGATTCTATTCTAAAAGTCTTTTTGTATTCCAGTAACTAGACTTGTTGAAAAACACAGGGGAATATACTGTTTATATTTTGTCTGTTCTTAGAGAATTCAAAGATGTACTTTGCATTCTTTTTGTGCTTTTTCTTAATTATTGGACTTGGAGGGGTTTTTTTCCCCAATTTAATTCCCAATGCAAAAAGACAATACTTTAGAGCAGAACAGTTAGGGAAATGTAATGATAATGCATTTTACTTCAAAAAATCAGGATTATGACATTACCCCTGCCCATGGCAGGAGGGGTGGAACTAGATGACCTTTAAGGTCCCTTCCAACCCAAACCATTCTATGATTCTATGGTTATTAAGGAGAAATTGCATTTATGGAAACAATGGCGTAAAATATTTAAATGCTTTGAAATACTGCAATTGTCTGCTGTAAAAACCCCAAACAGTACCGATGATGTTTGTCTACAGATGGCATGGTTCATAATTGTAAGAACAGTTCATCTGGGTAATCTTTCAAGAATCATTTAATACAAAAAAAAAGGTTTTTGGGGGCAGCAGAGTAGTTTTTATACTTGTAAATACAGCACAACCATTGCAGCATTTCTTTTAATAAGTCAGTCTTCTGTTGTAGCAACCTCTCCGAATAACCTTATTGCTAGGTTGTACTCTGTCCTGGCTAATAACATTTCTTTCTTTAGTACCTGAAAGAAGAACACGACAAAAACTTCAAAAAATGGTATGTTCTGATGTTATGAATGGGCCCATCAGCATGGGATGCAACTGATCTGCTTTGGGTTTTGGGGCATTTAGTGGTGCTGGAGATGCTTGATAATACTTACCTGAGAAGAAGGTAGTCATTATTTTAGTAAAACTCTGCTTCCTTTTTTGCAAGTAATAGTGCTGGAATTGAATTCCTGTGTGCTGAGCACACCTGTCCTTCCCTGGAAGCAGGCAGCGAAACAAACAAATGTTTTGAGAGACATGTGTGACCAAGTCAATTCTTCCTTCCTTGAACAGGGTTCATAATAGGATGAAAGGAGCCAATAGTTCATCCACAGCTAGTTAAGGTTACCCCATGAAGACTGATTGCTCTTGAAACATTGAGATACTCCTTCTGCATTGCATTGACCTCTAAATAAATGTCAAAAGATATCTGCGGATGTGGTGATGAGCTTTTCTTATATTTACTCTGAGGTATTGATGTTACAGGCTTGTTAGGACTGAAGTGTCGAAGAAGGGTAATGCCTTTCAGCTGGGGCAGTGTTCCCTGTGAACTATGTATGTATCCTTCGAACTTTAGTTTCTAGAAATCAGTGAGGATTGTGTAGTATCACAGGCAAGCTGTAGTCTCTCTTGATAATGTAACCTGTAATACTGTGTATGAGTATCTCCTCCATTTACCAGTAGTACACCTAGCTTGCTTTGCTGCTGCCAATAATATTAACTTACATGTGGCAGGTGCATGGGCTCCAGTTTTAAATATCCTTTAGCTCTGTTTCAAGGCATCTCTTGTATCTCAGTTTGGCTTCCAAATGTGAAGCTTCCTGTTATTTCTAAAATAATTTAAAAGTGAGCGTTGAAGAGCAGTCTGAAAGCCTGATGATATGCCATCTTTACTTTCACTGGCCTGAACAAGGCATGAGGATGTGGAACTGCTGCATCTCGAGTGGAGGTGGGAACTGACTTGTCTTCTTTGAGATCACCAAGGTGTGGCTGGGCATTTCCTACAGAAATCTTCAAAACAGAGATCTGCCTTCTAGAGAAAGTAAAGTGCAAATAGCTGTAGTTTTCTAGACAAAGTGTTTTGGCCTCCATTCTGTTCTGCGACCTACTTTCCACTCGGGAATGTCTTTCCCATCCCATTTCCTTATCATGTGTGTGTACTTCTGCTGTCACTGAATGCTTGATATGGGTGTATCTGTGCACTAGCATATTTTGAGGCATATTTGTTATCTGTACGCTTTGCCACATCCCATGATGCAAGTATGAGCCCCATCTTGATCACCGCTCCCTTGCAGAAATGTGCATTAAAGAGTGGCAAGAGTTGTAAGCAGCGTTGTAAGTGCAGCGAGCGGTTAAAATTTTAATAATGAAGCAAGCTGGACTGTGTGCATATCTGAAGTTTAAAGCTAATCTTGAAGGTTTAAAATTGTAGCTGTGTCTTTCATAAGAGGACCTTCCTTACCAGAATGGTAGATCCTGTGTGTGCAGCTCATGGCAGGTGGTCAGCCAGGCATGGCTATGGATGGAAAAGTGCTTCTCTTGTAAATGTGTAAATCTTTGACATGGAAGTGAAATTCAATCTGTTAAATTCAACTCCTCATCCTAAGAACGAACCAGGGAAAAAATGATATTCCATGCACAGTGGGAAGAAGGGAATTCATTAATTAAAGTTCTGTTCATATTTAATGATTGTTTAAATTTCTTTTTTCCCCTCAATATCTTGTTGACTGGCTTGCTTCGTTCTCTTGAGGGCAAAGCTTGTAAAAGGTTGCACTCAGCAAGCTCACGTCTGAGGCGGTCGTACCGAGCCATGCAAGATCACACAGGCAAGGTTCCATTAGCCTTTATTTCGTGCTGTTTGGCACAACTGCACTGTTAAGCACAGCAGGATTAATTTCTGTTCAAGTGCACTGAAACTCCACCAGCCAAGAAAAGAAGGGTGCTATCTACATGACATTTGCCATGTTTAGTTTTTAACATTGATAGTCTAATTGCTGCGAGATGGATTACAAATTGCCAATAGAGAATGTGGTCTATGTTCTGAGAAACAGTCTAAGGCTAATTACTGGGGAAATAGCTGTAAGGGAGGAAGGGGAAAAAAAAAGAAAGGCTGGAATGTGTGTTGTCATTAAATTGTCACTAGTGAATGACTTCACTGCCTTGTTGCTACTTAGATGAATGACCTGCTGTGGCTATGGAGTCTGAGAGTTCTCCTGCACGCTTCTGTGTATGTTTTCTAGCAAGCTGATCGGCTCACTTCCAAACATAACCCTTTGTAAAGGGGTGGTCAGCAAGCTTTTTCTCCCCGTGTGAAGGAGATACTTCCAGGGAATGTTTCAAGGTCATATTTATAAATATGGTACTAGGGGAAAGGCAGAATTGTGCTTAATGAGCAGCTTCAGGGGCTGTGGAGCTGAATTAAACTATAGCAGAAAGAGAGGAGTGGGAAGACATGGAAGGAAGTGCATCATTCACTGCTGAAATCTAAAAACACTGGTGGACGAAAACCAACATCGTATGTTCCTCATACATTTGTAGGAGAAATATGGAAGTAATCAGTATTTTTCCAGAATTCCTATTTCTGTTGTAAAATACCACCTGCAGTGCTGTGAAAGTGAAGAGCAGTTTTTCTTTGTTAATCCGGTCTTGGGTTTATTATTCTCACAGGCTTAGGCTGAGAAGAGAGATTTTGTTCTTAAGGTATTTAGAATCTTTGTTTCGACTTCTCCCTCCAGACATAATTCCTTCTGCACGACTATAGTCTGTGATTCTTAGAAAAAATTCTGCTGTTATGGGTAAACATGGGCATAATTACTTTCCTCTAAAGTCTGGTAAACAGTAAACTAGCAAGCATCATATGGGATGGGATTACAGCCGAAATTGACAGCTGATATTTTCAGGATTTTCTGCTAGGTGCTATATAGGTTGCTAGCCATAGGATATTTCTCAGTTGTAGTATTGGCTGTGTCACACATGGCTGACTTTATTCTAGGAAGTCATTGGGTGCCTCTGTAGCACAGTTCACCCATAAAATTGTGTACCTTTGAGGGAATTGACTGCTGCTGTAAGTGCTTTTGAAAACCTTGCTATAGAGTATAAAATGTTAATCAGACCATAAGATGATTCTGGAATAGTAACATTCCCACTAGCAGAAAAATGTAACTGACAGAGGATGTGATCTGACTACACCAGGCGCTGGTGTTCTTGCTTGTTCACCACACGCACAGCTTGAGTGTCTGGAGCTCTGACCTGAGGTTTCAAGAAGCTGCTAAGAAATACCTGAGGTTAATATAAACATGGATGATTTGGACTGGGTTGTGTAGCTGAGAAGACACATTTCTAGTTTCATATAAAAGATGATAAGAACTGCTCAACAGATAAATCATTATGAGATCATTGACAGGTTATCTCCAAATGAGGTAAGAATGCAGAAACTGGAGGCTGGGAAGAAAAGGAACAAATACAGCTTTACTCGGGGGTGTGACTTAAGGGCAGCATACCATGACTGGAATATTAACAGACTGTGGCTAGTTAGGAATTGTGGGCCTGTAAGAAAAAGGGAGGTAGCGTAGGCTGGTAGAGCAATGGTCGTGCACATCTGCCAAAGTCCCAAAGCAGTGGAAATAAACTTGTTAAAGGTTCACAGCTACCGATAAGTAAAAGGAGAATGCAATGCTGCTATGGCAGCAGCTTTGCATCGATGCTACCAAGTCAGGTAGATAAGGCTTCTTCAAAAATCAGGCTTGCCCTGTCTCTGGGAACTGGTTTATATATGTCAACATATTTGAGCAATTAAAAGACTACTGCAAGACAAGCTGCCTAAAAAAGTTTAGGAACATGCAGCGAGCAGCATCCATTTCTTGTGAATAGAGGTTTCCAAGTTTTGACTCCTGCCAATGTAGAGTATTGTGACATACTGGGAAGAGAGAAGGCAATTTAATCACAAAGTGTGAGCTGTGCAGAAGATGGATAGGCAGCAGATTGGACAGCAGCGCGATAGAATAGACTGAACTGGGAAAGGGGTAGGCTGCATCCAGCTCAGGAAAGAAGTGTTCAGCATTTGTTGTTTCCTTAACGTGTGTTCAGAAAGGAAGCACAGACTACACAGCACAGATCGAAGTTGAGAACGTAGGAGGTGAGTGATCTAGCAGATTGTCTTTGCTGACCTGAAGCTCAGGAAAGAAGTGAATGGGAATTCAAAGCCATGTCAGATTCCAAAGAGCAAGAGTATAAAGTAGCCCTAAGTAAATATGGGTGGGTGAAGGCAGAAAATTTAGAGTCGGAATAGCTGTCTAGCAAGAGCTAGGGGCTAAAGGGCAAGAAAGATGCCTTGTTTAGGTATAGAAGTAGCAGGAAGATGACCAGGAAAATTGTGTATGCCACTCCTTCAGGAAAGGAGAGTTGTCAGAAGATGTTATCTGATACCGTTTTCTTCTGATATCAGAAGATGTTATCAGAAGAGGCCTGGCAACTGTTTTCCAAGTGCTGGAAGAAAAGCCACTAAGGAGAACTTTCTTAATTGATCAGACTGGTAAGCCCTGCAGTAGTGGTCAGAGAGGGATGGTACAGCTTTACATGAGAGTCTTGAAAGTCAAACACAAAATTGTCAGCATTGGATAGAGTGCTTTAGTTGAGCCTTTCTCCTGCTGAGGAGAGAGGCTAACTAGATGGCCCCTGCAAGGTCTCTTTCGTTCTGTATTTATTATTCATGAATATATGGCATTTTTGTCCCTACAGGAGAAAGGGCTGTGGAGAAAGATGCGGCGAATGAAGAGATGGGACGCAGCTTGATGCAAGCAAATGTCAGTTTATTGTACAGAAGCACGAGGTTATATACACTTTCAGAAGCTGCGCATTTTAAACAGATTGGTTCTTGAAGCTAAGCATTGCATCCTAGGCAATCCCTGACTGGTGGTTAACTGCCATCAATTAACAGCAAGCTGTTACCTTTCCTTGGCGCCATCCTTGGCGCCATCCGTCTCCCACTCCCCTGTGCTCTGTAAACACGTCTCATCATGTTAATTGTTGTCTAGACAAGCTTGAGCACATTCCCCTCAGCTAACTGATTGCCATGCATGGTCCTGGTTTCCAGCCCGCTTCTGCAGAAAGATGAACCACATGAGTATGACCTTAATGGCGGCTTTAGAGATGATGAGGAAGAGGTGTGCAAACCTACCGATGAAGACTCTGACTGGGAACCAAGTTCAGAAGACAAGGATAACAAAGATGTTGAAATGCTTTTGCAAGAAGCGTCTAGATTTGTTAGAACCAAAAGGTAGCCATAGGGGGACAGCATTACGAATGCCCAAGCTGGTTATGTTAAAACATGAATGTGTAAGGAGGGGAATTGCTTTGAAAGCTATTTTTTCCTCAGTGATGTAGGCACTGCAGGAGGATTTTAGTCAGCGAGGGGATTCAGCAGTGTCTGTCTTTTCCATATGGGTTTTTTGTCTTATTAAGTGGTGGAGCCAGAGAACTGAGCTCTGAAAGTTTTTTGTGTTTCCTGCCCCCCCCCCCCCCCCCCCCATCTATTTCTTATGTTCTTATGCAACACCATTGGTATTTCATGGTTTGAAACACAGTTTTAAAGGTTGTTAATGCTTCATCTTCCTGTGCTTGAAATAAATGCTGGCATTAGGAAAGCCTTTTCTTTTGCTGAAGCACAGTATATACTGTGTTGGATGAAGGGGAGTTACACTGCCCACCTGCCATATCACAGATTAATTCTTGGCCATCACTGGGGAGTTTGTCTAAATTTTGTTAACGTTCTTTTGAGTTAGTGCAGTGCTACTGGCTTTCCTCTTTGGTGTCATTTCTTTGGTTCTCTTGATTAATACAGATTAAATACAGATTAATACAGTTAAATACAGAATGTGTAAATCACTTGAGAACAGTATATCAGTGTATCGAACCGCATACACACAGTGACTATGGTGTATTTGCTGTAATTACAGTAGGACCTCTTTCCATGCCTGTACCTCACTGGAATTACATTCAGTTTACAACAAAGCTTAAGTCTTGATGACTGTATTTTTGCACAATTAAACTTGTAACATACTGCAGGAAAAACGTTTGCCTGTGTCTCTGTGATTTCTAAAGACTGTTGAAGGATCTTGCCTTCTGTGTGTTTGCAGCACGCCTGAGCTTTCAAGAAAGTAAAAGTTTTAGTGTGTTTCAGGGCAGGTGACTGGAGCCATGTGAATTGTGTCCAAAAAGGTGCCAAATCTGGAAATTCTGCAGGGGAATTATTCTTGTGTGGCTCTGGCTCCCCTGGGAGCTGGAGACAGACATCCAAATACGCTCAAGCTTTTCAGCTGTGTGGCTCAGTGTGCTCTGCTTAAAATGAAATGGCTGTTGCTGCAAGCTGGCATTGGGTGCTTTTGGATGTGGGGACCATCTTCTGCCAATTGTGTGTCAGAAGCTTCTCTCAAAAATTGTAGATGTCAAAAATACAAACATTTATGATGGGGAACTCCTGCGAATTTGGAGAACATCAGCTTCTGTTGGCCAACGGCTTACTGTTTGCTCAAGTTATTCCATACAGAAAGAATCCATTTGGTGTTTTGTACAGTGATTTCTGTGACCATAACCTTCCTCAAGCTAAAGCATTCTGTATCACAGCATTAGTCTGTGAATGGCTATTTAAGCTGCTCACAGGAGCTACTAGCCTTTATTTTGAAAGCAGAAATAGCTTTTTATTGCTGGAGGCTCCCAGTCAGATCTGTAATCACAAAAGCACATTTGGAAGTAAATTTTGATGTTGCATGATAGATCAAGTTTTATTACTGATACATCGGGACTGAAAAACTTGGGTATGACCAAAGCAGCACACTGGGACAGTCAAAGCCGTTGTGAGCTGCTCTGTGCTGGTAGGTTGAAGTTCTCTCTGTTGAAGTGCATTTCCCTGTTCTTGTATTCTTTCCTTAAGAGCAGGATGCATTTTTATTCTTCTGGCAGGATGAATTGGTAACTCCAGGATACTGGAATACTGATTGAAACTACTCTGTTGGAGATACAGATGAGAGTACCCGGGCATTCAGGAGACCCTGAAAATTTTCAAGTTACCCAGAAAGGCAGAGGGTAACGTTTCACCACGTAGACTCTGCATCACATTACCCTGTAATACATGCTTATTTGCTCTGAAAAAAAGCAACTGGTGAAATCTTTACCCCCCTGCCTCCTCCCCAGAAAATCCATTTTGAAATACTGTACTTCAAATGAAGTGAGTAGGAAGTGCTTCTCTCCAGCTGCCACCTGAGAGGGTACCCATCTGTTTTAATAATATGGCTAAGATGTGCAAGCCTCTGTTCCTTGTGTGATGGGGCGCAGACCGTAACTCCTCCCTCCTTTTATCTTGTGGTGCTACAGACTGCTCTCAAACTGCCCCCAAATTCTCCTTCCGTAACACCTCAAATGCATTTCCTTTGCTTCACTGAAAGCCTGGTCAACACAGAGTGCCCTCAACCCAGAGCATGGGGAGAAGTTAATTACTTTTTGATTTGTAGCATCCTTTTAAATATTTAAAGGCCCTTAGACAGCTCTTCTGTTAAGAAGATGCTGATGTTAAACAAGTCCATTCACCCTATGATTAATCCTGTGAGACCCTGTTTCCTGAAGCCCTGACCCTTCTTAACCATAGCCTCTGGCTGCTTTCTCCTTGGCTTATGTCTTTCTGGAAGAGTGATCCTCAGAAACAGACACTGTTTCGGGTGAGAATGACAGGAGACCCCAGCCCAGGCATGATCCTGGGAGGGGTTTTCCACCGACGGTCAGTGATTGCAGAGACAAACCTCTGCTGGCCTGTTCATGGGCATGGCAGGTGAGGGGGCGCGGAGGCCGTCTGGGGTCCGTGCCCAGGTACCTGCCCTTGACAGGGGCTTAGAGGAGGGAGCTGCTCTGCTGCTCCTGTTGCACAGTCCTCTCTTTATTGCCATTTTTTGTTGTGGTGGCCCGAATACACGTAACTCTGGGATAATGACTTAATCTTGGAGTGGGACCTGAAAAGGAGTTCTTTAGTTAAACTAATGTGATTTCATTTTTAAACTAAAGGAATTTATTTTCAATTGAATTTGATTTTTCTCTGCTTTTCTTGCCTCTTAGTTCTTTACCATCCTGCCGTGACATCTGGGCAGACAGCAAAGGAGTAAGAGCTTTCCATAGGCTCAGCCGTGGATTCTGACAAAGTTTATTGCAGGTTTCTTCCAAGTTTGTCCCCCAATAGTTTTGCTCAAGGGAGTCACCGTGAGCGGTGTTGATGCTGACAGGGAAGCACGTTACAGGGCTTGGCTGAGTCCCCTCTCCCTGCAGTGGGGTGAAGGCCCGCTGCCCTCCCTGTGGCCGCCTGAGGAGGCCTCTGTGGACGCGGTGCCCTCTGCAACACCCCTGCTGTGTTCTTTGACCAGCTCGTGTGGCCGTCCCCTTGTGACCAGGCTCCTCTCGGGGAAGGAGTCGAGGGGGACTCAAACCGGGCCCTGAGGGGGCCCCTCTGCTCCCGCCCCGAGCTGTGCGCGGCCTCCGCAGCCCTGAGCCTACCGCCCCCCGCGCTGGGCCTGTACTGGGCCCGGCCGGGCCCGGGGCTGCCGGCGGGCGGGCGGGCGGGCGGGGGGCCAGGGCGCTCGCCATTGGCTGGGCCCAGAGGCGTCGGGGCCGCCGGCCAATGGGGTGGCGCCTTGTCACAGGAGCGGGAATCTGAGGGGTTCCCCGGAGCGCGTCTGCCTGTTGCCAGGGCACTGCGCCTCAGCGCCTCCCCGCGGGCGGCTGCGGCCGGCGGGCGCTGCTGCCGCCGCTGTGGCCGAGCCGCCCCTGCCCGCGGGGGGAGCTGCCCTCGGCGGGGAGCTGCCGCGGCCAGAGCTCTTGCCGCAGCGAGGCATCGGAGCCGGGCTGTGTCGGGACGGAGCCGCCTCAGCGAGTCCTCCCCGGGACAGGCAGGAGCTGGTCTGCGGCTTGGGACTGGGGCTCGCCCCAGGCTTGGCTTCAGGTGGGGTTCGGCCGGGGCCGGGGCTGAGGTGCGGGGTTACGGGGGCTGGGTAGGAGCGGGGCGGGCGAGCCGAGCCCTGCCAGGCGGGCTCTGCCGCGGGCGCCGCTGTCTCTCCCCTCCCTCGGCCCGCCAGAGCTGCGGGCGGGCTGCTCTGGCCTCCGGCCGGGGCTGTCGGCACCCGCTCCGCTCCGGCCCGGGCCGCCCCTCCCCTCCCCTCCCCTCCCCTCCCCTCCCCTCCCCTCCCCTCCCATTGGTGGGTGCGAAGCACGCGCGGCTTCGGGAAACTTCGGGCGGCACCGGCCGGTGCGAGGGGCGGGTCCTGCCGCGCGCGGAGCTGTCGTTAGGACGCGGCTGCGGCGCCCTGAGGCGGCAGCGCCCTGAGGCGGCGGCGGCGGCGGCAGTTTCGTGGAGGACGGCCGGGTGAGCCAACACCTTGTCCGGCGGGACTGGCGAGGGGAGAAAGGCGCTTTTCCCCCGGAGCGGGCGGCGGGCAGCCTGCCTGCGGGTCTGGAGCCTGTGCCCGGCCCTGCCGTGAGGAGCCGGCACGGTGACAGGCCCCGAGTGTGCGCCGGGCTGTGGCGCTGTGTCACGCCGGGTGGTTTAGCATCAGGCCCCGCGGTTCAGAGGCTGAGCACTGGAGATAGGGACCGGGGACCTCTGGTGCTGCCAGTTTCCACCTCAAAAGAGGCCGTTGAACGCACACCCCCCTTGGCATTTGAAAACTAAACGGAGCTGGTTATGGATGTGCTGTTGATGTGAGGGGCAGCTAAGATGGTTCATGGGCACCAGTCCATTCAGAACCTGTTCTTCAGGCAGTTCTTCATGTGGAATAAATGAAGCCTGGCCCATGCCCTGCGCTACACCCTGGGGTGCATGTAGAAACGATGCCAGGGTTTTGTGCTCAGGGAGCTCCAGTCTTCCTGTGCTGGCTGTGGGGAGAAGGGTATGTGGATCACCCCCGAGGCAAGCAGGAGCTGCCTGAGCAGGCTGAATTTAGTGCTGCCCAGCTTTGT
Source organism: Falco cherrug (assembly GCF_023634085.1). NCBI lineage: Eukaryota > Metazoa > Chordata > Aves > Falconiformes > Falconidae > Falco > Falco cherrug. Next base: position 807,791 of record NC_073709.1, read on the forward strand.
GGTGCTCCGTGTGTGTGAGTAGGTGGTGTGGAGTGGTCTTTTCCAAGCAGTGTCAGAAACATGTCTTTGCTTATGGTGTGAGTGCTTGTCGCTCTTCTGTCCCTGCTGCTGGCAGGGGGAGGAGGTAACTCGCTGCCAGGGAGACCCCCCTGCCCTCGTATGCATGAAGGTGTTGCAGGATTGTGTCTAAAGTGCAGTGGCTTGCTCACTGCTTTCCCTTTAAGTCTGCATTTACAGGATATGCTGGATTGTGGTGTTGGGGCCCAGAAATTAATCTCGGTACTTTATTTTTCTTCTGGAACAGACTGTTAAATGCCATGCAGGGACAAGCCCTTCCTCCCTTGGCCTTGAGAATGTCTATGTCCCCTGTAAAGGTAGTATATATTTAACATAAAGACTGAAGAGGATAGCTTCTTCTCAACTCTGTTGCCCACAAAGTTGACTGATCCCTGTGCAACAGCAGTGGTCTGGGAAGAGATGCGGCATTTGTGTCCCTGTGAGGTGTAGCCTGGCTAAACGCAGGCAGCATTTCCATTCTGGGAATGGTGTAGTGCAGTTCTTTAGCACAGTAAAACCAGTGAGAAATGAGGAATTTCCCAGGAAGGCCTAGGAGGTGATGAATTTGGATGCATTCAGGAACTTTCCTGCAGCTTCCTAGGAATTATCTCTGTACGGTTGTTGGCTGGGTATTTCTGACTGAGGATAAGAACAGCTATTTCAGTGCTGTTTTCTAGAAGTGCTCACAAGGGTTTTGAAGCATGTGAGGAGTGCGTCAGCATGAGGTCCTGGAGGATGCTTGAATGCCCAGCTAGTCCTTCACAGAGTGGCTTTGTTGGGTTCCTCCACTGCCTGGCTTTCCTGGGGAGTTCACCACCTGGATTTTCTGGGGAGCTTCATTCACTGTGTATCTGTTTAGTAGTGCTTCATCATCCAGCTTTTATTAGAGTGCATCACCACACAACGCCGGTGAGGGGCTTCGCTGCATGGCCCTGGAGGAGCCATTCTCTTCCTAGTTTCTTTGGGGTGATTCCCCAGTTGGTGTTTTTTGACAGTTCCATTGTGTTTCTTGGTGGTCTTGGAGCCCTTCAGCATACTGTGCCAGAGGTATTGGTGTGGTACGGGATATGGTATGGAACTGGCTGTGGTACTGTGTTCTATGCATTACTTTGACCGTTGTGTTGCATTTTGTATTGCCGTTAGTGTATGTATGGTGTTTTGGTTTGGATGGTAAGGTGTATTTTGTATGGTATAGTATGTGTGGTATGGTATTGTGCCTATGGTAGGTTATGCTAGTGTACAGTGTTTAGGGTATGGTGTTTAGTTATATGGTATGTACCGCATGGTATGCATTGTATTGTACAGCATGTATAGTATTGTTTGGCATGTATTGTATGGAATATAATATGTCTTGCATGTATGGTATCCATTGTATGGTATGGTATAGTGCGGTATGGTATTTTCTATTGTATGTATTGTATTTTCTATTCTATGGTATGGTATTTATATTTTGTATTGCACTGTATGTATTCTGTGTATTGGTTTTATGTACTGTGTTGTGTGTATCTGTATGTATTGTATGTGTAGTATCATATTGGATCGTATGTACTCTTTTTATATTTTTTCTGTTAGTGTGTTAGTGCATTGTGTTGTGTAGTACTTCTACTGTATGTGTTGTATATTTGTTGTATGTATTGTGTGGGAATTTTGTTGTTAGATGTACTGTATTCTCTTGTGTGTTTTATTGTATTTTGTGTTCTATTGTATACTACTTTTTCCATTCTGTGTTGTGTTTTGTATTCTGTGTTTTCTTGTATTGTGTTGCATGGTACGTACGGTGTAGTAGATACCCTGTGAGACAGACCATACAGTATGTACCATATTGTACTGCAGGTTGTTTTGGATTGTATATTGTATTGTGTATTGCCTGTGTTGTGCAGAATTCTATGCATTGTGTTGTGTGGCATAGTATTACACGCACAGTAAGATGTATGTATTGTTTCTTGTGGTCTGTATTTTATTGCGTGGTATGGGTTGTATTTTGTATTGGACTGTATTTTGGGTTGCATGCGTTTCCCGTTGTATGGTTTGGTATTGCATAGATTGTATTTTGTGTTGTGTGTCATGCACTTCTGTGTGTGTTGCGTGTATGGTATGTATAGTATAGTCTTGTATTCTGGGGTATGCCCTGTATTTTCTGTTGGATGGTTTGTAATGCCCTGTCTGCATGGTATTTGACACTTAGTATTTCCCGTCTCTTGTGTGTAGTGTTGTATTCTCTCTGTGTTGTGATGTGTGTTTTAGGATGACGTGTATTGTTTTGTGGTTTGTATGGTGTGGTTTGTCATAAATTGTGTGGTATGTGTGGTGCTGTATGATTTCCTGTGTTGTTTGGTATGTTTTGTATGTACTGTATTTTATGTAGGGCTCTTGCATTGTCTCATATGTATTGTATTGTGCTTCAGTTTGTGCCATCTTGTGTGCGGTTATTTGTGTTGTAGCGTGTATTTTCTGTATTGTATGGTATTTATGTATGTAATCTGTTGGCTTTCTTGTATTCTATAGGTTGTATGGTATTTATTATGTTTATTCTAGGAATTGTACTGTACGTTTTGTATGTCGGGTATGGTATGGAATGTCTGGTGTGTATCTTGTTTTGTATTGTATCTGGGGTGTGTATTGCAAGTTGTCTGAGGAGCGGCAGAGGGAAGTGGGGTTGTATAGCTCGGTGGAATTATGTGACCTCATGTGACCCTGGAGGAGCCCCTAGTCGCTTGGTAGCGGAGGAGCTGGTTCTTGCACCCCCGCAGAGGAGCCCTTCATTGCAGTGCCCTTGAGGAGGCCTTTATTAGCTTTGCACGGGAGGAGCCCCTCCTTGCGCCGCCCCAGAGGAGATCTTCATCACGCTGCCGTGGAGGAGCCCGTTGTTGCCCCATGCCTGAGGAGCCCTATATTTTGCCTCCTTCTCAGAGCTGTTCATCGTGCTGCCCAGGCCTCCTTGCAGCCCTTCGCTGTGCTGCCCCAGAAGCATTGGCTGTAGTGTGGGATGTGGTTTGGCATTGGGTATGGTATTGTGTGGTCTGCGTTGTTTTACGTTAAGCGTGATATTGCATTTTGTATTGCCTTTCCTGTATTTGCAGTATGGTATGTATAGTGGTGGGTTTTTTTAGTATGGGAAGGTACATTTTTTTATGCTGTAGGATGGCATGGTATGCTATTACAGGGTATTTCAGGTATGCTGTGGTATTTAGGCGATGGTGTGGGGAACGGTCTGGTATGTATTGCATGGTATGCATTGTAATGTATGGTATGCATGCCTTTTTTTTAGCAGGTGTGGTATAACTGTAGCATGTATTGTGTGGTATGTAATCTAAGTCCGGTATCTATGGTATCATATGGTAAGGTATTGCATTTTGTATGTATTGTATTTTCTATTGTATTTATATTTTGTATTGTAGTGGATGTCTTATGTGTATTGAACTGTAGGTTTTGTACTGCATGTACTATGTAGTATCCATGCAATGGAATGGATTGTGCTTTCTGTAGAGAATTCTTTATGCAATGTATTTCCTGTGTTCTATGTGTCCTTTGTAGAGTGGGGTGGGTTTTATTGTATGCTGTGTAATATGGTATTTACTGTGCAATAATGTGTTCTACCCTAATGATTTATAACAGTCTCTTGTTTATCTTATGCAATGTGTAGTATTTCGTATTGCATTCTGTATTTAGTATTTTATTTTGAAATCTGTAGTATATGTCCTGTATTATATCTTCCATCATATGTAATGTAGTGTAGTGTAGTTTTTGTATGGTGTTTTGCGTGTATTCTAAAGAATGTGTTGTGTTCATGGGTATGTATTCCACGACCTTTGTCAGAATTGTATATTGTGCTGTATTGTTTTGGTTTTGTGTGGTTTAGTGCTTATTGTACTGAGGGTCTCTTGAGCTGTATCTTGTATTTCCGGCCTAGTGGGTATGGTGTGCGTAGGGTTGTATTTTGTATCCTATGGTACGTCTTGTGTTTTCTGCTGGGCTGTTTGTACTACGTGGTATGACGTATTGTATTTCAAGTCTGTTCTTTCCAGCGTGGTATGAGTCGTGTTGCATTGCGCTCGCACCACCCCAGAGGAGATGCTGATAGCGTTGCTCCTGGAGAGCCCCCAGTGGCGCCGCCCCGGAGCAGCCCTGTAGCGCAGCGCCGCAGGGGAGCGATTGGTGGCAAAGCGCCTCGGGAGCCCCTCGTCGTGCCGCAGAGGAGCAGCCCTTTGTTACGCTGCCGCGGAGGAGCCGATGGTGGCAGCGCCCTGGAGGAGCCATTTGTTGCTTTGCGCTGGAGGAGCCCGTGCTAGTGCCGTTGCGCAGGCGTCCTTGTTGTCGCCCCGTCGGAGGAGCGTGTCTTGGCGCCTCCCCAGAGGTTGGCTTTGTGCCGCCGCAGCAGAGCAGTGGTTAGCAGGGAGCGCCGGAGGAGCAGTTTGTTTGATGCCCAGCTCTTCTTGGAGCCCCTTTGGTGCAGCGGAGCAGCTGTTGGTGGTGCCATGCTGGTGGGGCCCTTGGTGGTGCAGCATTGGAGGAGCCCCTGATGGCTTGGCGGCAGAGGAGCCCTTTTGTCTTTCCGCTCTGGAGGAGTCCTTGGTTGCGCAGCCCTGGAGGAGCCTTTCTTTGTGCCGCCCCGCAGGAGCCGCTTCTCGTGCGGCCTGCTAGGGCACCTGTGTCAACTTATGTTGGAGGAGCCCTGCATCGCAGTGCCCCACGGGAGATCTTCCTGACGCTGGTGATTTGGTACGTACCCTAGGGTAGGTACTGTGGGTCTGGTCCCTGCCTGTGGTATCTCCTGTCCGGTCTGGGATGGTGTCGCATTGTAGTTGGCCTGTATTTTTCTACTGTGGTACTTGTATTTTGTATTGTAGCATATGTATTGTGTGTATGGAGTCGTAGTTCTTGTACAGTGTGTGCTGTATGGTATACATTGCATGGGATGGATTTTGTTTTCTGTAGAGTATTTTTTACTGTCTGTTCAGTATTCTGTGTATTCTTTGTGCTGTCTTTTATTGTGCAGGATGATTTTGATGGTATGTATTCGTGTTTTGTTTTCTGTTGTATGTTATATGTATTGCATAGTACCTTCTGTTGTGTGTCGTTTACTGGGTTTTGTCTTGTTTTGCCTGTATTTTCTGGTACGTATTGTCTTTTGCGGTATTTCCCGCCCAGATTCTGTTTCCTGTCTTGTCTTTTGCGTCTGGTTTTGTGCGCTGTTTCTGGAAGTGTCTTGTGACACTATGCGCTATGGTTTGTAATGTACTGGCTCCTGCGATTTCTTCGGTGGTGTGTGTCTCGAGGAGAGGCTGAGGGAGCTGGGGTTGTTTAGCCTGGGGAGCCCTGCATCGTGCCAGCCCCAGAGGACATGTTCATCACACAGCCCAGGCCGTCTCTGTGGAGCCTTTCGTCGCCCCGCGCTGAAGGAGCCCTGAATGGCGGCACCCCGGAGGAGCCCTTTGCCAGATGTCACCGGAGGAGCCTGTCATCGCCGCATCATTGCGTTTGCTCTTTTGTATGGCGTTTGGTTGGGTGTATTTGATTGTACGGCATCTTCTGTGTCTCTTAAGTGGTCTGTACAATGTCCTTTGTCGGGGATGGGTTGTAGCAAGGGCGGGGGGTACATGGTGGAGCGTACTGTAGTTGGTTTTGTGTTCCGTAGTGCGTCGTCCTGTGTCTACTGAGTATTGCATGATCTGATCTGGACTGTATTTTGTGCTGTATGTATTGTTTTGGTTTTGCGTGGTTTAGTGCTTGTTGTACTGAGGGTCTCTTGAGTTGTATCTTGTATTTCCGGCCTAGTGGGTATGGTGTGCGTAGGGTTGTATTGTGTATCCTATGGTACGTCTTGTGTTTTCTGCTGGGCTGTTTGTACTACGTGGTATGACGTATTGTATTTCAAGTCTGTTCTTTCCAGCGTGGTATGAGTCGTGTTGCATTGCGCTCGCACCACCCCAGAGGAGATGCTGATAGCGTTGCTCCTGGAGAGCCCCCAGTGGCGCCGCCCCGGAGCAGCCCTGTAGCGCAGCGCCGCAGGGGAGCGATTGGTGGCAAAGCGCCTCGGGAGCCCCTCGTCGTGCCGCAGAGGAGCAGCCCTTTGTTACGCTGCCGAGGAGGAGCCGATGGTGGCAGCACCCTGGAGGAGCCATTTGTTGCTTTGCGCTGGAGGAGCCCGTGCTAGTGCCGTTGCGCAGGCGTCCTTGTTGTCGCCCCGTCGGAGGAGCGTGTCTTGGCGCCTCCCCAGAGGTTGGCTTTGTGCCGCCGCAGCAGAGCAGTGGTTAGCAGGGAGCGCCGGAGGAGCAGTTTGTTTGATGCCCAGCTCTTCTTGGAGCCCCTTTGGTGCAGCGGAGCAGCTGTTGGTGGTGCCATGCTGGTGGGGCCCTTGGTGGTGCAGCATTGGAGGAGCCCCTGATGGCTTGGCGGCAGAGGAGCCCTTTTGTCTTTCCGCTCTGGAGGAGTCCTTGGTTGCGCAGCCCTGGAGGAGCCTTTCTTTGTGCCGCCCCGCAGGAGCCGCTTCTCGTGCGGCCTGCTAGGGCACCTGTGTCAACTTATGTTGGAGGAGCCCTGCATCGCAGTGCCCCACGGGAGATCTTCCTGACGCTGGTGATTTGGTACGTACCCTAGGGTAGGTACTGTGGGTCTGGTCCCTGCCTGTGGTATCTCCTGTCCGGTCTGGGATGGTGTCGCATTGTAGTTGGCCTGTATTTTTCTACTGTGGTACTTGTATTTTGTATTGTAGCATATGTATTGTGTGTATGGAGTCGTAGTTCTTGTACAGTGTGTGCTGTATGGTATACATTGCATGGGATGGATTTTGTTTTCTGTATTTTTTACTGTCTGTTCAGTATTCTGTGTATTCTTTGTGCTGTCTTTTATTGTGCAGGATGATTTTGATGGTATGTATTCGTGTTTTGTTTTCTGTTGTATGTTATATGTATTGCATAGTACCTTCTGTTGTGTGTCGTTTACTGGGTTTTGTCTTGTTTTGCCTGTATTTTCTGGTACGTATTGTCTTTTGCGGTATTTCCCGCCCAGATTCTGTTTCCTGTCTTGTCTTTTGCGTCTGGTTTTGTGCGCTGTTTCTGGAAGTGTCTTGTGACACTATGCGCTATGGTTTGTAATGTACTGGCTCCTGCGATTTCTTCGGTGGTGTGTGTCTCGAGGAGAGGCTGAGGGAGCTGGGGTTGTTTAGCCTGGGGAGCCCTGCATCGTGCCAGCCCCAGAGGACATGTTCATCACACAGCCCAGGCCGTCTCTGTGGAGCCTTTCGTCGCCCCGCGCTGAAGGAGCCCTGAATGGCGGCACCCCGGAGGAGCCCTTTGCCAGATGTCACCGGAGGAGCCTGTCATCGCCGCATCATTGCGTTTGCTCTTTTGTATGGCGTTTGGTTTGGTGTATTTGATTGTACGGCATCTTCTGTGTCTCTTAAGTGGTCTGTACAATGTCCTTTGTCGGGGATGGGTTGTAGCAAGGGCGGGGGGTACATGGTGGAGCGTACTGTAGTTGGTTTTGTGTTCCGTATTGCGTCGTCCTGTGTCTACTGAGTATTGCATGATCTGATCTGGACTGTATTTTGTGCTGTATGTATTGTTTTGGTTTTGCGTGGTTTAGTGCTTGTTGTACTGAGGGTCTCTTGAGTTGTATCTTGTATTTCCGGCCTAGTGGGTATGGTGTGCGTAGGGTTGTATTGTGTATCCTATGGTACGTCTTGTGTTTTCTGCTGGGCTGTTTGTACTACGTGGTATGACGTATTGTATTTCAAGTCTGTTCTTTCCAGCGTGGTATGAGTCGTGTTGCATTGCGCTCGCACCACCCCAGAGGAGATGCTGATAGCGTTGCTCCTGGAGAGCCCCCAGTGGCGCCGCCCCGGAGCAGCCCTGTAGCGCAGCGCCGCAGGGGAGCGATTGGTGGCAAAGCGCCTCGGGAGCCCCTCGTCGTGCCGCAGAGGAGCAGCCCTTTGTTACGCTGCCGAGGAGGAGCCGATGGTGGCAGCGCCCTGGAGGAGCCATTTGTTGCTTTGCGCTGGAGGAGCCCGTGCTAGTGCCGTTGCGCAGGCGTCCTTGTTGTCGCCCCGTCGGAGGAGCGTGTCTTGGCGCCTCCCCAGAGGTTGGCTTTGTGCCGCCGCAGCAGAGCAGTGGTTAGCAGGGAGCGCCGGAGGAGCAGTTTGTTTGATGCCCAGCTCTTCTTGGAGCCCCTTTGGTGCAGCGGAGCAGCTGTTGGTGGTGCCATGCTGGTGGGGCCCTTGGTGGTGCAGCATTGGAGGAGCCCCTGATGGCTTGGCGGCAGAGGAGCCCTTTTGTCTTTCCGCTCTGGAGGAGTCCTTGGTTGCGCAGCCCTGGAGGAGCCTTTCTTTGTGCCGCCCCGCAGGAGCCGCTTCTCGTGCGGCCTGCTAGGGCACCTGTGTCAACTTATGTTGGAGGAGCCCTGCATCGCAGTGCCCCACGGGAGATCTTCCTGACGCTGGTGATTTGGTACGTACCCTAGGGTAGGTACTGTGGGTCTGGTCCCTGCCTGTGGTATCTCCTGTCCGGTCTGGGATGGTGTCGCATTGTAGTTGGCCTGTATTTTTCTACTGTGGTACTTGTATTTTGTATTGTAGCATATGTATTGTGTGTATGGAGTCGTAGTTCTTGTACAGTGTGTGCTGTATGGTATACATTGCATGGGATGGATTTTGTTTTCTGTAGAGTATTTTTTACTGTCTGTTCAGTATTCTGTGTATTCTTTGTGCTGTCTTTTATTGTGCAGGATGATTTTGATGGTATGTATTCGTGTTTTGTTTTCTGTTGTATGTTATATGTATTGCATAGTACCTTCTGTTGTGTGTCGTTTACTGGGTTTTGTCTTGTTTTGCCTGTATTTTCTGGTACGTATTGTCTTTTGCGGTATTTCCCGCCCAGATTCTGTTTCCTGTCTTGTCTTTTGCGTCTGGTTTTGTGCGCTGTTTCTGGAAGTGTCTTGTGACATGCGCTATGGTTTGTAATGTACTGGCTCCTGCGATTTCTTCGGTGGTGTGTGTCTCGAGGAGAGGCTGAGGGAGCTGGGGTTGTTTAGCCTGGGGAGCCCTGCATCGTGCCAGCCCCAGAGGACATGTTCATCACACAGCCCAGGCCGTCTCTGTGGAGCCTTTCGTCGCCCCGCGCTGAAGGAGCCCTGAATGGCGGCACCCCGGAGGAGCCCTTTGCCAGATGTCACCGGAGGAGCCTGTCATCGCCGCATCATTGCGTTTGCTCTTTTGTATGGCGTTTGGTTTGGTGTATTTGATTGTACGGCATCTTCTGTGTCTCTTAAGTGGTCTGTACAATGTCCTTTGTCGGGGATGGGTTGTAGCAAGGGCGGGGGGTACATGGTGGAGCGTACTGTAGTTGGTTTTGTGTTCCGTATTGCGTCGTCCTGTGTCTACTGAGTATTGCATGATCTGATCTGGACTGTATTTTGTGCTGTATGTATTGTTTTGGTTTTGCGTGGTTTAGTGCTTATTGTACTGAGGGTCTCTTGAGTTGTATCTTGTATTTCCGGCCTAGTGGGTATGGTGTGCGTAGGGTTGTATTGTGTATCCTATGGTACGTCTTGTGTTTTCTGCTGGGCTGTTTGTACTACGTGGTATGACGTATTGTATTTCAAGTCTGTTCTTTCCAGCGTGGTATGAGTCGTGTTGCATTGCGCTCGCACCACCCCAGAGGAGATGCTGATAGCGTTGCTCCTGGAGAGCCCCCAGTGGCGCCGCCCCGGAGCAGCCCTGTAGCGCAGCGCCGCAGGGGAGCGATTGGTGGCAAAGCGCCTCGGGAGCCCCTCGTCGTGCCGCAGAGGAGCAGCCCTTTGTTACGCTGCCGAGGAGGAGCCGATGGTGGCAGCGCCCTGGAGGAGCCATTTGTTGCTTTGCGCTGGGGGAGCCCGTGCTAGTGCCGTTGCGCAGGCGTCCTTGTTGTCGCCCCGTCGGAGGAGCGTGTCTTGGCGCCTCCCCAGAGGTTGGCTTTGTGCCGCCGCAGCAGAGCAGTGGTTAGCAGGGAGCGCCGGAGGAGCAGTTTGTTTGATGCCCAGCTCTTCTTGGAGCCCCTTTGGTGCAGCGGAGCAGCTGTTGGTGGTGCCATGCTGGTGGGGCCCTTGGTGGTGCAGCATTGGAGGAGCCCCTGATGGCTTGGCGGCAGAGGAGCCCTTTTGTCTTTCCGCTCTGGAGGAGTCCTTGGTTGCGCAGCCCTGGAGGAGCCTTTCTTTGTGCCGCCCCGCAGGAGCCGCTTCTCGTGCTGCCTGCTAGGGCACCTGTGTCAACTTATGTTGGAGGAGCCCTGCATCGCAGTGCCCCACGGGAGATCTTCCTGACGCTGGTGATTTGGTACGTACCCTAGGGTAGGTACTGTGGGTCTGGTCCCTGCCTGTGGTATCTCCTGTCCGGTCTGGGATGGTGTCGCATTGTAGTTGGCCTGTATTTTTCTACTGTGGTACTTGTATTTTGTATTGTAGCATATGTATTGTGTGTATGGAGTCGTAGTTCTTGTACAGTGTGTGCTGTATGGTATACATTGCATGGGATGGATTTTGTTTTCTGTAGAGTATTTTTTACTGTCTGTTCAGTATTCTGTGTATTCTTTGTGCTGTCTTTTATTGTGCAGGATGATTTTGATGGTATGTATTCGTGTTTTGTTTTCTGTTGTATGTTATATGTATTGCATAGTACCTTCTGTTGTGTGTCTTTTACTGGGTTTTGTCTTGTTTTGCCTGTATTTTCTGGTACGTATTGTCTTTTGCGGTATTTCCCGCCCAGATTCTGTTTCCTGTCTTGTCTTTTGCGTCTGGTTTTGTGCGCTGTTTCTGGAAGTGTCTTGTGACATGCGCTATGGTTTGTAATGTACTGGCTCCTGCGATTTCTTCGGTGGTGTGTGTCTCGAGGAGAGGCTGAGGGAGCTGGGGTTGTTTAGCCTGGGGAGCCCTGCATCGTGCCAGCCCCAGAGGACATGTTCATCACACAGCCCAGGCCGTCTCTGTGGAGCCTTTCGTCGCCCCGCGCTGAAGGAGCCCTGAATGGCGGCACCCCGGAGGAGCCCTTTGCCAGATGTCACCGGAGGAGCCTGTCATCGCCGCATCATTGCGTTTGCTCTTTTGTATGGCGTTTGGTTGGGTGTATTTGATTGTACGGCATCTTCTGTGTCTCTTAAGTGGTCTGTACAATGTCCTTTGTCGGGGATGGGCTGTAGCAAGGGCGGGGGGTACATGGTGGAGCGTACTGTAGTTGGTTTTGTGTTCCGTAGTGCGTCGTCCTGTGTCTACTGAGTATTGCATGATCTGATCTGGACTGTATTTTGTGCTGTATGTATTGTTTTGGTTTTGCGTGGTTTAGTGCTTATTGTACTGAGGGTCTCTTGAGCTGTATCTTGTATTTCCGGCCTAGTGGGTATGGTGTGCGTAGGGTTGTATTTTGTATCCTATGGTACGTCTTGTGTTTTCTGCTGGGCTGTTTGTACTACGTGGTATGACGTATTGTATTTCAAGTCTGTTCTTTCCAGCGTGGTATGAGTCGTGTTGCATTGCGCTCGCACCACCCCAGAGGAGATGCTGATAGCGTTGCTCCTGGAGAGCCCCCAGTGGCGCCGCCCCGGAGCAGCCCTGTAGCGCAGCGCCGCAGGGGAGCGATTGGTGGCAAAGCGCCTCGGGAGCCCCTCGTCGTGCCGCAGAGGAGCAGCCCTTTGTTACGCTGCCGAGGAGGAGCCGATGGTGGCAGCGCCCTGGAGGAGCCATTTGTTGCTTTGCGCTGGAGGAGCCCGTGCTAGTGCCGTTGCGCAGGCGTCCTTGTTGTCGCCCCGTCGGAGGAGCGTGTCTTGGCGCCTCCCCAGAGGTTGGCTTTGTGCCGCCGCAGCAGAGCAGTGGTTAGCAGGGAGCGCCGGAGGAGCAGTTTGTTTGATGCCCAGCTCTTCTTGGAGCCCCTTTGGTGCAGCGGAGCAGCTGTTGGTGGTGCCATGCTGGTGGGGCCCTTGGTGGTGCAGCATTGGAGGAGCCCCTGATGGCTTGGCGGCAGAGGAGCCCTTTTGTCTTTCCGCTCTGGAGGAGTCCTTGGTTGCGCAGCCCTGGAGGAGCCTTTCTTTGTGCCGCCCCGCAGGAGCCGCTTCTCGTGCGGCCTGCTAGGGCACCTGTGTCAACTTATGTTGGAGGAGCCCTGCATCGCAGTGCCCCACGGGAGATCTTCCTGACGCTGGTGATTTGGTACGTACCCTAGGGTAGGTACTGTGGGTCTGGTCCCTGCCTGTGGTATCTCCTGTCCGGTCTGGGATGGTGTCGCATTGTAGTTGGCCTGTATTTTTCTACTGTGGTACTTGTATTTTGTATTGTAGCATATGTATTGTGTGTATGGAGTCGTAGTTCTTGTACAGTGTGTGCTGTATGGTATACATTGCATGGGATGGATTTTGTTTTCTGTAGAGTATTTTTTACTGTCTGTTCAGTATTCTGTGTATTCTTTGTGCTGTCTTTTATTGTGCAGGATGATTTTGATGGTATGTATTCGTGTTTTGTTTTCTGTTGTATGTTATATGTATTGCATAGTACCTTCTGTTGTGTGTCGTTTACTGGGTTTTGTCTTGTTTTGCCTGTATTTTCTGGTACGTATTGTCTTTTGCGGTATTTCCCGCCCAGATTCTGTTTCCTGTCTTGTCTTTTGCGTCTGGTTTTGTGCGCTGTTTCTGGAAGTGTCTTGTGACATGCGCTATAGTTTGTAATGTACTGGCTCCTGCGATTTCTTCGGTGGTGTGTGTCTCGAGGAGAGGCTGAGGGAGCTGGGGTTGTTTAGCCTGGGGAGCCCTGCATCGTGCCAGCCCCAGAGGACATGTTCATCACACAGCCCAGGCCGTCTCTGTGGAGCCTTTCGTCGCCCCGCGCTGAAGGAGCCCTGAATGGCGGCACCCCGGAGGAGCCCTTTGCCAGATGTCACCGGAGGAGCCTGTCATCGCCGCATCATTGCGTTTGCTCTTTTGTATGGCGTTTGGTTGGGTGTATTTGATTGTACGGCATCTTCTGTGTCTCTTAAGTGGTCTGTACAATGTCCTTTGTCGGGGATGGGCTGTAGCAAGGGCGGGGGGTACATGGTGGAGCGTACTGTAGTTGGTTTTGTGTTCCGTAGTGCGTCGTCCTGTGTCTACTGAGTATTGCATGATCTGATCTGGACTGTATTTTGTGCTGTATGTATTGTTTTGGTTTTGCGTGGTTTAGTGCTTATTGTACTGAGGGTCTCTTGAGCTGTATCTTGTATTTCCGGCCTAGTGGGTATGGTGTGCGTAGGGTTGTATTTTGTATCCTATGGTACGTCTTGTGTTTTCTGCTGGGCTGTTTGTACTACGTGGTATGACGTATTGTATTTCAAGTCTGTTCTTTCCAGCGTGGTATGAGTCGTGTTGCATTGCGCTCGCACCACCCCAGAGGAGATGCTGATAGCGTTGCTCCTGGAGAGCCCCCAGTGGCGCCGCCCCGGAGCAGCCCTGTAGCGCAGCGCCGCAGGGGAGCGATTGGTGGCAAAGCGCCTCGGGAGCCCCTCGTCGTGCCGCAGAGGAGCAGCCCTTTGTTACACTGCCGCGGAGGAGCCGATGGTGGCAGCGCCCTGGAGGAGCCATTTGTTGCTTTGTGCTGGAGGAGCCCGTGCTAGTGCCGTTGCGCAGGCGTCCTTGTTGTCGCCCCGTCGGAGGAGCGTGTCTTGGCGCCTCCCCAGAGGTTGGCTTTGTGCCGCCGCAGCAGAGCAGTGGTTAGCAGGGAGCGCCGGAGGAGCAGTTTGTTTGATGCCCAGCTCTTCTTGGAGCCCCTTTGGTGCAGCGGAGCAGCTGTTGGTGGTGCCATGCTGGTGGGGCCCTTGGTGGTGCAGCATTGGAGGAGCCCCTGATGGCTTGGCGGCAGAGGAGCCCTTTTGTCTTTCCGCTCTGGAGGAGTCCTTGGTTGCGCAGCCCTGGAGGAGCCTTTCTTTGTGCCGCCCCGCAGGAGCCGCTTCTCGTGCGGCCTGCTAGGGCACCTGTGTCAACTTATGTTGGAGGAGCCCTGCATCGCAGTGCCCCACGGGAGATCTTCCTGACGCTGGTGATTTGGTACGTACCCTAGGGTAGGTACTGTGGGTCTGGTCCCTGCCTGTGGTATCTCCTGTCCGGTCTGGGATGGTGTCGCATTGTAGTTGGCCTGTATTTTTCTACTGTGGTACTTGTATTTTGTATTGTAGCATATGTATTGTGTGTATGGAGTCGTAGTTCTTGTACAGTGTGTGCTGTATGGTATACATTGCATGGGATGGATTTTGTTTTCTGTAGAGTATTTTTTACTGTCTGTTCAGTATTCTGTGTATTCTTTGTGCTGTCTTTTATTGTGCAGGATGATTTTGATGGTATGTATTCGTGTTTTGTTTTCTGTTGTATGTTATATGTATTGCATAGTACCTTCTGTTGTGTGTCGTTTACTGGGTTTTGTCTTGTTTTGCCTGTATTTTCTGGTACGTATTGTCTTTTGCGGTATTTCCCGCCCAGATTCTGTTTCCTGTCTTGTCTTTTGCGTCTGGTTTTGTGCGCTGTTTCTGGAAGTGTCTTGTGACATGCGCTATGGTTTGTAATGTACTGGCTCCTGCGATTTCTTCGGTGGTGTGTGTCTCGAGGAGAGGCTGAGGGAGCTGGGGTTGTTTAGCCTGGGGAGCCCTGCATCGTGCTAGCCCCAGAGGACATGTTCATCACACAGCCCAGGCCGTCTCTGTGGAGCCTTTCGTCGCCCCGCGCTGAAGGAGCCCTGAATGGCGGCACCCCGGAGGAGCCCTTTGCCAGATGTCACCGGAGGAGCCTGTCATAGCCGCATCATTGCGTTTGCTCTTTTGTATGGCGTTTGGTTGGGTGTATTTGATTGTACGGCATCTTCTGTGTCTCTTAAGTGGTCTGTACAATGTCCTTTGTCGGGGATGGGTTGTAGCAAGGGCGGGGGGTACATGGTGGAGCGTACTGTAGTTGGTTTTGTGTTCCGTAGTGCGTCGTCCTGTGTCTACTGAGTATTGCATGATCTGATCTGGACTGTATTTTGTGCTGTATGTATTGTTTTGGTTTTGCGTGGTTTAGTGCTTATTGTACTGAGGGTCTCTTGAGCTGTATCTTGTATTTCCGGCCTAGTGGGTATGGTGTGCGTAGGGTTGTATTTTGTATCCTATGGTATGTCTTGTGTTTTCTGCTGGGCTGTTTGTACTACGTGGTATGACGTATTGTATTTCAAGTCTGTTCTTTCCAGCGTGGTATGAGTCGTGTTGCATTGCGCTCGCACCACCCCAGAGGAGATGCTGATAGCGTTGCTCCTGGAGAGCCCCCAGTGGCGCCGCCCCGGAGCAGCCCTGTAGCGCAGCGCCGCAGGGGAGCGATTGGTGGCAAAGCGCCTCGGGAGCCCCTCGTCGTGCCGCAGAGGAGCAGCCCTTTGTTACACTGCCGCGGAGGAGCCGATGGTGGCAGCGCCCTGGAGGAGCCATTTGTTGCTTTGCGCTGGAGGAGCCCGTGCTAGTGCCGTTGCGCAGGCGTCCTTGTTGTCGCCCCGTCGGAGGAGCGTGTCTTGGCGCCTCCCCAGAGGTTGGCTTTGTGCCGCCGCAGCAGAGCAGTGGTTAGCAGGGAGCGCCGGAGGAGCAGTTTGTTTGATGCCCAGCTCTTCTTGGAGCCCCTTTGGTGCAGCGGAGCAGCTGTTGGTGGTGCCATGCTGGTGGGGCCCTTGGTGGTGCAGCATTGGAGGAGCCCCTGATGGCTTGGCAGCAGAGGAGCCCTTTTGTCTTTCCGCTCTGGAGGAGTCCTTGGTTGCGCAGCCCTGGAGGAGCCTTTCTTTGTGCCGCCCCGCAGGAGCCGCTTCTCGTGCGGCCTGCTAGGGCACCTGTGTCAACTTATGTTGGAGGAGCCCTGCATCGCAGTGCCCCACGGGAGATCTTCCTGACGCTGGTGATTTGGTACGTACCCTAGGGTAGGTACTGTGGGTCTGGTCCCTGCCTGTGGTATCTCCTGTCCGGTCTGGGATGGTGTCGCATTGTAGTTGGCCTGTATTTTTCTACTGTGGTACTTGTATTTTGTATTGTAGCATATGTATTGTGTGTATGGAGTCGTAGTTCTTGTACAGTGTGTGCTGTATGGTATACATTGCATGGGATGGATTTTGTTTTCTGTAGAGTATTTTTTACTGTCTGTTCAGTATTCTGTGTATTCTTTGTGCTGTCTTTTATTGTGCAGGATGATTTTGATGGTATGTATTTGTGTTTTGTTTTCTGTTGTATGTTATATGTATTGCATAGTACCTTCTGTTGTGTGTCGTTTACTGGGTTTTGTCTTGTTTTGCCTGTATTTTCTGGTACGTATTGTCTTTTGCGGTATTTCCCGCCCAGATTCTGTTTCCTGTCTTGTCTTTTGCGTCTGGTTTTGTGCGCTGTTTCTGGAAGTGTCTTGTGACATGCGCTATGGTTTGTAATGTACTGGCTCCTGCGATTTCTTCGGTGGTGTGTGTCTCGAGGAGAGGCTGAGGGAGCTGGGGTTGTTTAGCCTGGGGAGCCCTGCATCGTGCCAGCCCCAGAGGACATGTTCATCACACAGCCCAGGCCGTCTCTGTGGAGCCTTTCGTCGCCCCGCGCTGAAGGAGCCCTGAATGGCGGCACCCCGGAGGAGCCCTTTGCCAGATGTCACCGGAGGAGCCTGTCATCGCCGCATCATTGCGTTTGCTCTTTTGTATGGCGTTTGGTTGGGTGTATTTGATTGTACGGCATCTTCTGTGTCTCTTAAGTGGTCTGTACAATGTCCTTTGTCGGGGATGGGCTGTAGCAAGGGCGGGGGGTACATGGTGGAGCGTACTGTAGTTGGTTTTGTGTTCCGTATTGCGTCGTCCTGTGTCTACTGAGTATTGCATGATCTGATCTGGACTGTATTTTGTGCTGTATGTATTGTTTTGGTTTTGCGTGGTTTAGTGCTTATTGTACTGAGGGTCTCTTGAGCTGTATCTTGTATTTCCGGCCTAGTGGGTATGGTGTGCGTAGGGTTGTATTTTGTATCCTATGGTACGTCTTGTGTTTTCTGCTGGGCTGTTTGTACTACGTGGTATGACGTATTGTATTTCAAGTCTGTTCTTTCCAGCGTGGTATGAGTCGTGTTGCATTGCGCTCGCACCACCCCAGAGGAGATGCTGATAGCGTTGCTCCTGGAGAGCCCCCAGTGGCGCCGCCCCGGAGCAGCCCTGTAGCGCAGCGCCGCAGGGGAGCGATTGGTGGCAAAGCGCCTCGGGAGCCCCTCGTCGTGCCGCAGAGGAGCAGCCCTTTGTTACACTGCCGCGGAGGAGCCGATGGTGGCAGCGCCCTGGAGGAGCCATTTGTTGCTTTGCGCTGGAGGAGCCCGTGCTAGTGCCGTTGCGCAGGCGTCCTTGTTGTCGCCCCGTCGGAGGAGCGTGTCTTGGCGCCTCCCCAGAGGTTGGCTTTGTGCCGCCGCAGCAGAGCAGTGGTTAGCAGGGAGCGCCGGAGGAGCAGTTTGTTTGATGCCCAGCTCTTCTTGGAGCCCCTTTGGTGCAGCGGAGCAGCTGTTGGTGGTGCCATGCTGGTGGGGCCCTTGGTGGTGCAGCATTGGAGGAGCCCCTGATGGCTTGGCGGCAGAGGAGCCCTTTTGTCTTTCCGCTCTGGAGGAGTCCTTGGTTGCGCAGCCCTGGAGGAGCCTTTCTTTGTGCCGCCCCACAGGAGCCGCTTCTCGTGCGGCCTGCTAGGGCACCTGTGTCAACTTATGTTGGAGGAGCCCTGCATCGCAGTGCCCCACGGGAGATCTTCCTGACGCTGGTGATTTGGTACGTACCCTAGGGTAGGTACTGTGGGTCTGGTCCCTGCCTGTGGTATCTCCTGTCCGGTCTGGGATGGTGTCGCATTGTAGTTGGCCTGTATTTTTCTACTGTGGTACTTGTATTTTGTATTGTAGCATATGTATTGTGTGTATGGAGTCGTAGTTCTTGTACAGTGTGTGCTGTATGGTATACATTGCATGGGATGGATTTTGTTTTCTGTAGAGTATTTTTTACTGTCTGTTCAGTATTCTGTGTATTCTTTGTGCTGTCTTTTATTGTGCAGGATGATTTTGATGGTATGTATTCGTGTTTTGTTTTCTGTTGTATGTTATATGTATTGCATAGTACCTTCTGTTGTGTGTCGTTTACTGGGTTTTGTCTTGTTTTGCCTGTATTTTCTGGTACGTATTGTCTTTTGCGGTATTTCCCGCCCAGATTCTGTTTCCTGTCTTGTCTTTTGCGTCTGGTTTTGTGCGCTGTTTCTGGAAGTGTCTTGTGACATGCGCTATGGTTTGTAATGTACTGGCTCCTGCGATTTCTTCGGTGGTGTGTGTCTCGAGGAGAGGCTGAGGGAGCTGGGGTTGTTTAGCCTGGGGAGCCCTGCATCGTGCCAGCCCCAGAGGACATGTTCATCACACAGCCCAGGCCGTCTCTGTGGAGCCTTTCGTCGCCCCGCGCTGAAGGAGCCCTGAATGGCGGCACCCCGGAGGAGCCCTTTGCCAGATGTCACCGGAGGAGCCTGTCATCGCCGCATCATTGCGTTTGCTCTTTTGTATGGCGTTTGGTTGGGTGTATTTGATTGTACGGCATCTTCTGTGTCTCTTAAGTGGTCTGTACAATGTCCTTTGTCGGGGATGGGTTGTAGCAAGGGCGGGGGGTACATGGTGGAGCGTACTGTAGTTGGTTTTGTGTTCCGTAGTGCGTCGTCCTGTGTCTACTGAGTATTGCATGATCTGATCTGGACTGTATTTTGTGCTGTATGTATTGTTTTGGTTTAGCGTGGTTTAGTGCTTATTGTACTGAGGGTCTCTTGAGCTGTATCTTGTATTTCCGGCCTAGTGGGTATGGTGTGCGTAGGGTTGTATTTTGTATCCTATGGTACGTCTTGTGTTTTCTGCTGGGCTGTTTGTAATACGTGGTATGACGTATTGTATTTCAAGTCTGTTCTTTCCAGCGTGGTATGAGTCGTGTTGCATTGCGCTCGCACCACCCCAGAGGAGATGCTGATAGCGTTGCTCCTGGAGAGCCCCCAGTGGCGCCGCCCCGGAGCAGCCCTGTAGCGCAGCGCCGCAGGGGAGCGATTGGTGGCAAAGCGCCTCGGGAGCCCCTCGTCGTGCCGCAGAGGAGCAGCCCTTTGTTACACTGCCGCGGAGGAGCCGATGGTGGCAGCGCCCTGGAGGAGCCATTTGTTGCTTTGCGCTGGAGGAGCCCGTGCTAGTGCCGTTGCGCAGGCGTCCTTGTTGTCGCCCCGTCGGAGGAGCGTGTCTTGGCGCCTCCCCAGAGGTTGGCTTTGTGCCGCCGCAGCAGAGCAGTGGTTAGCAGGGAGCGCCGGAGGAGCAGTTTGTTTGATGCCCAGCTCTTCTTGGAGCCCCTTTGGTGCAGCGGAGCAGCTGTTGGTGGTGCCATGCTGGTGGGGCCCTTGGTGGTGCAGCATTGGAGGAGCCCCTGATGGCTTGGCGGCAGAGGAGCCCTTTTGTCTTTCCGCTCTGGAGGAGTCCTTGGTTGCGCAGCCCTGGAGGAGCCTTTCTTTGTGCCGCCCCGCAGGAGCCGCTTCTCGTGCGGCCTGCTAGGGCACCTGTGTCAACTTATGTTGGAGGAGCCCTGCATCGCAGTGCCCCACGGGAGATCTTCCTGACGCTGGTGATTTGGTACGTACCCTAGGGTAGGTACTGTGGGTCTGGTCCCTGCCTGTGGTATCTCCTGTCCGGTCTGGGATGGTGTCGCATTGTAGTTGGCCTGTATTTTTCTACTGTGGTACTTGTATTTTGTATTGTAGCATATGTATTGTGTGTATGGAGTCGTAGTTCTTGTACAGTGTGTGCTGTATGGTATACATTGCATGGGATGGATTTTGTTTTCTGTAGAGTATTTTTTACTGTCTGTTCAGTATTCTGTGTATTCTTTGTGCTGTCTTTTATTGTGCAGGATGATTTTGATGGTATGTATTCGTGTTTTGTTTTCTGTTGTATGTTATATGTATTGCATAGTACCTTCTGTTGTGTGTCGTTTACTGGGTTTTGTCTTGTTTTGCCTGTATTTTCTGGTACGTATTGTCTTTTGCGGTATTTCCCGCCCAGATTCTGTTTCCTGTCTTGTCTTTTGCGTCTGGTTTTGTGCGCTGTTTCTGGAAGTGTCTTGTGACATGCGCTATGGTTTGTAATGTACTGGCTCCTGCGATTTCTTCGGTGGTGTGTGTCTCGAGGAGAGGCTGAGGGAGCTGGGGTTGTTTAGCCTGGGGAGCCCTGCATCGTGCCAGCCCCAGAGGACATGTTCATCACACAGCCCAGGCCGTCTCTGTGGAGCCTTTCGTCGCCCCGCGCTGAAGGAGCCCTGAATGGCGGCACCCCGGAGGAGCCCTTTGCCAGATGTCACCGGAGGAGCCTGTCATCGCCGCATCATTGCGTTTGCTCTTTTGTATGGCGTTTGGTTGGGTGTATTTGATTGTACGGCATCTTCTGTGTCTCTTAAGTGGTCTGTACAATGTCCTTTGTCGGGGATGGGCTGTAGCAAGGGCGGGGGGTACATGGTGGAGCGTACTGTAGTTGGTTTTGTGTTCCGTATTGCGTCGTCCTGTGTCTACTGAGTATTGCATGATCTGATCTGGACTGTATTTTGTGCTGTATGTATTGTTTTGGTTTTGCGTGGTTTAGTGCTTATTGTACTGAGGGTCTCTTGAGCTGTATCTTGTATTTCCGGCCTAGTGGGTATGGTGTGCGTAGGGTTGTATTTTGTATCCTATGGTACGTCTTGTGTTTTCTGCTGGGCTGTTTGTACTACGTGGTATGACGTATTGTATTTCAAGTCTGTTCTTTCCAGCGTGGTATGAGTCGTGTTGCATTGCGCTCGCACCACCCCAGAGGAGATGCTGATAGCGTTGCTCCTGGAGAGCCCCCAGTGGCGCCGCCCCGGAGCAGCCCTGTAGCGCAGCGCCGCAGGGGAGCGATTGGTGGCAAAGCGCCTCGGGAGCCCCTCGTCGTGCCGCAGAGG
Source organism: Falco cherrug (assembly GCF_023634085.1). Taxonomy (NCBI): domain Eukaryota; kingdom Metazoa; phylum Chordata; class Aves; order Falconiformes; family Falconidae; genus Falco; species Falco cherrug. The sequence goes on from NC_073709.1 coordinate 828,803, forward strand.
AGCAGCCCTTTGTTACGCTGCCGCGGAGGAGCCGATGGTGGCAGCGCCCTGGAGGAGCCATTTGTTGCTTTGCGCTGGAGGAGCCCGTGCTAGTGCCGTTGCGCAGGCGTCCTTGTTGTCGCCCCGTCGGAGGAGCGTGTCTTGGCGCCTCCCCAGAGGTTGGCTTTGTGCCGCCGCAGCAGAGCAGTGGTTAGCAGGGAGCGCCGGAGGAGCAGTTTGTTTGATGCCCAGCTCTTCTTGGAGCCCCTTTGGTGCAGCGGAGCAGCTGTTGGTGGTGCCATGCTGGTGGGGCCCTTGGTGGTGCAGCATTGGAGGAGCCCCTGATGGCTTGGCGGCAGAGGAGCCCTTTTGTCTTTCCGCTCTGGAGGAGTCCTTGGTTGCGCAGCCCTGGAGGAGCCTTTCTTTGTGCCGCCCCGCAGGAGCCGCTTCTCGTGCGGCCTGCTAGGGCACCTGTGTCAACTTATGTTGGAGGAGCCCTGCATCGCAGTGCCCCACGGGAGATCTTCCTGACGCTGGTGATTTGGTACGTACCCTAGGGTAGGTACTGTGGGTCTGGTCCCTGCCTGTGGTATCTCCTGTCCGGTCTGGGATGGTGTCGCATTGTAGTTGGCCTGTATTTTTCTACTGTGGTACTTGTATTTTGTATTGTAGCATATGTATTGTGTGTATGGAGTCGTAGTTCTTGTACAGTGTGTGCTGTATGGTATACATTGCATGGGATGGATTTTGTTTTCTGTAGAGTATTTTTTACTGTCTGTTCAGTATTCTGTGTATTCTTTGTGCTGTCTTTTATTGTGCAGGATGATTTTGATGGTATGTATTCGTGTTTTGTTTTCTGTTGTATGTTATATGTATTGCATAGTACCTTCTGTTGTGTGTCGTTTACTGGGTTTTGTCTTGTTTTGCCTGTATTTTCTGGTACGTATTGTCTTTTGCGGTATTTCCCGCCCAGATTCTGTTTCCTGTCTTGTCTTTTGCGTCTGGTTTTGTGCGCTGTTTCTGGAAGTGTCTTGTGACATGCGCTATGGTTTGTAATGTACTGGCTCCTGCGATTTCTTCGGTGGTGTGTGTCTCGAGGAGAGGCTGAGGGAGCTGGGGTTGTTTAGCCTGGGGAGCCCTGCATCGTGCCAGCCCCAGAGGACATGTTCATCACACAGCCCAGGCCGTCTCTGTGGAGCCTTTCGTCGCCCCGCGCTGAAGGAGCCCTGAATGGCGGCACCCCGGAGGAGCCCTTTGCCAGATGTCACCGGAGGAGCCTGTCATCGCCGCATCATTGCGTTTGCTCTTTTGTATGGCGTTTGGTTGGGTGTATTTGATTGTACGGCATCTTCTGTGTCTCTTAAGTGGTCTGTACAATGTCCTTTGTCGGGGATGGGTTGTAGCAAGGGCGGGGGGTACATGGTGGAGCGTACTGTAGTTGGTTTTGTGTTCCGTAGTGCGTCGTCCTGTGTCTACTGAGTATTGCATGATCTGATCTGGACTGTATTTTGTGCTGTATGTATTGTTTTGGTTTAGCGTGGTTTAGTGCTTATTGTACTGAGGGTCTCTTGAGCTGTATCTTGTATTTCCGGCCTAGTGGGTATGGTGTGCGTAGGGTTGTATTTTGTATCCTATGGTACGTCTTGTGTTTTCTGCTGGGCTGTTTGTACTACGTGGTATGACGTATTGTATTTCAAGTCTGTTCTTTCCAGCGTGGTATGAGTCGTGTTGCATTGCGCTCGCACCACCCCAGAGGAGATGCTGATAGCGTTGCTCCTGGAGAGCCCCCAGTGGCGCCGCCCCGGAGCAGCCCTGTAGCGCAGCGCCGCAGGGGAGCGATTGGTGGCAAAGCGCCTCGGGAGCCCCTCGTCGTGCCGCAGAGGAGCAGCCCTTTGTTACACTGCCGCGGAGGAGCCGATGGTGGCAGCGCCCTGGAGGAGCCATTTGTTGCTTTGCGCTGGAGGAGCCCGTGCTAGTGCCGTTGCGCAGGCGTCCTTGTTGTCGCCCCGTCGGAGGAGCGTGTCTTGGCGCCTCCCCAGAGGTTGGCTTTGTGCCGCCGCAGCAGAGCAGTGGTTAGCAGGGAGCGCCGGAGGAGCAGTTTGTTTGATGCCCAGCTCTTCTTGGAGCCCCTTTGGTGCAGCGGAGCAGCTGTTGGTGGTGCCATGCTGGTGGGGCCCTTGGTGGTGCAGCATTGGAGGAGCCCCTGATGGCTTGGCGGCAGAGGAGCCCTTTTGTCTTTCCGCTCTGGAGGAGTCCTTGGTTGCGCAGCCCTGGAGGAGCCTTTCTTTGTGCCGCCCCGCAGGAGCCGCTTCTCGTGCGGCCTGCTAGGGCACCTGTGTCAACTTATGTTGGAGGAGCCCTGCATCGCAGTGCCCCACGGGAGATCTTCCTGACGCTGGTGATTTGGTACGTACCCTAGGGTAGGTACTGTGGGTCTGGTCCCTGCCTGTGGTATCTCCTGTCCGGTCTGGGATGGTGTCGCATTGTAGTTGGCCTGTATTTTTCTACTGTGGTACTTGTATTTTGTATTGTAGCATATGTATTGTGTGTATGGAGTCGTAGTTCTTGTACAGTGTGTGCTGTATGGTATACATTGCATGGGATGGATTTTGTTTTCTGTAGAGTATTTTTTACTGTCTGTTCAGTATTCTGTGTATTCTTTGTGCTGTCTTTTATTGTGCAGGATGATTTTGATGGTATGTATTCGTGTTTTGTTTTCTGTTGTATGTTATATGTATTGCATAGTACCTTCTGTTGTGTGTCGTTTACTGGGTTTTGTCTTGTTTTGCCTGTATTTTCTGGTACGTATTGTCTTTTGCGGTATTTCCCGCCCAGATTCTGTTTCCTGTCTTGTCTTTTGCGTCTGGTTTTGTGCGCTGTTTCTGGAAGTGTCTTGTGACATGCGCTATGGTTTGTAATGTACTGGCTCCTGCGATTTCTTCGGTGGTGTGTGTCTTGAGGAGAGGCTGAGGGAGCTGGGGTTGTTTAGCCTGGGGAGCCCTGCATCGTGCCAGCCCCAGAGGACATGTTCATCACACAGCCCAGGCCGTCTCTGTGGAGCCTTTCGTCGCCCCGCGCTGAAGGAGCCCTGAATGGCGGCACCCCGGAGGAGCCCTTTGCCAGATGTCACCGGAGGAGCCTGTCATCGCCGCATCATTGCGTTTGCTCTTTTGTATGGCGTTTGGTTGGGTGTATTTGATTGTACGGCATCTTCTGTGTCTCTTAAGTGGTCTGTACAATGTCCTTTGTCGGGGATGGGTTGTAGCAAGGGCGGGGGGTACATGGTGGAGCGTACTGTAGTTGGTTTTGTGTTCCGTAGTGCGTCGTCCTGTGTCTACTGAGTATTGCATGATCTGATCTGGACTGTATTTTGTGCTGTATGTATTGTTTTGGTTTTGCGTGGTTTAGTGCTTATTGTACTGAGGGTCTCTTGAGCTGTATCTTGTATTTCCGGCCTAGTGGGTATGGTGTGCGTAGGGTTGTATTGTGTATCCTATGGTACGTCTTGTGTTTTCTGCTGGGCTGTTTGTACTACGTGGTATGACGTATTGTATTTCAAGTCTGTTCTTTCCAGCGTGGTATGAGTCGTGTTGCATTGCGCTCGCACCACCCCAGAGGAGATGCTGATAGCGTTGCTCCTGGAGAGCCCCCAGTGGCGCCGCCCCGGAGCAGCCCTGTAGCGCAGCGCCGCAGGGGAGCGATTGGTGGCAAAGCGCCTCGGGAGCCCCTCGTCGTGCCGCAGAGGAGCAGCCCTTTGTTACGCTGCCGCGGAGGAGCCGATGGTGGCAGCGCCCTGGAGGAGCCATTTGTTGCTTTGCGCTGGAGGAGCCCGTGCTAGTGCCGTTGCGCTGGCGTCCTTGTTGTCGCCCCGTCGGAGGAGCGTGTCTTGGCGCCTCCCCAGAGGTTGGCTTTGTGCCGCCGCAGCAGAGCAGTGGTTAGCAGGGAGCGCCGGAGGAGCAGTTTGTTTGATGCCCAGCTCTTCTTGGAGCCCCTTTGGTGCAGCGGAGCAGCTGTTGGTGGTGCCATGCTGGTGGGGCCCTTGGTGGTGCAGCATTGGAGGAGCCCCTGATGGCTTGGCGGCAGAGGAGCCCTTTTGTCTTTCCGCTCTGGAGGAGTCCTTGGTTGCGCAGCCCTGGAGGAGCCTTTCTTTGTGCCGCCCCGCAGGAGCCGCTTCCCGTGCTGCCTGCTAGGGCACCTGTGTCAACTTATGTTGGAGGAGCCCTGCATCGCAGTGCCCCACGGGAGATCTTCCTGACGCTGGTGATTTGGTACGTACCCTAGGGTAGGTACTGTGGGTCTGGTCCCTGCCTGTGGTATCTCCTGTCCGGTCTGGGATGGTGTCGCATTGTAGTTGGCCTGTATTTTTCTACTGTGGTACTTGTATTTTGTATTGTAGCATATGTATTGTGTGTATGGAGTCGTAGTTCTTGTACAGTGTGTGCTGTATGGTATACATTGCATGGGATGGATTTTGTTTTCTGTAGAGTATTTTTTACTGTCTGTTCAGTATTCTGTGTATTCTTTGTGCTGTCTTTTATTGTGCAGGATGATTTTGATGGTATGTATTCGTGTTTTGTTTTCTGTTGTATGTTATATGTATTGCATAGTACCTTCTGTTGTGTGTCGTTTACTGGGTTTTGTCTTGTTTTGCCTGTATTTTCTGGTACGTATTGTCTTTTGCGGTATTTCCCGCCCAGATTCTGTTTCCTGTCTTGTCTTTTGCGTCTGGTTTTGTGCGCTGTTTCTGGAAGTGTCTTGTGACATGCGCTATGGTTTGTAATGTACTGGCTCCTGCGATTTCTTCGGTGGTGTGTGTCTCGAGGAGAGGCTGAGGGAGCTGGGGTTGTTTAGCCTGGGGAGCCCTGCATCGTGCCAGCCCCAGAGGACATGTTCATCACACAGCCCAGGCCGTCTCTGTGGAGCCTTTCGTCGCCCCGCGCTGAAGGAGCCCTGAATGGCAGCACCCCGGAGGAGCCCTTTGCCAGATGTCACCGGAGGAGCCTGTCATCGCCGCATCATTGCGTTTGCTCTTTTGTATGGCGTTTGGTTGGGTGTATTTGATTGTACGGCATCTTCTGTGTCTCTTAAGTGGTCTGTACAATGTCCTTTGTCGGGGATGGGTTGTAGCAAGGGCGGGGGGTACATGGTGGAGCGTACTGTAGTTGGTTTTGTGTTCCGTAGTGCGTCGTCCTGTGTCTACTGAGTATTGCATGATCTGATCTGGACTGTATTTTGTGCTGTATGTATTGTTTTGGTTTAGCGTGGTTTAGTGCTTATTGTACTGAGGGTCTCTTGAGCTGTATCTTGTATTTCCGGCCTAGTGGGTATGGTGTGCGTAGGGTTGTATTTTGTATCCTATGGTACGTCTTGTGTTTTCTGCTGGGCTGTTTGTACTACGTGGTATGACGTATTGTATTTCAAGTCTGTTCTTTCCAGCGTGGTATGAGTCGTGTTGCATTGCGCTCGCACCACCCCAGAGGAGATGCTGATAGCGTTGCTCCTGGAGAGCCCCCAGTGGCGCCGCCCCGGAGCAGCCCTGTAGCGCAGCGCCGCAGGGGAGCGATTGGTGGCAAAGCGCCTCGGGAGCCCCTCGTCGTGCCGCAGAGGAGCAGCCCTTTGTTACACTGCCGCGGAGGAGCCGATGGTGGCAGCGCCCTGGAGGAGCCATTTGTTGCTTTGCGCTGGAGGAGCCCGTGCTAGTGCCGTTGCGCAGGCGTCCTTGTTGTCGCCCCGTCGGAGGAGCGTGTCTTGGCGCCTCCCCAGAGGTTGGCTTTGTGCCGCCGCAGCAGAGCAGTGGTTAGCAGGGAGCGCCGGAGGAGCAGTTTGTTTGATGCCCAGCTCTTCTTGGAGCCCCTTTGGTGCAGCGGAGCAGCTGTTGGTGGTGCCATGCTGGTGGGGCCCTTGGTGGTGCAGCATTGGAGGAGCCCCTGATGGCTTGGCGGCAGAGGAGCCCTTTTGTCTTTCCGCTCTGGAGGAGTCCTTGGTTGCGCAGCCCTGGAGGAGCCTTTCTTTGTGCCGCCCCGCAGGAGCCGCTTCTCGTGCGGCCTGCTAGGGCACCTGTGTCAACTTATGTTGGAGGAGCCCTGCATCGCAGTGCCCCACGGGAGATCTTCCTGACGCTGGTGATTTGGTACGTACCCTAGGGTAGGTACTGTGGGTCTGGTCCCTGCCTGTGGTATCTCCTGTCCGGTCTGGGATGGTGTCGCATTGTAGTTGGCCTGTATTTTTCTACTGTGGTACTTGTATTTTGTATTGTAGCATATGTATTGTGTGTATGGAGTCGTAGTTCTTGTACAGTGTGTGCTGTATGGTATACATTGCATGGGATGGATTTTGTTTTCTGTAGAGTATTTTTTACTGTCTGTTCAGTATTCTGTGTATTCTTTGTGCTGTCTTTTATTGTGCAGGATGATTTTGATGGTATGTATTCGTGTTTTGTTTTCTGTTGTATGTTATATGTATTGCATAGTACCTTCTGTTGTGTGTCGTTTACTGGGTTTTGTCTTGTTTTGCCTGTATTTTCTGGTACGTATTGTCTTTTGCGGTATTTCCCGCCCAGATTCTGTTTCCTGTCTTGTCTTTTGCGTCTGGTTTTGTGCGCTGTTTCTGGAAGTGTCTTGTGACATGCGCTATGGTTTGTAATGTACTGGCTCCTGCGATTTCTTCGGTGGTGTGTGTCTCGAGGAGAGGCTGAGGGAGCTGGGGTTGTTTAGCCTGGGGAGCCCTGCATCGTGCCAGCCCCAGAGGACATGTTCATCACACAGCCCAGGCCGTCTCTGTGGAGCCTTTCGTCGCCCCGCGCTGAAGGAGCCCTGAATGGCGGCACCCCGGAGGAGCCCTTTGCCAGATGTCACCGGAGGAGCCTGTCATCGCCGCATCATTGCGTTTGCTCTTTTGTATGGCGTTTGGTTGGGTGTATTTGATTGTACGGCATCTTCTGTGTCTCTTAAGTGGTCTGTACAATGTCCTTTGTCGGGGATGGGTTGTAGCAAGGGCGGGGGGTACATGGTGGAGCGTACTGTAGTTGGTTTTGTGTTCCGTAGTGCGTCGTCCTGTGTCTACTGAGTATTGCATGATCTGATCTGGACTGTATTTTGTGCTGTATGTATTGTTTTGGTTTAGCGTGGTTTAGTGCTTATTGTACTGAGGGTCTCTTGAGCTGTATCTTGTATTTCCGGCCTAGTGGGTATGGTGTGCGTAGGGTTGTATTTTGTATCCTATGGTACGTCTTGTGTTTTCTGCTGGGCTGTTTGTACTACGTGGTATGACGTATTGTATTTCAAGTCTGTTCTTTCCAGCGTGGTATGAGTCGTGTTGCATTGCGCTCGCACCACCCCAGAGGAGATGCTGATAGCGTTGCTCCTGGAGAGCCCCCAGTGGCGCCGCCCCGGAGCAGCCCTGTAGCGCAGCGCCGCAGGGGAGCGATTGGTGGCAAAGCGCCTCGGGAGCCCCTCGTCGTGCCGCAGAGGAGCAGCCCTTTGTTACACTGCCGCGGAGGAGCCGATGGTGGCAGCGCCCTGGAGGAGCCATTTGTTGCTTTGCGCTGGAGGAGCCCGTGCTAGTGCCGTTGCGCAGGCGTCCTTGTTGTCGCCCCGTCGGAGGAGCGTGTCTTGGCGCCTCCCCAGAGGTTGGCTTTGTGCCGCCGCAGCAGAGCAGTGGTTAGCAGGGAGCGCCGGAGGAGCAGTTTGTTTGATGCCCAGCTCTTCTTGGAGCCCCTTTGGTGCAGCGGAGCAGCTGTTGGTGGTGCCATGCTGGTGGGGCCCTTGGTGGTGCAGCATTGGAGGAGCCCCTGATGGCTTGGCGGCAGAGGAGCCCTTTTGTCTTTCCGCTCTGGAGGAGTCCTTGGTTGCGCAGCCCTGGAGGAGCCTTTCTTTGTGCCGCCCCGCAGGAGCCGCTTCTCGTGCGGCCTGCTAGGGCACCTGTGTCAACTTATGTTGGAGGAGCCCTGCATCGCAGTGCCCCACGGGAGATCTTCCTGACGCTGGTGATTTGGTACGTACCCTAGGGTAGGTACTGTGGGTCTGGTCCCTGCCTGTGGTATCTCCTGTCCGGTCTGGGATGGTGTCGCATTGTAGTTGGCCTGTATTTTTCTACTGTGGTACTTGTATTTTGTATTGTAGCATATGTATTGTGTGTATGGAGTCGTAGTTCTTGTACAGTGTGTGCTGTATGGTATACATTGCATGGGATGGATTTTGTTTTCTGTAGAGTATTTTTTACTGTCTGTTCAGTATTCTGTGTATTCTTTGTGTTGTCTTTTATTGTGCAGGATGATTTTGATGGTATGTATTCGTGTTTTGTTTTCTGTTGTATGTTATATGTATTGCATAGTACCTTCTGTTGTGTGTCGTTTACTGGGTTTTGTCTTGTTTTGCCTGTATTTTCTGGTACGTATTGTCTTTTGCGGTATTTCCCGCCCAGATTCTGTTTCCTGTCTTGTCTTTTGCGTCTGGTTTTGTGCGCTGTTTCTGGAAGTGTCTTGTGACATGCGCTATGGTTTGTAATGTACTGGCTCTTGCGATTTCTTCGGTGGTGTGTGTCTCGAGGAGAGGCTGAGGGAGCTGGGGTTGTTTAGCCTGGGGAGCCCTGCATCGTGCCAGCCCCAGAGGACATGTTCATCACACAGCCCAGGCCGTCTCTGTGGAGCCTTTCGTCGCCCCGCGCTGAAGGAGCCCTGAATGGCGGCACCCCGGAGGAGCCCTTTGCCAGATGTCACCGGAGGAGCCTGTCATCGCCGCATCATTGCGTTTGCTCTTTTGTATGGCGTTTGGTTGGGTGTATTTGATTGTACGGCATCTTCTGTGTCTCTTAAGTGGTCTGTACAATGTCCTTTGTCGGGGATGGGTTGTAGCAAGGGCGGGGGGTACATGGTGGAGCGTACTGTAGTTGGTTTTGTGTTCCGTAGTGCGTCGTCCTGTGTCTACTGAGTATTGCATGATCTGATCTGGACTGTATTTTGTGCTGTATGTATTGTTTTGGTTTAGCGTGGTTTAGTGCTTATTGTACTGAGGGTCTCTTGAGCTGTATCTTGTATTTCCGGCCTAGTGGGTATGGTGTGCGTAGGGTTGTATTTTGTATCCTATGGTACGTCTTGTGTTTTCTGCTGGGCTGTTTGTACTACGTGGTATGACGTATTGTATTTCAAGTCTGTTCTTTCCAGCGTGGTATGAGTCGTGTTGCATTGCGCTCGCACCACCCCAGAGGAGATGCTGATAGCGTTGCTCCTGGAGAGCCCCCAGTGGCGCCGCCCCGGAGCAGCCCTGTAGCGCAGCGCCGCAGGGGAGCGATTGGTGGCAAAGCGCCTCGGGAGCCCCTCGTCGTGCCGCAGAGGAGCAGCCCTTTGTTACGCTGCCGAGGAGGAGCCGATGGTGGCAGCGCCCTGGAGGAGCCATTTGTTGCTTTGCGCTGGAGGAGCCCGTGCTAGTGCCGTTGCGCAGGCGTCCTTGTTGTCGCCCCGTCGGAGGAGCGTGTCTTGGCGCCTCCCCAGAGGTTGGCTTTGTGCCGCCGCAGCAGAGCAGTGGTTAGCAGGGAGCGCCGGAGGAGCAGTTTGTTTGATGCCCAGCTCTTCTTGGAGCCCCTTTGGTGCAGCGGAGCAGCTGTTGGTGGTGCCATGCTGGTGGGGCCCTTGGTGGTGCAGCATTGGAGGAGCCCCTGATGGCTTGGCGGCAGAGGAGCCCTTTTGTCTTTCCGCTCTGGAGGAGTCCTTGGTTGCGCAGCCCTGGAGGAGCCTTTCTTTGTGCCGCCCCGCAGGAGCCGCTTCTCGTGCGGCCTGCTAGGGCACCTGTGTCAACTTATGTTGGAGGAGCCCTGCATCGCAGTGCCCCACGGGAGATCTTCCTGACGCTGGTGATTTGGTACGTACTCTACGGTAGGTACTGCGGGTCTGGTCCCTGCCTGTGGTATCTCCTGTCCGGTCTGGGATGGTGTCGCATTGTAGTTGGCCTGTATTTTTCTACTGTGGTACTTGTATTTTGTATTGTAGCATATGTATTGTGTGTATGGAGTCGTAGTTCTTGTACAGTGTGTGCTGTATGGTATACATTGCATGGGATGGATTTTGTTTTCTGTAGAGTATTTTTTACTGTCTGTTCAGTATTCTGTGTATTCTTTGTGCTGTCTTTTATTGTGCAGGATGATTTTGATGGTATGTATTCGTGTTTTGTTTTCTGTTGTATGTTATATGTATTGCATAGTACCTTCTGTTGTGTGTCGTTTACTGGGTTTTGTCTTGTTTTGCCTGTATTTTCTGGTACGTATTGTCTTTTGCGGTATTTCCCGCCCAGATTCTGTTTCCTGTCTTGTCTTTTGCGTCTGGTTTTGTGCGCTGTTTCTGGAAGTGTCTTGTGACATGCGCTATGGTTTGTAATGTACTGGCTCCTGCGATTTCTTCGGTGGTGTGTGTCTCGAGGAGAGGCTGAGGGAGCTGGGGTTGTTTAGCCTGGGGAGCCCTGCATCGTGCCAGCCCCAGAGGACATGTTCATCACACAGCCCAGGCCGTCTCTGTGGAGCCTTTCGTCGCCCCGCGCTGAAGGAGCCCTGAATGGCGGCACCCCGGAGGAGCCCTTTGCCAGATGTCACCGGAGGAGCCTGTCATCGCCGCATCATTGCGTTTGCTCTTTTGTATGGCGTTTGGTTGGGTGTATTTGATTGTACGGCATCTTCTGTGTCTCTTAAGTGGTCTGTACAATGTCCTTTGTCGGGGATGGGTTGTAGCAAGGGCGGGGGGTACATGGTGGAGCGTACTGTAGTTGGTTTTGTGTTCCGTAGTGCGTCGTCCTGTGTCTACTGAGTATTGCATGATCTGATCTGGACTGTATTTTGTGCTGTATGTATTGTTTTGGTTTAGCGTGGTTTAGTGCTTATTGTACTGAGGGTCTCTTGAGCTGTATCTTGTATTTCCGGCCTAGTGGGTATGGTGTGCGTAGGGTTGTATTTTGTATCCTATGGTACGTCTTGTGTTTTCTGCTGGGCTGTTTGTACTACGTGGTATGACGTATTGTATTTCAAGTCTGTTCTTTCCAGCGTGGTATGAGTCGTGTTGCATTGCGCTCGCACCACCCCAGAGGAGATGCTGATAGCGTTGCTCCTGGAGAGCCCCCAGTGGCGCCGCCCCGGAGCAGCCCTGTAGCGCAGCGCCGCAGGGGAGCGATTGGTGGCAAAGCGCCTCGGGAGCCCCTCGTCGTGCCGCAGAGGAGCAGCCCTTTGTTACACTGCCGAGGAGGAGCCGATGGTGGCAGCGCCCTGGAGGAGCCATTTGTTGCTTTGCGCTGGAGGAGCCCGTGCTAGTGCCGTTGCGCAGGCGTCCTTGTTGTCGCCCCGTCGGAGGAGCGTGTCTTGGCGCCTCCCCAGAGGTTGGCTTTGTGCCGCCGCAGCAGAGCAGTGGTTAGCAGGGAGCGCCGGAGGAGCAGTTTGTTTGATGCCCAGCTCTTCTTGGAGCCCCTTTGGTGCAGCGGAGCAGCTGTTGGTGGTGCCATGCTGGTGGGGCCCTTGGTGGTGCAGCATTGGAGGAGCCCCTGATGGCTTGGCGGCAGAGGAGCCCTTTTGTCTTTCCGCTCTGGAGGAGTCCTTGGTTGCGCAGCCCTGGAGGAGCCTTTCTTTGTGCCGCCCCGCAGGAGCCGCTTCTCGTGCGGCCTGCTAGGGCACCTGTGTCAACTTATGTTGGAGGAGCCCTGCATCGCAGTGCCCCACGGGAGATCTTCCTGACGCTGGTGATTTGGTACGTACCCTAGGGTAGGTACTGTGGGTCTGGTCCCTGCCTGTGGTATCTCCTGTCCGGTCTGGGATGGTGTCGCATTGTAGTTGGCCTGTATTTTTCTACTGTGGTACTTGTATTTTGTATTGTAGCATATGTATTGTGTGTATGGAGTCGTAGTTCTTGTACAGTGTGTGCTGTATGGTATACATTGCATGGGATGGATTTTGTTTTCTGTAGAGTATTTTTTACTGTCTGTTCAGTATTCTGTGTATTCTTTGTGCTGTCTTTTATTGTGCAGGATGATTTTGATGGTATGTATTCGTGTTTTGTTTTCTGTTGTATGTTATATGTATTGCATAGTACCTTCTGTTGTGTGTCGTTTACTGGGTTTTGTCTTGTTTTGCCTGTATTTTCTGGTACGTATTGTCTTTTGCGGTATTTCCCGCCCAGATTCTGTTTCCTGTCTTGTCTTTTGCGTCTGGTTTTGTGCGCTGTTTCTGGAAGTGTCTTGTGACATGCGCTATGGTTTGTAATGTACTGGCTCTTGCGATTTCTTCGGTGGTGTGTGTCTCGAGGAGAGGCTGAGGGAGCTGGGGTTGTTTAGCCTGGGGAGCCCTGCATCGTGCCAGCCCCAGAGGACATGTTCATCACACAGCCCAGGCCGTCTCTGTGGAGCCTTTCGTCGCCCCGCGCTGAAGGAGCCCTGAATGGCGGCACCCCGGAGGAGCCCTTTGCCAGATGTCACCGGAGGAGCCTGTCATCGCCGCATCATTGCGTTTGCTCTTTTGTATGGCGTTTGGTTGGGTGTATTTGATTGTACGGCATCTTCTGTGTCTCTTAAGTGGTCTGTACAATGTCCTTTGTCGGGGATGGGTTGTAGCAAGGGCGGGGGGTACATGGTGGAGCGTACTGTAGTTGGTTTTGTGTTCCGTAGTGCGTCGTCCTGTGTCTACTGAGTATTGCATGATCTGATCTGGACTGTATTTTGTGCTGTATGTATTGTTTTGGTTTAGCGTGGTTTAGTGCTTATTGTACTGAGGGTCTCTTGAGCTGTATCTTGTATTTCCGGCCTAGTGGGTATGGTGTGCGTAGGGTTGTATTTTGTATCCTATGGTACGTCTTGTGTTTTCTGCTGGGCTGTTTGTACTACGTGGTATGACGTATTGTATTTCAAGTCTGTTCTTTCCAGCGTGGTATGAGTCGTGTTGCATTGCGCTCGCACCACCCCAGAGGAGATGCTGATAGCGTTGCTCCTGGAGAGCCCCCAGTGGCGCCGCCCCGGAGCAGCCCTGTAGCGCAGCGCCGCAGGGGAGCGATTGGTGGCAAAGCGCCTCGGGAGCCCCTCGTCGTGCCGCAGAGGAGCAGCCCTTTGTTACACTGCCGAGGAGGAGCCGATGGTGGCAGCGCCCTGGAGGAGCCATTTGTTGCTTTGCGCTGGAGGAGCCCGTGCTAGTGCCGTTGCGCAGGCGTCCTTGTTGTCGCCCCGTCGGAGGAGCGTGTCTTGGCGCCTCCCCAGAGGTTGGCTTTGTGCCGCCGCAGCAGAGCAGTGGTTAGCAGGGAGCGCCGGAGGAGCAGTTTGTTTGATGCCCAGCTCTTCTTGGAGCCCCTTTGGTGCAGCGGAGCAGCTGTTGGTGGTGCCATGCTGGTGGGGCCCTTGGTGGTGCAGCATTGGAGGAGCCCCTGATGGCTTGGCGGCAGAGGAGCCCTTTTGTCTTTCCGCTCTGGAGGAGTCCTTGGTTGCGCAGCCCTGGAGGAGCCTTTCTTTGTGCCGCCCCGCAGGAGCCGCTTCTCGTGCGGCCTGCTAGGGCACCTGTGTCAACTTATGTTGGAGGAGCCCTGCATCGCAGTGCCCCACGGGAGATCTTCCTGACGCTGGTGATTTGGTACGTACCCTAGGGTAGGTACTGTGGGTCTGGTCCCTGCCTGTGGTATCTCCTGTCCGGTCTGGGATGGTGTCGCATTGTAGTTGGCCTGTATTTTTCTACTGTGGTACTTGTATTTTGTATTGTAGCATATGTATTGTGTGTATGGAGTCGTAGTTCTTGTACAGTGTGTGCTGTATGGTATACATTGCATGGGATGGATTTTGTTTTCTGTAGAGTATTTTTTACTGTCTGTTCAGTATTCTGTGTATTCTTTGTGCTGTCTTTTATTGTGCAGGATGATTTTGATGGTATGTATTCGTGTTTTGTTTTCTGTTGTATGTTATATGTATTGCATAGTACCTTCTGTTGTGTGTCGTTTACTGGGTTTTGTCTTGTTTTGCCTGTATTTTCTGGTACGTATTGTCTTTTGCGGTATTTCCCGCCCAGATTCTGTTTCCTGTCTTGTCTTTTGCGTCTGGTTTTGTGCGCTGTTTCTGGAAGTGTCTTGTGACATGCGCTATGGTTTGTAATGTACTGGCTCTTGCGATTTCTTCGGTGGTGTGTGTCTCGAGGAGAGGCTGAGGGAGCTGGGGTTGTTTAGCCTGGGGAGCCCTGCATCGTGCCAGCCCCAGAGGACATGTTCATCACACAGCCCAGGCCGTCTCTGTGGAGCCTTTCGTCGCCCCGCGCTGAAGGAGCCCTGAATGGCGGCACCCCGGAGGAGCCCTTTGCCAGATGTCACCGGAGGAGCCTGTCATCGCCGCATCATTGCGTTTGCTCTTTTGTATGGCGTTTGGTTGGGTGTATTTGATTGTACGGCATCTTCTGTGTCTCTTAAGTGGTCTGTACAATGTCCTTTGTCGGGGATGGGTTGTAGCAAGGGCGGGGGGTACATGGTGGAGCGTACTGTAGTTGGTTTTGTGTTCCGTAGTGCGTCGTCCTGTGTCTACTGAGTATTGCATGATCTGATCTGGACTGTATTTTGTGCTGTATGTATTGTTTTGGTTTAGCGTGGTTTAGTGCTTATTGTACTGAGGGTCTCTTGAGCTGTATCTTGTATTTCCGGCCTAGTGGGTATGGTGTGCGTAGGGTTGTATTTTGTATCCTATGGTACGTCTTGTGTTTTCTGCTGGGCTGTTTGTACTACGTGGTATGACGTATTGTATTTCAAGTCTGTTCTTTCCAGCGTGGTATGAGTCGTGTTGCATTGCGCTCGCACCACCCCAGAGGAGATGCTGATAGCGTTGCTCCTGGAGAGCCCCCAGTGGCGCCGCCCCGGAGCAGCCCTGTAGCGCAGCGCCGCAGGGGAGCGATTGGTGGCAAAGCGCCTCGGGAGCCCCTCGTCGTGCCGCAGAGGAGCAGCCCTTTGTTACACTGCCGAGGAGGAGCCGATGGTGGCAGCGCCCTGGAGGAGCCATTTGTTGCTTTGCGCTGGAGGAGCCCGTGCTAGTGCCGTTGCGCAGGCGTCCTTGTTGTCGCCCCGTCGGAGGAGCGTGTCTTGGCGCCTCCCCAGAGGTTGGCTTTGTGCCGCCGCAGCAGAGCAGTGGTTAGCAGGGAGCGCCGGAGGAGCAGTTTGTTTGATGCCCAGCTCTTCTTGGAGCCCCTTTGGTGCAGCGGAGCAGCTGTTGGTGGTGCCATGCTGGTGGGGCCCTTGGTGGTGCAGCATTGGAGGAGCCCCTGATGGCTTGGCGGCAGAGGAGCCCTTTTGTCTTTCCGCTCTGGAGGAGTCCTTGGTTGCGCAGCCCTGGAGGAGCCTTTCTTTGTGCCGCCCCGCAGGAGCCGCTTCTCGTGCGGCCTGCTAGGGCACCTGTGTCAACTTATGTTGGAGGAGCCCTGCATCGCAGTGCCCCACGGGAGATCTTCCTGACGCTGGTGATTTGGTACGTACCCTAGGGTAGGTACTGTGGGTCTGGTCCCTGCCTGTGGTATCTCCTGTCCGGTCTGGGATGGTGTCGCATTGTAGTTGGCCTGTATTTTTCTACTGTGGTACTTGTATTTTGTATTGTAGCATATGTATTGTGTGTATGGAGTCGTAGTTCTTGTACAGTGTGTGCTGTATGGTATACATTGCATGGGATGGATTTTGTTTTCTGTAGAGTATTTTTTACTGTCTGTTCAGTATTCTGTGTATTCTTTGTGCTGTCTTTTATTGTGCAGGATGATTTTGATGGTATGTATTCGTGTTTTGTTTTCTGTTGTATGTTATATGTATTGCATAGTACCTTCTGTTGTGTGTCGTTTACTGGGTTTTGTCTTGTTTTGCCTGTATTTTCTGGTACGTATTGTCTTTTGCGGTATTTCCCGCCCAGATTCTGTTTCCTGTCTTGTCTTTTGCGTCTGGTTTTGTGCGCTGTTTCTGGAAGTGTCTTGTGACATGCGCTATGGTTTGTAATGTACTGGCTCCTGCGATTTCTTCGGTGGTGTGTGTCTCGAGGAGAGGCTGAGGGAGCTGGGGTTGTTTAGCCTGGGGAGCCCTGCATCGTGCCAGCCCCAGAGGACATGTTCATCACACAGCCCAGGCCGTCTCTGTGGAGCCTTTCGTCGCCCCGCGCTGAAGGAGCCCTGAATGGCAGCACCCCGGAGGAGCCCTTTGCCAGATGTCACCGGAGGAGCCTGTCATCGCCGCATCATTGCGTTTGCTCTTTTGTATGGCGTTTGGTTTGGTGTATTTGATTGTACGGCATCTTCTGTGTCTCTTAAGTGGTCTGTACAATGTCCTTTGTCGGGGATGGGCTGTAGCAAGGGCGGGGGGTACATGGTGGAGCGTACTGTAGTTGGTTTTGTGTTCCATATTGCGTCGTCCTGTGTCTACTGAGTATTGCATGATCTGATCTGGACTGTATTTTGTGCTGTATGTATTGTTTTGGTTTTGCGTGGTTTAGTGCTTATTGTACTGAGGGTCTCTTGAGCTGTATCTTGTATTTCCGGCCTAGTGGGTATGGTGTGCGTAGGGTTGTATTTTGTATCCTATGGTACGTCTTGTGTTTTCTGCTGGGCTGTTTGTACTACGTGGTATGACGTATTGTATTTCAAGTCTGTTCTTTCCAGCGTGGTATGAGTCGTGTTGCATTGCGCTCGCACCACCCCAGAGGAGATGCTGATAGCGTTGCTCCTGGAGAGCCCCCAGTGGCGCCGCCCCGGAGCAGCCCTGTAGCGCAGCGCCGCAGGGGAGCGATTGGTGGCAAAGCGCCTTGGGAGCCCCTCGTCGTGCCGCAGAGGAGCAGCCCTTTGTTACGCTGCCGCGGAGGAGCCGATGGTGGCAGCGCCCTGGAGGAGCCATTTGTTGCTTTGCGCTGGAGGAGCCCGTGCTAGTGCCGTTGCGCAGGCGTCCTTGTTGTCGCCCCGTCGGAGGAGCGTGTCTTGGCGCCTCCCCAGAGGTTGGCTTTGTGCCGCCGCAGCAGAGCAGTGGTTAGCAGGGAGCGCCGGAGGAGCAGTTTGTTTGATGCCCAGCTCTTCTTGGAGCCCCTTTGGTGCAGCGGAGCAGCTGTTGGTGGTGCCATGCTGGTGGGGCCCTTGGTGGTGCAGCATTGGAGGAGCCCCTGATGGCTTGGCGGCAGAGGAGCCCTTTTGTCTTTCCGCTCTGGAGGAGTCCTTGGTTGCGCAGCCCTGGAGGAGCCTTTCTTTGTGCCGCCCCGCAGGAGCCGCTTCTCGTGCGGCCTGCTAGGGCACCTGTGTCAACTTATGTTGGAGGAGCCCTGCATCGCAGTGCCCCACGGGAGATCTTCCTGACGCTGGTGATTTGGTACGTACCCTAGGGTAGGTACTGTGGGTCTGGTCCCTGCCTGTGGTATCTCCTGTCCGGTCTGGGATGGTGTCGCATTGTAGTTGGCCTGTATTTTTCTACTGTGGTACTTGTATTTTGTATTGTAGCATATGTATTGTGTGTATGGAGTCGTAGTTCTTGTACAGTGTGTGCTGTATGGTATACATTGCATGGGATGGATTTTGTTTTCTGTAGAGTATTTTTTACTGTCTGTTCAGTATTCTGTGTATTCTTTGTGCTGTCTTTTATTGTGCAGGATGATTTTGATGGTATGTATTCGTGTTTTGTTTTCTGTTGTATGTTATATGTATTGCATAGTACCTTCTGTTGTGTGTCGTTTACTGGGTTTTGTCTTGTTTTGCCTGTATTTTCTGGTACGTATTGTCTTTTGCGGTATTTCCCGCCCAGATTCTGTTTCCTGTCTTGTCTTTTGCGTCTGGTTTTGTGCGCTGTTTCTGGAAGTGTCTTGTGACATGCGCTATGGTTTGTAATGTACTGGCTCCTGCGATTTCTTCGGTGGTGTGTGTCTCGAGGAGAGGCTGAGGGAGCTGGGGTTGTTTAGCCTGGGGAGCCCTGCATCGTGCCAGCCCCAGAGGACATGTTCATCACACAGCCCAGGCCGTCTCTGTGGAGCCTTTCGTCGCCCCGCGCTGAAGGAGCCCTGAATGGCGGCACCCCGGAGGAGCCCTTTGCCAGATGTCACCGGAGGAGCCTGTCATCGTCGCATCATTGCGTTTGCTCTTTTGTATGGCGTTTGGTTGGGTGTATTTGATTGTACGGCATCTTCTGTGTCTCTTAAGTGGTCTGTACAATGTCCTTTGTCGGGGATGGGTTGTAGCAAGGGCGGGGGGTACATGGTGGAGCGTACTGTAGTTGGTTTTGTGTTCCGTAGTGCGTCGTCCTGTGTCTACTGAGTATTGCATGATCTGATCTGGACTGTATTTTGTGCTGTATGTATTGTTTTGGTTTAGCGTGGTTTAGTGCTTATTGTACTGAGGGTCTCTTGAGCTGTATCTTGTATTTCCGGCCTAGTGGGTATGGTGTGCGTAGGGTTGTATTTTGTATCCTATGGTACGTCTTGTGTTTTCTGCTGGGCTGTTTGTACTACGTGGTATGACGTATTGTATTTCAAGTCTGTTCTTTCCAGCGTGGTATGAGTCGTGTTGCATTGCGCTCGCACCACCCCAGAGGAGATGCTGATAGCGTTGCTCCTGGAGAGCCCCCAGTGGCGCCGCCCCGGAGCAGCCCTGTAGCGCAGCGCCGCAGGGGAGCGATTGGTGGCAAAGCGCCTCGGGAGCCCCTCGTCGTGCCGCAGAGGAGCAGCCCTTTGTTACACTGCCGAGGAGGAGCCGATGGTGGCAGCGCCCTGGAGGAGCCATTTGTTGCTTTGCGCTGGAGGAGCCCGTGCTAGTGCCGTTGCGCAGGCGTCCTTGTTGTCGCCCCGTCGGAGGAGCGTGTCTTGGCGCCTCCCCAGAGGTTGGCTTTGTGCCGCCGCAGCAGAGCAGTGGTTAGCAGGGAGCGCCGGAGGAGCAGTTTGTTTGATGCCCAGCTCTTCTTGGAGCCCCTTTGGTGCAGCGGAGCAGCTGTTGGTGGTGCCATGCTGGTGGGGCCCTTGGTGGTGCAGCATTGGAGGAGCCCCTGATGGCTTGGCGGCAGAGGAGCCCTTTTGTCTTTCCGCTCTGGAGGAGTCCTTGGTTGCGCAGCCCTGGAGGAGCCTTTCTTTGTGCCGCCCCGCAGGAGCCGCTTCTCGTGCGGCCTGCTAGGGCACCTGTGTCAACTTATGTTGGAGGAGCCCTGCATCGCAGTGCCCCACGGGAGATCTTCCTGACGCTGGTGATTTGGTACGTACCCTAGGGTAGGTACTGTGGGTCTGGTCCCTGCCTGTGGTATCTCCTGTCCGGTCTGGGATGGTGTCGCATTGTAGTTGGCCTGTATTTTTCTACTGTGGTACTTGTATTTTGTATTGTAGCATATGTATTGTGTGTATGGAGTCGTAGTTCTTGTACAGTGTGTGCTGTATGGTATACATTGCATGGGATGGATTTTGTTTTCTGTAGAGTATTTTTTACTGTCTGTTCAGTATTCTGTGTATTCTTTGTGCTGTCTTTTATTGTGCAGGATGATTTTGATGGTATGTATTCGTGTTTTGTTTTCTGTTGTATGTTATATGTATTGCATAGTACCTTCTGTTGTGTGTCGTTTACTGGGTTTTGTCTTGTTTTGCCTGTATTTTCTGGTACGTATTGTCTTTTGCGGTATTTCCCGCCCAGATTCTGTTTCCTGTCTTGTCTTTTGCGTCTGGTTTTGTGCGCTGTTTCTGGAAGTGTCTTGTGACATGCGCTATGGTTTGTAATGTACTGGCTCTTGCGATTTCTTCGGTGGTGTGTGTCTCGAGGAGAGGCTGAGGGAGCTGGGGTTGTTTAGCCTGGGGAGCCCTGCATCGTGCCAGCCCCAGAGGACATGTTCATCACACAGCCCAGGCCGTCTCTGTGGAGCCTTTCGTCGCCCCGCGCTGAAGGAGCCCTGAATGGCGGCACCCCGGAGGAGCCCTTTGCCAGATGTCACCGGAGGAGCCTGTCATCGCCGCATCATTGTGTTTGCTCTTTTGTATGGCGTTTGGTTGGGTGTATTTGATTGTACGGCATCTTCTGTGTCTCTTAAGTGGTCTGTACAATGTCCTTTGTCGGGGATGGGTTGTAGCAAGGGCGGGGGGTACATGGTGGAGCGTACTGTAGTTGGTTTTGTGTTCCGTAGTGCGTCGTCCTGTGTCTACTGAGTATTGCATGATCTGATCTGGACTGTATTTTGTGCTGTATGTATTGTTTTGGTTTAGCGTGGTTTAGTGCTTATTGTACTGAGGGTCTCTTGAGCTGTATCTTGTATTTCCGGCCTAGTGGGTATGGTGTGCGTAGGGTTGTATTTTGTATCCTATGGTACGTCTTGTGTTTTCTGCTGGGCTGTTTGTACTACGTGGTATGACGTATTGTATTTCAAGTCTGTTCTTTCCAGCGTGGTATGAGTCGTGTTGCATTGCGCTCGCACCACCCCAGAGGAGATGCTGATAGCGTTGCTCCTGGAGAGCCCCCAGTGGCGCCGCCCCGGAGCAGCCCTGTAGCGCAGCGCCGCAGGGGAGCGATTGGTGGCAAAGCGCCTCGGGAGCCCCTCGTCGTGCTGCAGAGGAGCAGCCCTTTGTTACGCTGCCGAGGAGGAGCCGATGGTGGCAGCGCCCTGGAGGAGCCATTTGTTGCTTTGCGCTGGAGGAGCCCGTGCTAGTGCCGTTGCGCAGGCGTCCTTGTTGTCGCCCCGTCGGAGGAGCGTGTCTTGGCGCCTCCCCAGAGGTTGGCTTTGTGCCGCCGCAGCAGAGCAGTGGTTAGCAGGGAGCGCCGGAGGAGCAGTTTGTTTGATGCCCAGCTCTTCTTGGAGCCCCTTTGGTGCAGCGGAGCAGCTGTTGGTGGTGCCATGCTGGTGGGGCCCTTGGTGGTGCAGCATTGGAGGAGCCCCTGATGGCTTGGCGGCAGAGGAGCCCTTTTGTCTTTCCGCTCTGGAGGAGTCCTTGGTTGCGCAGCCCTGGAGGAGCCTTTCTTTGTGCCGCCCCGCAGGAGCCGCTTCTCGTGCGGCCTGCTAGGGCACCTGTGTCAACTTATGTTGGAGGAGCCCTGCATCGCAGTGCCCCACGGGAGATCTTCCTGACGCTGGTGATTTGGTACGTACCCTAGGGTAGGTACTGTGGGTCTGGTCCCTGCCTGTGGTATCTCCTGTCCGGTCTGGGATGGTGTCGCATTGTAGTTGGCCTGTATTTTTCTACTGTGGTACTTGTATTTTGTATTGTAGCATATGTATTGTGTGTATGGAGTCGTAGTTCTTGTACAGTGTGTGCTGTATGGTATACATTGCATGGGATGGATTTTGTTTTCTGTAGAGTATTTTTTACTGTCTGTTCAGTATTCTGTGTATTCTTTGTGCTGTCTTTTATTGTGCAGGATGATTTTGATGGTATGTATTCGTGTTTTGTTTTCTGTTGTATGTTATATGTATTGCATAGTACCTTCTGTTGTGTGTCGTTTACTGGGTTTTGTCTTGTTTTGCCTGTATTTTCTGGTACGTATTGTCTTTTGCGGTATTTCCCGCCCAGATTCTGTTTCCTGTCTTGTCTTTTGCGTCTGGTTTTGTGCGCTGTTTCTGGAAGTGTCTTGTGACATGCGCTATGGTTTGTAATGTACTGGCTCCTGCGATTTCTTCGGTGGTGTGTGTCTCGAGGAGAGGCTGAGGGAGCTGGGGTTGTTTAGCCTGGGGAGCCCTGCATCGTGCCAGCCCCAGAGGACATGTTCATCACACAGCCCAGGCCGTCTCTGTGGAGCCTTTCGTCGCCCCGCGCTGAAGGAGCCCTGAATGGCAGCACCCCGGAGGAGCCCTTTGCCAGATGTCACCGGAGGAGCCTGTCATCGCCGCATCATTGCGTTTGCTCTTTTGTATGGCGTTTGGTTTGGTGTATTTGATTGTACGGCATCTTCTGTGTCTCTTAAGTGGTCTGTACAATGTCCTTTGTCGGGGATGGGCTGTAGCAAGGGCGGGGGGTACATGGTGGAGCGTACTGTAGTTGGTTTTGTGTTCCATATTGCGTCGTCCTGTGTCTACTGAGTATTGCATGATCTGATCTGGACTGTATTTTGTGCTGTATGTATTGTTTTGGTTTTGCGTGGTTTAGTGCTTATTGTACTGAGGGTCTCTTGAGCTGTATCTTGTATTTCCGGCCTAGTGGGTATGGTGTGCGTAGGGTTGTATTTTGTATCCTATGGTACGTCTTGTGTTTTCTGCTGGGCTGTTTGTACTACGTGGTATGACGTATTGTATTTCAAGTCTGTTCTTTCCAGCGTGGTATGAGTCGTGTTGCATTGCGCTCGCACCACCCCAGAGGAGATGCTGATAGCGTTGCTCCTGGAGAGCCCCCAGTGGCGCCGCCCCGGAGCAGCCCTGTAGCGCAGCGCCGCAGGGGAGCGATTGGTGGCAAAGCGCCTCGGGAGCCCCTCGTCGTGCCGCAGAGGAGCAGCCCTTTGTTACGCTGCCGCGGAGGAGCCGATGGTGGCAGCGCCCTGGAGGAGCCATTTGTTGCTTTGCGCTGGAGGAGCCCGTGCTAGTGCCGTTGCGCAGGCGTCCTTGTTGTCGCCCCGTCGGAGGAGCGTGTCTTGGCGCCTCCCCAGAGGTTGGCTTTGTGCCGCCGCAGCAGAGCAGTGGTTAGCAGGGAGCGCCGGAGGAGCAGTTTGTTTGATGCCCAGCTCTTCTTGGAGCCCCTTTGGTGCAGCGGAGCAGCTGTTGGTGGTGCCATGCTGGTGGGGCCCTTGGTGGTGCAGCATTGGAGGAGCCCCTGATGGCTTGGCGGCAGAGGAGCCCTTTTGTCTTTCCGCTCTGGAGGAGTCCTTGGTTGCGCAGCCCTGGAGGAGCCTTTCTTTGTGCCGCCCCGCAGGAGCCGCTTCTCGTGCGGCCTGCTAGGGCACCTGTGTCAACTTATGTTGGAGGAGCCCTGCATCGCAGTGCCCCACGGGAGATCTTCCTGACGCTGGTGATTTGGTACGTACCCTAGGGTAGGTACTGTGGGTCTGGTCCCTGCCTGTGGTATCTCCTGTCCGGTCTGGGATGGTGTCGCATTGTAGTTGGCCTGTATTTTTCTACTGTGGTACTTGTATTTTGTATTGTAGCATATGTATTGTGTGTATGGAGTCGTAGTTCTTGTACAGTGTGTGCTGTATGGTATACATTGCATGGGATGGATTTTGTTTTCTGTAGAGTATTTTTTACTGTCTGTTCAGTATTCTGTGTATTCTTTGTGCTGTCTTTTATTGTGCAGGATGATTTTGATGGTATGTATTCGTGTTTTGTTTTCTGTTGTATGTTATATGTATTGCATAGTACCTTCTGTTGTGTGTCGTTTACTGGGTTTTGTCTTGTTTTGCCTGTATTTTCTGGTACGTATTGTCTTTTGCGGTATTTCCCGCCCAGATTCTGTTTCCTGTCTTGTCTTTTGCGTCTGGTTTTGTGCGCTGTTTCTGGAAGTGTCTTGTGACATGCGCTATGGTTTGTAATGTACTGGCTCCTGCGATTTCTTCGGTGGTGTGTGTCTCGAGGAGAGGCTGAGGGAGCTGGGGTTGTTTAGCCTGGGGAGCCCTGCATCGTGCCAGCCCCAGAGGACATGTTCATCACACAGCCCAGGCCGTCTCTGTGGAGCCTTTCGTCGCCCCGCGCTGAAGGAGCCCTGAATGGCGGCACCCTGGAGGAGCCCTTTGCCAGATGTCACCGGAGGAGCCTGTCATAGCCGCATCATTGCGTTTGCTCTTTTGTATGGCGTTTGGTTGGGTGTATTTGATTGTACGGCATCTTCTGTGTCTCTTAAGTGGTCTGTACAATGTCCTTTGTCGGGGATGGGTTGTAGCAAGGGCGGGGGGTACATGGTGGAGCGTACTGTAGTTGGTTTTGTGTTCCGTAGTGCGTCGTCCTGTGTCTACTGAGTATTGCATGATCTGATCTGGACTGTATTTTGTGCTGTATGTATTGTTTTGGTTTAGCGTGGTTTAGTGCTTATTGTACTGAGGGTCTCTTGAGCTGTATCTTGTATTTCCGGCCTAGTGGGTATGGTGTGCGTAGGGTTGTATTTTGTATCCTATGGTACGTCTTGTGTTTTCTGCTGGGCTGTTTGTACTACGTGGTATGACGTATTGTATTTCAAGTCTGTTCTTTCCAGCGTGGTATGAGTCGTGTTGCATTGCGCTCGCACCACCCCAGAGGAGATGCTGATAGCGTTGCTCCTGGAGAGCCCCCAGTGGCGCCGCCCCGGAGCAGCCCTGTAGCGCAGCGCCGCAGGGGAGCGATTGGTGGCAAAGCGCCTCGGGAGCCCCTCGTCGTGCCGCAGAGGAGCAGCCCTTTGTTACACTGCCGCGGAGGAGCCGATGGTGGCAGCGCCCTGGAGGAGCCATTTGTTGCTTTGCGCTGGAGGAGCCCGTGCTAGTGCCGTTGCGCAGGCGTCCTTGTTGTCGCCCCGTCGGAGGAGCGTGTCTTGGCGCCTCCCCAGAGGTTGGCTTTGTGCCGCCGCAGCAGAGCAGTGGTTAGCAGGGAGCGCCGGAGGAGCAGTTTGTTTGATGCCCAGCTCTTCTTGGAGCCCCTTTGGTGCAGCGGAGCAGCTGTTGGTGGTGCCATGCTGGTGGGGCCCTTGGTGGTGCAGCATTGGAGGAGCCCCTGATGGCTTGGCGGCAGAGGAGCCCTTTTGTCTTTCCGCTCTGGAGGAGTCCTTGGTTGCACAGCCCTGGAGGAGCCTTTCTTTGTGCCGCCCCGCAGGAGCCGCTTCTCGTGCGGCCTGCTAGGGCACCTGTGTCAACTTATGTTGGAGGAGCCCTGCATCGCAGTGCCCCACGGGAGATCTTCCTGACGCTGGTGATTTGGTACGTACCCTAGGGTAGGTACTGTGGGTCTGGTCCCTGCCTGTGGTATCTCCTGTCCGGTCTGGGATGGTGTCGCATTGTAGTTGGCCTGTATTTTTCTACTGTGGTACTTGTATTTTGTATTGTAGCATATGTATTGTGTGTATGGAGTCGTAGTTCTTGTACAGTGTGTGCTGTATGGTATACATTGCATGGGATGGATTTTGTTTTCTGTAGAGTATTTTTTACTGTCTGTTCAGTATTCTGTGTATTCTTTGTGCTGTCTTTTATTGTGCAGGATGATTTTGATGGTATGTATTCGTGTTTTGTTTTCTGTTGTATGTTATATGTATTGCATAGTACCTTCTGTTGTGTGTCGTTTACTGGGTTTTGTCTTGTTTTGCCTGTATTTTCTGGTACGTATTGTCTTTTGCGGTATTTCCCGCCCAGATTCTGTTTCCTGTCTTGTCTTTTGCGTCTGGTTTTGTGCGCTGTTTCTGGAAGTGTCTTGTGACATGCGCTATGGTTTGTAATGTACTGGCTCCTGCGATTTCTTCGGTGGTGTGTGTCTCGAGGAGAGGCTGAGGGAGCTGGGGTTGTTTAGCCTGGGGAGCCCTGCATCGTGCCAGCCCCAGAGGACATGTTCATCACACAGCCCAGGCCGTCTCTGTGGAGCCTTTCGTCGCCCCGCGCTGAAGGAGCCCTGAATGGCGGCACCCCGGAGGAGCCCTTTGCCAGATGTCACCGGAGGAGCCTGTCATCGCCGCATCATTGCGTTTGCTCTTTTGTATGGCGTTTGGTTGGGTGTATTTGATTGTACGGCATCTTCTGTGTCTCTTAAGTGGTCTGTACAATGTCCTTTGTCGGGGATGGGTTGTAGCAAGGGCGGGGGGTACATGGTGGAGCGTACTGTAGTTGGTTTTGTGTTCCGTAGTGCGTCGTCCTGTGTCTACTGAGTATTGCATGATCTGATCTGGACTGTATTTTGTGCTGTATGTATTGTTTTGGTTTAGCGTGGTTTAGTGCTTATTGTACTGAGGGTCTCTTGAGCTGTATCTTGTATTTCCGGCCTAGTGGGTATGGTGTGCGTAGGGTTGTATTTTGTATCCTATGGTACGTCTTGTGTTTTCTGCTGGGCTGTTTGTACTACGTGGTATGACGTATTGTATTTCAAGTCTGTTCTTTCCAGCGTGGTATGAGTCGTGTTGCATTGCGCTCGCACCACCCCAGAGGAGATGCTGATAGCGTTGCTCCTGGAGAGCCCCCAGTGGCGCCGCCCCGGAGCAGCCCTGTAGCGCAGCGCCGCAGGGGAGCGATTGGTGGCAAAGCGCCTCGGGAGCCCCTCGTCGTGCCGCAGAGGAGCAGCCCTTTGTTACACTGCCGCGGAGGAGCCGATGGTGGCAGCGCCCTGGAGGAGCCATTTGTTGCTTTGCGCTGGAGGAGCCCGTGCTAGTGCCGTTGCGCAGGCGTCCTTGTTGTCGCCCCGTCGGAGGAGCGTGTCTTGGCGCCTCCCCAGAGGTTGGCTTTGTGCCGCCGCAGCAGAGCAGTGGTTAGCAGGGAGCGCCGGAGGAGCAGTTTGTTTGATGCCCAGCTCTTCTTGGAGCCCCTTTGGTGCAGCGGAGCAGCTGTTGGTGGTGCCATGCTGGTGGGGCCCTTGGTGGTGCAGCATTGGAGGAGCCCCTGATGGCTTGGCGGCAGAGGAGCCCTTTTGTCTTTCCGCTCTGGAGGAGTCCTTGGTTGCGCAGCCCTGGAGGAGCCTTTCTTTGTGCCGCCCCGCAGGAGCCGCTTCTCGTGCGGCCTGCTAGGGCACCTGTGTCAACTTATGTTGGAGGAGCCCTGCATCGCAGTGCCCCACGGGAGATCTTCCTGACGCTGGTGATTTGGTACGTACCCTAGGGTAGGTACTGTGGGTCTGGTCCCTGCCTGTGGTATCTCCTGTCCGGTCTGGGATGGTGTCGCATTGTAGTTGGCCTGTATTTTTCTACTGTGGTACTTGTATTTTGTATTGTAGCATATGTATTGTGTGTATGGAGTCGTAGTTCTTGTACAGTGTGTGCTGTATGGTATACATTGCATGGGATGGATTTTGTTTTCTGTAGAGTATTTTTTACTGTCTGTTCAGTATTCTGTGTATTCTTTGTGCTGTCTTTTATTGTGCAGGATGATTTTGATGGTATGTATTCGTGTTTTGTTTTCTGTTGTATGTTATATGTATTGCATAGTACCTTCTGTTGTGTGTCGTTTACTGGGTTTTGTCTTGTTTTGCCTGTATTTTCTGGTACGTATTGTCTTTTGCGGTATTTCCCGCCCAGATTCTGTTTCCTGTCTTGTCTTTTGCGTCTGGTTTTGTGCGCTGTTTCTGGAAGTGTCTTGTGACATGCGCTATGGTTTGTAATGTACTGGCTCCTGCGATTTCTTCGGTGGTGTGTGTCTCGAGGAGAGGCTGAGGGAGCTGGGGTTGTTTAGCCTGGGGAGCCCTGCATCGTGCCAGCCCCAGAGGACATGTTCATCACACAGCCCAGGCCGTCTCTGTGGAGCCTTTCGTCGCCCCGCGCTGAAGGAGCCCTGAATGGCGGCACCCCGGAGGAGCCCTTTGCCAGATGTCACCGGAGGAGCCTGTCATCGCCGCATCATTGCGTTTGCTCTTTTGTATGGCGTTTGGTTGGGTGTATTTGATTGTACGGCATCTTCTGTGTCTCTTAAGTGGTCTGTACAATGTCCTTTGTCGGGGATGGGCTGTAGCAAGGGCGGGGGGTACATGGTGGAGCGTACTGTAGTTGGTTTTGTGTTCCGTAGTGCGTCGTCCTGTGTCTACTGAGTATTGCATGATCTGATCTGGACTGTATTTTGTGCTGTATGTATTGTTTTGGTTTAGCGTGGTTTAGTGCTTATTGTACTGAGGGTCTCTTGAGCTGTATCTTGTATTTCCGGCCTAGTGGGTATGGTGTGCGTAGGGTTGTATTTTGTATCCTATGGTACGTCTTGTGTTTTCTGCTGGGCTGTTTGTACTACGTGGTATGACGTATTGTATTTCAAGTCTGTTCTTTCCAGCGTGGTATGAGTCGTGTTGCATTGCGCTCGCACCACCCCAGAGGAGATGCTGATAGCGTTGCTCCTGGAGAGCCCCCAGTGGCGCCGCCCCGGAGCAGCCCTGTAGCGCAGCGCCGCAGGGGAGCGATTGGTGGCAAAGCGCCTCGGGAGCCCCTCGTCGTGCCGCAGAGGAGCAGCCCTTTGTTACACTGCCGCGGAGGAGCCGATGGTGGCAGCGCCCTGGAGGAGCCATTTGTTGCTTTGCGCTGGAGGAGCCCGTGCTAGTGCCGGCGCGCAGGCGTCCTTGTTGTCGCCCCGTCGGAGGAGCGTGTCTTGGCGCCTCCCCAGAGGTTGGCTTTGTGCCGCCGCAGCAGAGCAGTGGTTAGCAGGGAGCGCCGGAGGAGCAGTTTGTTTGATGCCCAGCTCTTCTTGGAGCCCCTTTGGTGCAGCGGAGCAGCTGTTGGTGGTGCCATGCTGGTGGGGCCCTTGGTGGTGCAGCATTGGAGGAGCCCCTGATGGCTTGGCGGCAGAGGAGCCCTTTTGTCTTTCCGCTCTGGAGGAGTCCTTGGTTGCGCAGCCCTGGAGGAGCCTTTCTTTGTGCCGCCCCGCAGGAGCCGCTTCTCGTGCGGCCTGCTAGGGCACCTGTGTCAACTTATGTTGGAGGAGCCCTGCATCGCAGTGCCCCACGGGAGATCTTCCTGACGCTGGTGATTTGGTACGTACCCTAGGGTAGGTACTGTGGGTCTGGTCCCTGCCTGTGGTATCTCCTGTCCGGTCTGGGATGGTGTCGCATTGTAGTTGGCCTGTATTTTTCTACTGTGGTACTTGTATTTTGTATTGTAGCATATGTATTGTGTGTATGGAGTCGTAGTTCTTGTACAGTGTGTGCTGTATGGTATACATTGCATGGGATGGATTTTGTTTTCTGTAGAGTATTTTTTACTGTCTGTTCAGTATTCTGTGTATTCTTTGTGCTGTCTTTTATTGTGCAGGATGATTTTGATGGTATGTATTCGTGTTTTGTTTTCTGTTGTATGTTATATGTATTGCATAGTACCTTCTGTTGTGTGTCGTTTACTGGGTTTTGTCTTGTTTTGCCTGTATTTTCTGGTACGTATTGTCTTTTGCGGTATTTCCCGCCCAGATTCTGTTTCCTGTCTTGTCTTTTGCGTCTGGTTTTGTGCGCTGTTTCTGGAAGTGTCTTGTGACATGCGCTATGGTTTGTAATGTACTGGCTCCTGCGATTTCTTCGGTGGTGTGTGTCTCGAGGAGAGGCTGAGGGAGCTGGGGTTGTTTAGCCTGGGGAGCCCTGCATCGTGCCAGCCCCAGAGGACATGTTCATCACACAGCCCAGGCCGTCTCTGTGGAGCCTTTCGTCGCCCCGCGCTGAAGGAGCCCTGAATGGCGGCACCCCGGAGGAGCCCTTTGCCAGATGTCACCGGAGGAGCCTGTCATCGCCGCATCATTGCGTTTGCTCTTTTGTATGGCGTTTGGTTTGGTGTATTTGATTGTACGGCATCTTCTGTGTCTCTTAAGTGGTCTGTACAATGTCCTTTGTCGGGGATGGGCTGTAGCAAGGGCGGGGGGTACATGGTGGAGCGTACTGTAGTTGGTTTTGTGTTCCGTAGTGCGTCGTCCTGTGTCTACTGAGTATTGCATGATCTGATCTGGACTGTATTTTGTGCTGTATGTATTGTTTTGGTTTTGCGTGGTTTAGTGCTTATTGTACTGAGGGTCTCTTGAGCTGTATCTTGTATTTCCGGCCTAGTGGGTATGGTGTGCGTAGGGTTGTATTTTGTATCCTATGGTACGTCTTGTGTTTTCTGCTGGGCTGTTTGTACTACGTGGTATGACGTATTGTATTTCAAGTCTGTTCTTTCCAGCGTGGTATGAGTCGTGTTGCATTGCGCTCGCACCACCCCAGAGGAGATGCTGATAGCGTTGCTCCTGGAGAGCCCCCAGTGGCGCCGCCCCGGAGCAGCCCTGTAGCGCAGTGCCGCAGGGGAGCGATTGGTGGCAAAGCGCCTCGGGAGCCCCTCGTCGTGCCGCAGAGGAGCAGCCCTTTGTTACGCTGCCGAGGAGGAGCCAATGGTGGCAGCGCCCTGGAGGAGCCATTTGTTGCTTTGCGCTGGAGGAGCCCGTGCTAGTGCCGGCGCGCAGGCGTCCTTGTTGTCGCCCCGTCGGAGGAGCGTGTCTTGGCGCCTCCCCAGAGGTTGGCTTTGTGCCGCCGCAGCAGAGCAGTGGTTAGCAGGGAGCGCCGGAGGAGCAGTTTGTTTGATGCCCAGCTCTTCTTGGAGCCCCTTTGGTGCAGCGGAGCAGCTGTTGGTGGTGCCATGCTGGTGGGGCCCTTGGTGGTGCAGCATTGGAGGAGCCCCTGATGGCTTGGCGGCAGAGGAGCCCTTTTGTCTTTCCGCTCTGGAGGAGTCCTTGGTTGCGCAGCCCTGGAGGAGCCTTTCTTTGTGCCGCCCCGCAGGAGCCGCTTCTCGTGCTGCCTGCTAGGGCACCTGTGTCAACTTATGTTGGAGGAGCCCTGCATCGCAGTGCCCCACGGGAGATCTTCCTGACGCTGGTGATTTGGTACGTACCCTAGGGTAGGTACTGTGGGTCTGGTCCCTGCCTGTGGTATCTCCTGTCCGGTCTGGGATGGTGTCGCATTGTAGTTGGCCTGTATTTTTCTACTGTGGTACTTGTATTTTGTATTGTAGCATATGTATTGTGTGTATGGAGTCGTAGTTCTTGTACAGTGTGTGCTGTATGGTATACATTGCATGGGATGGATTTTGTTTTCTGTAGAGTATTTTTTACTGTCTGTTCAGTATTCTGTGTATTCTTTGTGCTGTCTTTTATTGTGCAGGATGATTTTGATGGTATGTATTCGTGTTTTGTTTTCTGTTGTATGTTATATGTATTGCATAGTACCTTCTGTTGTGTGTCGTTTACTGGGTTTTGTCTTGTTTTGCCTGTATTTTCTGGTACGTATTGTCTTTTGCGGTATTTCCCGCCCAGATTCTGTTTCCTGTCTTGTCTTTTGCGTCTGGTTTTGTGCGCTGTTTCTGGAAGTGTCTTGTGACATGCGCTATGGTTTGTAATGTACTGGCTCCTGCGATTTCTTCGGTGGTGTGTGTCTCGAGGAGAGGCTGAGGGAGCTGGGGTTGTTTAGCCTGGGGAGCCCTGCATCGTGCCAGCCCCAGAGGACATGTTCATCACACAGCCCAGGCCGTCTCTGTGGAGCCTTTCGTCGCCCCGCGCTGAAGGAGCCCTGAATGGCGGCACCCTGGAGGAGCCCTTTGCCAGATGTCACCGGAGGAGCCTGTCGTCGCCGCATCATTGCGTTTGCTCTTTTGTATGGCGTTTGGTTGGGTGTATTTGATTGTACGGCATCTTCTGTGTCTCTTAAGTGGTCTGTACAATGTCCTTTGTCGGGGATGGGTTGTAGCAAGGGCGGGGGGTACATGGTGGAGCGTACTGTAGTTGGTTTTGTGTTCCGTAGTGCGTCGTCCTGTGTCTACTGAGTATTGCATGATCTGATCTGGACTGTATTTTGTGCTGTATGTATTGTTTTGGTTTAGCGTGGTTTAGTGCTTATTGTACTGAGGGTCTCTTGAGCTGTATCTTGTATTTCCGGCCTAGTGGGTATGGTGTGCGTAGGGTTGTATTTTGTATCCTATGGTACGTCTTGTGTTTTCTGCTGGGCTGTTTGTACTACGTGGTATGACGTATTGTATTTCAAGTCTGTTCTTTCCAGCGTGGTATGAGTCGTGTTGCATTGCGCTCGCACCACCCCAGAGGAGATGCTGATAGCGTTGCTCCTGGAGAGCCCCCAGTGGCGCCGCCCCGGAGCAGCCCTGTAGCGCAGCGCCGCAGGGGAGCGATTGGTGGCAAAGCGCCTTGGGAGCCCCTCGTCGTGCCGCAGAGGAGCAGCCCTTTGTTACGCTGCCGCGGAGGAGCCGATGGTGGCAGCGCCCTGGAGGAGCCATTTGTTGCTTTGCGCTGGAGGAGCCCGTGCTAGTGCCGTTGCGCAGGCGTCCTTGTTGTCGCCCCGTCGGAGGAGCGTGTCTTGGCGCCTCCCCAGAGGTTGGCTTTGTGCCGCCGCAGCAGAGCAGTGGTTAGCAGGGAGCGCCGGAGGAGCAGTTTGTTTGATGCCCAGCTCTTCTTGGAGCCCCTTTGGTGCAGCGGAGCAGCTGTTGGTGGTGCCATGCTGGTGGGGCCCTTGGTGGTGCAGCATTGGAGGAGCCCCTGATGGCTTGGCGGCAGAGGAGCCCTTTTGTCTTTCCGCTCTGGAGGAGTCCTTGGTTGCGCAGCCCTGGAGGAGCCTTTCTTTGTGCCGCCCCGCAGGAGCCGCTTCTCGTGCTGCCTGCTAGGGCACCTGTGTCAACTTATGTTGGAGGAGCCCTGCATCGCAGTGCCCCACGGGAGATCTTCCTGACGCTGGTGATTTGGTACGTACCCTAGGGTAGGTACTGTGGGTCTGGTCCCTGCCTGTGGTATCTCCTGTCCGGTCTGGGATGGTGTCGCATTGTAGTTGGCCTGTATTTTTCTACTGTGGTACTTGTATTTTGTATTGTAGCATATGTATTGTGTGTATGGAGTCGTAGTTCTTGTACAGTGTGTGCTGTATGGTATACATTGCATGGGATGGATTTTGTTTTCTGTAGAGTATTTTTTACTGTCTGTTCAGTATTCTGTGTATTCTTTGTGCTGTCTTTTATTGTGCAGGATGATTTTGATGGTATGTATTCGTGTTTTGTTTTCTGTTGTATGTTATATGTATTGCATAGTACCTTCTGTTGTGGGTCGTTTACTGGGTTTTGTCTTGTTTTGCCTGTATTTTCTGGTACGTATTGTCTTTTGCGGTATTTCCCGCCCAGATTCTGTTTCCTGTCTTGTCTTTTGCGTCTGGTTTTGTGCGCTGTTTCTGGAAGTGTCTTGTGACATGCGCTATGGTTTGTAATGTACTGGCTCCTGCGATTTCTTCGGTGGTGTGTGTCTCGAGGAGAGGCTGAGGGAGCTGGGGTTGTTTAGCCTGGGGAGCCCTGCATCGTGCCAGCCCCAGAGGACATGTTCATCACACAGCCCAGGCCGTCTCTGTGGAGCCTTTCGTCGCCCCGCGCTGAAGGAGCCCTGAATGGCGGCACCCCGGAGGAGCCCTTTGCCAGATGTCACCGGAGGAGCCTGTCATCGCCGCATCATTGCGTTTGCTCTTTTGTATGGCGTTTGGTTTGGTGTATTTGATTGTACGGCATCTTCTGTGTCTCTTAAGTGGTCTGTACAATGTCCTTTGTTGGGGATGGGCTGTAGCAAGGGCGGGGGGTACATGGTGGAGCGTACTGTAGTTGGTTTTGTGTTCCGTAGTGCGTCGTCCTGTGTCTACTGAGTATTGCATGATCTGATCTGGACTGTATTTTGTGCTGTATGTATTGTTTTGGTTTAGCGTGGTTTAGTGCTTATTGTACTGAGGGTCTCTTGAGCTGTATCTTGTATTTCCGGCCTAGTGGGTATGGTGTGCGTAGGGTTGTATTTTGTATCCTATGGTACGTCTTGTGTTTTCTGCTGGGCTGTTTGTACTACGTGGTATGACGTATTGTATTTCAAGTCTGTTCTTTCCAGCGTGGTATGAGTCGTGTTGCATTGCGCTCGCACCACCCCAGAGGAGATGCTGATAGCGTTGCTCCTGGAGAGCCCCCAGTGGCGCCGCCCCGGAGCAGCCCTGTAGCGCAGCGCCGCAGGGGAGCGATTGGTGGCAAAGCGCCTCGGGAGCCCCTCGTCGTGCCGCAGAGGAGCAGCCCTTTGTTACGCTGCCGAGGAGGAGCCGATGGTGGCAGCGCCCTGGAGGAGCCATTTGTTGCTTTGCGCTGGAGGAGCCCGTGCTAGTGCCGTTGCGCAGGCGTCCTTGTTGTCGCCCCGTCGGAGGAGCGTGTCTTGGCGCCTCCCCAGAGGTTGGCTTTGTGCCGCCGCAGCAGAGCAGTGGTTAGCAGGGAGCGCCGGAGGAGCAGTTTGTTTGATGCCCAGCTCTTCTTGGAGCCCCTTTGGTGCAGCGGAGCAGCTGTTGGTGGTGCCATGCTGGTGGGGCCCTTGGTGGTGCAGCATTGGAGGAGCCCCTGATGGCTTGGCGGCAGAGGAGCCCTTTTGTCTTTCCGCTCTGGAGGAGTCCTTGGTTGCGCAGCCCTGGAGGAGCCTTTCTTTGTGCCGCCCCGCAGGAGCCGCTTCTCGTGCGGCCTGCTAGGGCACCTGTGTCAACTTATGTTGGAGGAGCCCTGCATCGCAGTGCCCCACGGGAGATCTTCCTGACGCTGGTGATTTGGTACGTACCCTAGGGTAGGTACTGTGGGTCTGGTCCCTGCCTGTGGTATCTCCTGTCCGGTCTGGGATGGTGTCGCATTGTAGTTGGCCTGTATTTTTCTACTGTGGTACTTGTATTTTGTATTGTAGCATATGTATTGTGTGTATGGAGTCGTAGTTCTTGTACAGTGTGTGCTGTATGGTATACATTGCATGGGATGGATTTTGTTTTCTGTAGAGTATTTTTTACTGTCTGTTCAGTATTCTGTGTATTCTTTGTGCTGTCTTTTATTGTGCAGGATGATTTTGATGGTATGTATTCGTGTTTTGTTTTCTGTTGTATGTTATATGTATTGCATAGTACCTTCTGTTGTGTGTCGTTTACTGGGTTTTGTCTTGTTTTGCCTGTATTTTCTGGTACGTATTGTCTTTTGCGGTATTTCCCGCCCAGATTCTGTTTCCTGTCTTGTCTTTTGCGTCTGGTTTTGTGCGCTGTTTCTGGAAGTGTCTTGTGACACTATGCGCTATGGTTTGTAATGTACTGGCTCCTGCGATTTCTTCGGTGGTGTGTGTCTCGAGGAGAGGCTGAGGGAGCTGGGGTTGTTTAGCCTGGGGAGCCCTGCATCGTGCCAGCCCCAGAGGACATGTTCATCACACAGCCCAGGCCGTCTCTGTGGAGCCTTTCGTCGCCCCGCGCTGAAGGAGCCCTGAATGGCGGCACCCCGGAGGAGCCCTTTGCCAGATGTCACCGGAGGAGCCTGTCATCGCCGCATCATTGCGTTTGCTCTTTTGTATGGCGTTTGGTTGGGTGTATTTGATTGTACGGCATCTTCTGTGTCTCTTAAGTGGTCTGTACAATGTCCTTTGTCGGGGATGGGTTGTAGCAAGGGCGGGGGGTACATGGTGGAGCGTACTGTAGTTGGTTTTGTGTTCCGTAGTGCGTCGTCCTGTGTCTACTGAGTATTGCATGATCTGATCTGGACTGTATTTTGTGCTGTATGTATTGTTTTGGTTTTGCGTGGTTTAGTGCTTATTGTACTGAGGGTCTCTTGAGCTGTATCTTGTATTTCCGGCCTAGTGGGTATGGTGTGCGTAGGGTTGTATTTTGTATCCTATGGTACGTCTTGTGTTTTCTGCTGGGCTGTTTGTACTACGTGGTATGACGTATTGTATTTCAAGTCTGTTCTTTCCAGCGTGGTATGAGTCGTGTTGCATTGCGCTCGCACCACCCCAGAGGAGATGCTGATAGCGTTGCTCCTGGAGAGCCCCCAGTGGCGCCGCCCCGGAGCAGCCCTGTAGCGCAGCGCCGCAGGGGAGCGATTGGTGGCAAAGCGCCTCGGGAGCCCCTCGTCGTGCCGCAGAGGAGCAGCCCTTTGTTACGCTGCCGAGGAGGAGCCGATGGTGGCAGCGCCCTGGAGGAGCCATTTGTTGCTTTGCGCTGGAGGAGCCCGTGCTAGTGCCGGCGCGCAGGCGTCCTTGTTGTCGCCCCGTCGGAGGAGCGTGTCTTGGCGCCTCCCCAGAGGTTGGCTTTGTGCCGCCGCAGCAGAGCAGTGGTTAGCAGGGAGCGCCGGAGGAGCAGTTTGTTTGATGCCCAGCTCTTCTTGGAGCCCCTTTGGTGCAGCGGAGCAGCTGTTGGTGGTGCCATGCTGGTGGGGCCCTTGGTGGTGCAGCATTGGAGGAGCCCCTGATGGCTTGGCGGCAGAGGAGCCCTTTTGTCTTTCCGCTCTGGAGGAGTCCTTGGTTGCGCAGCCCTGGAGGAGCCTTTCTTTGTGCCGCCCCGCAGGAGCCGCTTCTCGTGCTGCCTGCTAGGGCACCTGTGTCAACTTATGTTGGAGGAGCCCTGCATCGCAGTGCCCCACGGGAGATCTTCCTGACGCTGGTGATTTGGTACGTACCCTAGGGTAGGTACTGTGGGTCTGGTCCCTGCCTGTGGTATCTCCTGTCCGGTCTGGGATGGTGTCGCATTGTAGTTGGCCTGTATTTTTCTACTGTGGTACTTGTATTTTGTATTGTAGCATATGTATTGTGTGTATGGAGTCGTAGTTCTTGTACAGTGTGTGCTGTATGGTATACATTGCATGGGATGGATTTTGTTTTCTGTAGAGTATTTTTTACTGTCTGTTCAGTATTCTGTGTATTCTTTGTGCTGTCTTTTATTGTGCAGGATGATTTTGATGGTATGTATTCGTGTTTTGTTTTCTGTTGTATGTTATATGTATTGCATAGTACCTTCTGTTGTGTGTCGTTTACTGGGTTTTGTCTTGTTTTGCCTGTATTTTCTGGTACGTATTGTCTTTTGCGGTATTTCCCGCCCAGATTCTGTTTCCTGTCTTGTCTTTTGCGTCTGGTTTTGTGCGCTGTTTCTGGAAGTGTCTTGTGACACTATGCGCTATGATTTGTAATGTACTGGCTCCTGCGATTTCCTCGGTGGTGTGTGTCTCGAGGAGAGGCTGAGGGAGCTGGGGTTGTTTAGCCTGGGGAGCCCTGCATCGTGCCAGCCCCAGAGGACATGTTTATCACACAGCCCAGGCCGTCTCTGTGGAGCCTTTCGTCGCCCCGCGCTGAAGGAGCCCTGAATGGCGGCACCCCGGAGGAGCCCTTTGCCAGATGTCACCGGAGGAGCCTGTCATCGCCGCATCATTGCGTTTGCTCTTTTGTATGGCGTTTGGTTTGGTGTATTTGATTGTACGGCATCTTCTGTGTCTCTTAAGTGGTCTGTACAATGTCCTTTGTTGGGGATGGGCTGTAGCAAGGGCGGGGGGTACATGGTGGAGCGTACTGTAGTTGGTTTTGTGTTCCGTAGTGCGTCGTCCTGTGTCTACTGAGTATTGCATGATCTGATCTGGACTGTATTTTGTGCTGTATGTATTGTTTTGGTTTTGCGTGGTTTAGTGCTTATTGTACTGAGGGTCTCTTGAGCTGTATCTTGTATTTCCGGCCTAGTGGGTATGGTGTGCGTAGGGTTGTATTTTGTATCCTATGGTACGTCTTGTGTTTTCTGCTGGGCTGTTTGTACTACGTGGTATGACGTATTGTATTTCAAGTCTGTTCTTTCCAGCGTGGTATGAGTCGTGTTGCATTGCGCTCGCACCACCCCAGAGGAGATGCTGATAGCGTTGCTCCTGGAGAGCCCCCAGTGGCGCCGCCCCGGAGCAGCCCTGTAGCGCAGCGCCGCAGGGGAGCGATTGGTGGCAAAGCGCCTCGGGAGCCCCTCGTCGTGCCGCAGAGGAGCAGCCCTTTGTTACGCTGCCGAGGAGGAGCCGATGGTGGCAGCGCCCTGGAGGAGCCATTTGTTGCTTTGCGCTGGAGGAGCCCGTGCTAGTGCCGTTGCGCAGGCGTCCTTGTTGTCGCCCCGTCGGAGGAGCGTGTCTTGGCGCCTCCCCAGAGGTTGGCTTTGTGCCGCCGCAGCAGAGCAGTGGTTAGCAGGGAGCGCCGGAGGAGCGGTTTGTTTGATGCCCAGCTCTTCTTGGAGCCCCTTTGGTGCAGCGGAGCAGCTGTTGGTGGTGCCATGCTGGTGGGGCCCTTGGTGGTGCAGCATTGGAGGAGCCCCTGATGGCTTGGCGGCAGAGGAGCCCTTTTGTCTTTCCGCTCTGGAGGAGTCCTTGGTTGCGCAGCCCTGGAGGAGCCTTTCTTTGTGCCGCCCCGCAGGAGCCGCTTCTCGTGCGGCCTGCTAGGGCACCTGTGTCAACTTATGTTGGAGGAGCCCTGCATCGCAGTGCCCCACGGGAGATCTTCCTGACGCTGGTGATTTGGTACGTACCCTAGGGTAGGTACTGTGGGTCTGGTCCCTGCCTGTGGTATCTCCTGTCCGGTCTGGGATGGTGTCGCATTGTAGTTGGCCTGTATTTTTCTACTGTGGTACTTGTATTTTGTATTGTAGCATATGTATTGTGTGTATGGAGTCGTAGTTCTTGTACAGTGTGTGCTGTATGGTATACATTGCATGGGATGGATTTTGTTTTCTGTAGAGTATTTTTTACTGTCTGTTCAGTATTCTGTGTATTCTTTGTGCTGTCTTTTATTGTGCAGGATGATTTTGATGGTATGTATTCGTGTTTTGTTTTCTGTTGTATGTTATATGTATTGCATAGTACCTTCTGTTGTGTGTCGTTTACTGGGTTTTGTCTTGTTTTGCCTGTATTTTCTGGTACGTATTGTCTTTTGCGGTATTTCCCGCCCAGATTCTGTTTCCTGTCTTGTCTTTTGCGTCTGGTTTTGTGCGCTGTTTCTGGAAGTGTCTTGTGACACTATGCGCTATGGTTTGTAATGTACTGGCTCCTGCGATTTCTTCGGTGGTGTGTGTCTCGAGGAGAGGCTGAGGGAGCTGGGGTTGTTTAGCCTGGGGAGCCCTGCATCGTGCCAGCCCCAGAGGACATGTTCATCACACAGCCCAGGCCGTCTCTGTGGAGCCTTTCGTCGCCCCGCGCTGAAGGAGCCCTGAATGGCGGCACCCCGGAGGAGCCCTTTGCCAGATGTCACCGGAGGAGCCTGTCATCGCCGCATCATTGCGTTTGCTCTTTTGTATGGCGTTTGGTTTGGTGTATTTGATTGTACGGCATCTTCTGTGTCTCTTAAGTGGTCTGTACAATGTCCTTTGTCGGGGATGGGTTGTAGCAAGGGTGGGGGGTACATGGTGGAGCGTACTGTAGTTGGTTTTGTGTTCCGTAGTGCGTCGTCCTGTGTCTACTGAGTATTGCATGATCTGATCTGGACTGTATTTTGTGCTGTATGTATTGTTTTGGTTTTGCGTGGTTTAGTGCTTATTGTACTGAGGGTCTCTTGAGCTGTATCTTGTATTTCCGGCCTAGTGGGTATGGTGTGCGTAGGGTTGTATTTTGTATCCTATGGTACGTCTTGTGTTTTCTGCTGGGCTGTTTGTACTACGTGGTATGACGTATTGTATTTCAAGTCTGTTCTTTCCAGCGTGGTATGAGTCGTGTTGCATTGCGCTCGCACCACCCCAGAGGAGATGCTGATAGCGTTGCTCCTGGAGAGCCCCCAGTGGCGCCGCCCCGGAGCAGCCCTGTAGCGCAGCGCCGCAGGGGAGCGATTGGTGGCAAGGCGCCTCGGGAGCCCCTCGTCGTGCCGCAGAGGAGCAGCCCTTTGTTACACTGCCGCGGAGGAGCCGATGGTGGCAGCGCCCTGGAGGAGCCATTTGTTGCTTTGCGCTGGAGGAGCCCGTGCTACTGCCGTTGCGCAGGCGTCCTTGTTGTCGCCCCGTCGGAGGAGCGTGTCTTGGCGCCTCCCCAGAGGTTGGCTTTGTGCCGCCGCAGCAGAGCAGTGGTTAGCAGGGAGCGCCGGAGGAGCAGTTTGTTTGATGCCCAGCTCTTCTTGGAGCCCCTTTGGTGCAGCGGAGCAGCTGTTGGTGGTGCCATGCTGGTGGGGCCCTTGGTGGTGCAGCATTGGAGGAGCCCCTGATGGCTTGGCGGCAGAGAAGCCCTTTTGTCTTTCCGCTCTGGAGGAGTCCTTGGTTGCGCAGCCCAGGAGGAGCCTTTCTTTGTGCCGCCCCGCAGGAGCCGCTTCTCGTGCTGCCTGCTAGGGCACCTGTGTCAACTTATGTTGGAGGAGCCCTGCATCGCAGTGCCCCACGGGAGATCTTCCTGACGCTGGTGATTTGGTACGTACCCTAGGGTAGGTACTGTGGGTCTGGTCCCTGCCTGTGGTATCTCCTGTCCGGTCTGGGATGGTGTCGCATTGTAGTTGGCCTGTATTTTTCTACTGTGGTACTTGTATTTTGTATTGTAGCATATGTATTGTGTGTATGGAGTCGTAGTTCTTGTACAGTGTGTGCTGTATGGTATACATTGCATGGGATGGATTTTGTTTTCTGTAGAGTATTTTTTACTGTCTGTTCAGTATTCTGTGTATTCTTTGTGCTGTCTTTTATTGTGCAGGATGATTTTGATGGTATGTATTCGTGTTTTGTTTTCTGTTGTATGTTATATGTATTGCATAGTACCTTCTGTTGTGTGTCTTTTACTGGGTTTTGTCTTGTTTTGCCTGTATTTTCTGGTACGTATTGTCTTTTGCGGTATTTCCCGCCCAGATTCTGTTTCCTGTCTTGTCTTTTGCGTCTGGTTTTGTGCGCTGTTTCTGGAAGTGTCTTGTGACATGCGCTATGGTTTGTAATGTACTGGCTCCTGCGATTTCTTCGGTGGTGTGTGTCTCGAGGAGAGGCTGAGGGAGCTGGGGTTGTTTAGCCTGGGGAGCCCTGCATCGTGCCAGCCCCAGAGGACATGTTCATCACACAGCCCAGGCCGTCTCTGTGGAGCCTTTCGTCGCCCCGCGCTGAAGGAGCCCTGAATGGCGGCACCCCGGAGGAGCCCTTTGCCAGATGTCACCGGAGGAGCCTGTCATCGCCGCATCATTGCGTTTGCTCTTTTGTATGGCGTTTGGTTTGGTGTATTTGATTGTACGGCATCTTCTGTGTCTCTTAAGTGGTCTGTACAATGTCCTTTGTCGGGGATGGGTTGTAGCAAGGGCGGGGGGTACATGGTGGAGCGTACTGTAGTTGGTTTTGTGTTCCGTAGTGCGTCGTCCTGTGTCTACTGAGTATTGCATGATCTGATCTGGACTGTATTTTGTGCTGTATGTATTGTTTTGGTTTTGCGTGGTTTAGTGCTTATTGTACTGAGGGTCTCTTGAGCTGTATCTTGTATTTCCGGCCTAGTGGGTATGGTGTGCGTAGGGTTGTATTTTGTATCCTATGGTACGTCTTGTGTTTTCTGCTGGGCTGTTTGTACTACGTGGTATGACGTATTGTATTTCAAGTCTGTTCTTTCCAGCGTGGTATGAGTCGTGTTGCATTGCGCTCGCACCACCCCAGAGGAGATGCTGATAGCGTTGCTCCTGGAGAGCCCCCAGTGGCGCCGCCCCGGAGCAGCCCTGTAGCGCAGCGCCGCAGGGGAGCGATTGGTGGCAAAGCGCCTCGGGAGCCCCTCGTCGTGCTGCAGAGGAGCAGCCCTTTGTTACGCTGCCGAGGAGGAGCCGATGGTGGCAGCGCCCTGGAGGAGCCATTTGTTGCTTTGCGCTGGAGGAGCCCGTGCTAGTGCCGTTGCGCAGGCGTCCTTGTTGTCGCCCCGTCGGAGGAGCGTGTCTTGGCGCCTCCCCAGAGGTTGGCTTTGTGCCGCCGCAGCAGAGCAGTGGTTAGCAGGGAGCGCCGGAGGAGCAGTTTGTTTGATGCCCAGCTCTTCTTGGAGCCCCTTTGGTGCAGCGGAGCAGCTGTTGGTGGTGCCATGCTGGTGGGGCCCTTGGTGGTGCAGCATTGGAGGAGCCCCTGATGGCTTGGCGGCAGAGGAGCCCTTTTGTCTTTCCGCTCTGGAGGAGTCCTTGGTTGCGCAGCCCTGGAGGAGCCTTTCTTTGTGCCGCCCCGCAGGAGCCGCTTCTCGTGCGGCCTGCTAGGGCACCTGTGTCAACTTATGTTGGAGGAGCCCTGCATCGCAGTGCCCCACGGGAGATCTTCCTGACGCTGGTGATTTGGTACGTACCCTAGGGTAGGTACTGTGGGTCTGGTCCCTGCCTGTGGTATCTCCTGTCCGGTCTGGGATGGTGTCGCATTGTAGTTGGCCTGTATTTTTCTACTGTGGTACTTGTATTTTGTATTGTAGCATATGTATTGTGTGTATGGAGTCGTAGTTCTTGTACAGTGTGTGCTGTATGGTATACATTGCATGGGATGGATTTTGTTTTCTGTAGAGTATTTTTTACTGTCTGTTCAGTATTCTGTGTATTCTTTGTGCTGTCTTTTATTGTGCAGGATGATTTTGATGGTATGTATTCGTGTTTTGTTTTCTGTTGTATGTTATATGTATTGCATAGTACCTTCTGTTGTGTGTCGTTTACTGGGTTTTGTCTTGTTTTGCCTGTATTTTCTGGTACGTATTGTCTTTTGCGGTATTTCCCGCCCAGATTCTGTTTCCTGTCTTGTCTTTTGCGTCTGGTTTTGTGCGCTGTTTCTGGAAGTGTCTTGTGACACTATGCGCTATGGTTTGTAATGTACTGGCTCCTGCGATTTCTTCGGTGGTGTGTGTCTCGAGGAGAGGCTGAGGGAGCTGGGGTTGTTTAGCCTGGGGAGCCCTGCATCGTGCCAGCCCCAGAGGACATGTTCATCACACAGCCCAGGCCGTCTCTGTGGAGCCTTTCGTCGCCCCGCGCTGAAGGAGCCCTGAATGGCGGCACCCCGGAGGAGCCCTTTGCCAGATGTCACCGGAGGAGCCTGTCATCGCCGCATCATTGCGTTTGCTCTTTTGTATGGCGTTTGGTTTGGTGTATTTGATTGTACGGCATCTTCTGTGTCTCTTAAGTGGTCTGTACAATGTCCTTTGTCGGGGATGGGTTGTAGCAAGGGCGGGGGGTACATGGTGGAGCGTACTGTAGTTGGTTTTGTGTTCCGTAGTGCGTCGTCCTGTGTCTACTGAGTATTGCATGATCTGATCTGGACTGTATTTTGTGCTGTATGTATTGTTTTGGTTTTGCGTGGTTTAGTGCTTATTGTACTGAGGGTCTCTTGAGCTGTATCTTGTATTTCCGGCCTAGTGGGTATGGTGTGCGTAGGGTTGTATTTTGTATCCTATGGTACGTCTTGTGTTTTCTGCTGGGCTGTTTGTACTACGTGGTATGACGTATTGTATTTCAAGTCTGTTCTTTCCAGCGTGGTATGAGTCGTGTTGCATTGCGCTCGCACCACCCCAGAGGAGATGCTGATAGCGTTGCTCCTGGAGAGCCCCCAGTGGCGCCGCCCCGGAGCAGCCCTGTAGCGCAGCGCCGCAGGGGAGCGATTGGT
Organism: Falco cherrug; assembly: GCF_023634085.1. Lineage (NCBI taxonomy): Eukaryota > Metazoa > Chordata > Aves > Falconiformes > Falconidae > Falco > Falco cherrug. The sequence continues at coordinate 871,602 of NC_073709.1, forward strand.
GGCAAAGCGCCTCGGGAGCCCCTCGTCGTGCCGCAGAGGAGCAGCCCTTTGTTACACTGCCGCGGAGGAGCCGATGGTGGCAGCGCCCTGGAGGAGCCATTTGTTGCTTTGCGCTGGAGGAGCCCGTGCTAGTGCCGTTGCGCAGGCGTCCTTGTTGTCGCCCCGTCGGAGGAGCGTGTCTTGGCGCCTCCCCAGAGGTTGGCTTTGTGCCGCCGCAGCAGAGCAGTGGTTAGCAGGGAGCGCCGGAGGAGCAGTTTGTTTGATGCCCAGCTCTTCTTGGAGCCCCTTTGGTGCAGCGGAGCAGCTGTTGGTGGTGCCATGCTGGTGGGGCCCTTGGTGGTGCAGCATTGGAGGAGCCCCTGATGGCTTGGCGGCAGAGGAGCCCTTTTGTCTTTCCGCTCTGGAGGAGTCCTTGGTTGCGCAGCCCTGGAGGAGCCTTTCTTTGTGCCGCCCCGCAGGAGCCGCTTCTCGTGCGGCCTGCTAGGGCACCTGTGTCAACTTATGTTGGAGGAGCCCTGCATCGCAGTGCCCCACGGGAGATCTTCCTGACGCTGGTGATTTGGTACGTACCCTAGGGTAGGTACTGTGGGTCTGGTCCCTGCCTGTGGTATCTCCTGTCCGGTCTGGGATGGTGTCGCATTGTAGTTGGCCTGTATTTTTCTACTGTGGTACTTGTATTTTGTATTGTAGCATATGTATTGTGTGTATGGAGTCGTAGTTCTTGTACAGTGTGTGCTGTATGGTATACATTGCATGGGATGGATTTTGTTTTCTGTAGAGTATTTTTTACTGTCTGTTCAGTATTCTGTGTATTCTTTGTGCTGTCTTTTATTGTGCAGGATGATTTTGATGGTATGTATTCGTGTTTTGTTTTCTGTTGTATGTTATATGTATTGCATAGTACCTTCTGTTGTGTGTCGTTTACTGGGTTTTGTCTTGTTTTGCCTGTATTTTCTGGTACGTATTGTCTTTTGCGGTATTTCCCGCCCAGATTCTGTTTCCTGTCTTGTCTTTTGCGTCTGGTTTTGTGCGCTGTTTCTGGAAGTGTCTTGTGACATGCGCTATGGTTTGTAATGTACTGGCTCCTGCGATTTCTTCGGTGGTGTGTGTCTCGAGGAGAGGCTGAGGGAGCTGGGGTTGTTTAGCCTGGGGAGCCCTGCATCGTGCCAGCCCCAGAGGACATGTTCATCACACAGCCCAGGCCGTCTCTGTGGAGCCTTTCGTCGCCCCGCGCTGAAGGAGCCCTGAATGGCGGCACCCCGGAGGAGCCCTTTGCCAGATGTCACCGGAGGAGCCTGTCATCGCCGCATCATTGCGTTTGCTCTTTTGTATGGCGTTTGGTTGGGTGTATTTGATTGTACGGCATCTTCTGTGTCTCTTAAGTGGTCTGTACAATGTCCTTTGTCGGGGATGGGCTGTAGCAAGGGCGGGGGGTACATGGTGGAGCGTACTGTAGTTGGTTTTGTGTTCCGTAGTGCGTCGTCCTGTGTCTACTGAGTATTGCATGATCTGATCTGGACTGTATTTTGTGCTGTATGTATTGTTTTGGTTTTGCGTGGTTTAGTGCTTATTGTACTGAGGGTCTCTTGAGCTGTATCTTGTATTTCCGGCCTAGTGGGTATGGTGTGCGTAGGGTTGTATTTTGTATCCTATGGTACGTCTTGTGTTTTCTGCTGGGCTGTTTGTACTACGTGGTATGACGTATTGTATTTCAAGTCTGTTCTTTCCAGCGTGGTATGAGTCGTGTTGCATTGCGCTCGCACCACCCCAGAGGAGATGCTGATAGCGTTGCTCCTGGAGAGCCCCCAGTGGCGCCGCCCCGGAGCAGCCCTGTAGCGCAGCGCCGCAGGGGAGCGATTGGTGGCAAAGCGCCTCGGGAGCCCCTCGTCGTGCTGCAGAGGAGCAGCCCTTTGTTACGCTGCCGAGGAGGAGCCGATGGTGGCAGCGCCCTGGAGGAGCCATTTGTTGCTTTGCGCTGGAGGAGCCCGTGCTAGTGCCGTTGCGCAGGCGTCCTTGTTGTCGCCCCGTCGGAGGAGCGTGTCTTGGCGCCTCCCCAGAGGTTGGCTTTGTGCCGCCGCAGCAGAGCAGTGGTTAGCAGGGAGCGCCGGAGGAGCAGTTTGTTTGATGCCCAGCTCTTCTTGGAGCCCCTTTGGTGCAGCGGAGCAGCTGTTGGTGGTGCCATGCTGGTGGGGCCCTTGGTGGTGCAGCATTGGAGGAGCCCCTGATGGCTTGGCGGCAGAGGAGCCCTTTTGTCTTTCCGCTCTGGAGGAGTCCTTGGTTGCGCAGCCCTGGAGGAGCCTTTCTTTGTGCCGCCCCGCAGGAGCCGCTTCTCGTGCTGCCTGCTAGGGCACCTGTGTCAACTTATGTTGGAGGAGCCCTGCATCGCAGTGCCCCACGGGAGATCTTCCTGACGCTGGTGATTTGGTACGTACCCTAGGGTAGGTACTGTGGGTCTGGTCCCTGCCTGTGGTATCTCCTGTCCGGTCTGGGATGGTGTCGCATTGTAGTTGGCCTGTATTTTTCTACTGTGGTACTTGTATTTTGTATTGTAGCATATGTATTGTGTGTATGGAGTCGTAGTTCTTGTACAGTGTGTGCTGTATGGTATACATTGCATGGGATGGATTTTGTTTTCTGTAGAGTATTTTTTACTGTCTGTTCAGTATTCTGTGTATTCTTTGTGCTGTCTTTTATTGTGCAGGATGATTTTGATGGTATGTATTCGTGTTTTGTTTTCTGTTGTATGTTATATGTATTGCATAGTACCTTCTGTTGTGTGTCGTTTACTGGGTTTTGTCTTGTTTTGCCTGTATTTTCTGGTACGTATTGTCTTTTGCGGTATTTCCCGCCCAGATTCTGTTTCCTGTCTTGTCTTTTGCGTCTGGTTTTGTGCGCTGTTTCTGGAAGTGTCTTGTGACACTATGCGCTATGGTTTGTAATGTACTGGCTCCTGCGATTTCTTCGGTGGTGTGTGTCTCGAGGAGAGGCTGAGGGAGCTGGGGTTGTTTAGCCTGGGGAGCCCTGCATCGTGCCAGCCCCAGAGGACATGTTCATCACACAGCCCAGGCCGTCTCTGTGGAGCCTTTCGTCGCCCCGCGCTGAAGGAGCCCTGAATGGCGGCACCCCGGAGGAGCCCTTTGCCAGATGTCACCGGAGGAGCCTGTCATCGCCGCATCATTGCGTTTGCTCTTTTGTATGGCGTTTGGTTTGGTGTATTTGATTGTACGGCATCTTCTGTGTCTCTTAAGTGGTCTGTACAATGTCCTTTGTCGGGGATGGGCTGTAGCAAGGGCGGGGGGTACATGATGGAGCGTACTGTAGTTGGTTTTGTGTTCCGTAGTGCGTCGTCCTGTGTCTACTGAGTATTTCATGATCTGATCTGGACTGTATTTTGTGCTGTATGTATTGTTTTGGTTTTGCGTGGTTTAGTGCTTATTGTACTGAGGGTCTCTTGAGCTGTATCTTGTATTTCCGGCCTAGTGGGTATGGTGTGCGTAGGGTTGTATTTTGTATCCTATGGTACGTCTTGTGTTTTCTGCTGGGCTGTTTGTACTACGTGGTATGACGTATTGTATTTCAAGTCTGTTCTTTCCAGCGTGGTATGAGTCGTGTTGCATTGCGCTCGCACCACCCCAGAGGAGATGCTGATAGCGTTGCTCCTGGAGAGCCCCCAGTGGCGCCGCCCCGGAGCAGCCCTGTAGCGCAGCGCCGCAGGGGAGCGATTGGTGGCAAAGCGCCTCGGGAGCCCCTCGTCGTGCCGCAGAGGAGCAGCCCTTTGTTACGCTGCCGCGGAGGAGCCGATGGTGGCAGCGCCCTGGAGGAGCCATTTGTTGCTTTGCGCTGGAGGAGCCCGTGCTAGTGCCGTTGCGCAGGCGTCCTTGTTGTCGCCCCGTCGGAGGAGCGTGTCTTGGCGCCTCCCCAGAGGTTGGCTTTGTGCCGCCGCAGCAGAGCAGTGGTTAGCAGGGAGCGCCGGAGGAGCAGTTTGTTTGATGCCCAGCTCTTCTTGGAGCCCCTTTGGTGCAGCGGAGCAGCTGTTGGTGGTGCCATGCTGGTGGGGCCCTTGGTGGTGCAGCATTGGAGGAGCCCCTGATGGCTTGGCGGCAGAGGAGCCCTTTTGTCTTTCCGCTCTGGAGGAGTCCTTGGTTGCGCAGCCCTGGAGGAGCCTTTCTTTGTGCCGCCCCGCAGGAGCCGCTTCCCGTGCTGCCTGCTAGGGCACCTGTGTCAACTTATGTTGGAGGAGCCCTGCATCGCAGTGCCCCACGGGAGATCTTCCTGACGCTGGTGATTTGGTACGTACCCTAGGGTAGGTACTGTGGGTCTGGTCCCTGCCTGTGGTATCTCCTGTCCGGTCTGGGATGGTGTCGCATTGTAGTTGGCCTGTATTTTTCTACTGTGGTACTTGTATTTTGTATTGTAGCATATGTATTGTGTGTATGGAGTCGTAGTTCTTGTACAGTGTGTGCTGTATGGTATACATTGCATGGGATGGATTTTGTTTTCTGTAGAGTATTTTTTACTGTCTGTTCAGTATTCTGTGTATTCTTTGTGCTGTCTTTTATTGTGCAGGATGATTTTGATGGTATGTATTCGTGTTTTGTTTTCTGTTGTATGTTATATGTATTGCATAGTACCTTCTGTTGTGTGTCGTTTACTGGGTTTTGTCTTGTTTTGCCTGTATTTTCTGGTACGTATTGTCTTTTGCGGTATTTCCCGCCCAGATTCTGTTTCCTGTCTTGTCTTTTGCGTCTGGTTTTGTGCGCTGTTTCTGGAAGTGTCTTGTGACACTATGCGCTATGGTTTGTAATGTACTGGCTCCTGCGATTTCTTCGGTGGTGTGTGTCTCGAGGAGAGGCTGAGGGAGCTGGGGTTGTTTAGCCTGGGGAGCCCTGCATCGTGCCAGCCCCAGAGGACATGTTCATCACACAGCCCAGGCCGTCTCTGTGGAGCCTTTCGTCGCCCCGCGCTGAAGGAGCCCTGAATGGCGGCACCCCGGAGGAGCCCTTTGCCAGATGTCACCGGAGGAGCCTGTCATCGCCGCATCATTGCGTTTGCTCTTTTGTATGGCGTTTGGTTTGGTGTATTTGATTGTACGGCATCTTCTGTGTCTCTTAAGTGGTCTGTACAATGTCCTTTGTCGGGGATGGGCTGTAGCAAGGGCGGGGGGTACATGGTGGAGCGTACTGTAGTTGGTTTTGTGTTCCGTAGTGCGTCGTCCTGTGTCTACTGAGTATTGCATGATCTGATCTGGACTGTATTTTGTGCTGTATGTATTGTTTTGGTTTAGCGTGGTTTAGTGCTTATTGTACTGAGGGTCTCTTGAGCTGTATCTTGTATTTCCGGCCTAGTGGGTATGGTGTGCGTAGGGTTGTATTTTGTATCCTATGGTACGTCTTGTGTTTTCTGCTGGGCTGTTTGTACTACGTGGTATGACGTATTGTATTTCAAGTCTGTTCTTTCCAGCGTGGTATGAGTCGTGTTGCATTGCGCTCGCACCACCCCAGAGGAGATGCTGATAGCGTTGCTCCTGGAGAGCCCCCAGTGGCGCCGCCCCGGAGCAGCCCTGTAGCGCAGCGCCGCAGGGGAGCGATTGGTGGCAAAGCGCCTCGGGAGCCCCTCGTCGTGCCGCAGAGGAGCAGCCCTTTGTTACGCTGCCGAGGAGGAGCCGATGGTGGCAGCGCCCTGGAGGAGCCATTTGTTGCTTTGCGCTGGAGGAGCCCGTGCTAGTGCCGGCGCGCAGGCGTCCTTGTTGTCGCCCCGTCGGAGGAGCGTGTCTTGGCGCCTCCCCAGAGGTTGGCTTTGTGCCGCCGCAGCAGAGCAGTGGTTAGCAGGGAGCGCCGGAGGAGCAGTTTGTTTGATGCCCAGCTCTTCTTGGAGCCCCTTTGGTGCAGCGGAGCAGCTGTTGGTGGTGCCATGCTGGTGGGGCCCTTGGTGGTGCAGCATTGGAGGAGCCCCTGATGGCTTGGCGGCAGAGGAGCCCTTTTGTCTTTCTGCTCTGGAGGAGTCCTTGGTTGCGCAGCCCTGGAGGAGCCTTTCTTTGTGCCGCCCCGCAGGAGCCGCTTCTCGTGCTGCCTGCTAGGGCACCTGTGTCAACTTATGTTGGAGGAGCCCTGCATCGCAGTGCCCCACGGGAGATCTTCCTGACGCTGGTGATTTGGTACGTACCCTAGGGTAGGTACTGTGGGTCTGGTCCCTGCCTGTGGTATCTCCTGTCCGGTCTGGGATGGTGTCGCATTGTAGTTGGCCTGTATTTTTCTACTGTGGTACTTGTATTTTGTATTGTAGCATATGTATTGTGTGTATGGAGTCGTAGTTCTTGTACAGTGTGTGCTGTATGGTATACATTGCATGGGATGGATTTTGTTTTCTGTAGAGTATTTTTTACTGTCTGTTCAGTATTCTGTGTATTCTTTGTGCTGTCTTTTATTGTGCAGGATGATTTTGATGGTATGTATTCGTGTTTTGTTTTCTGTTGTATGTTATATGTATTGCATAGTACCTTCTGTTGTGTGTCGTTTACTGGGTTTTGTCTTGTTTTGCCTGTATTTTCTGGTACGTATTGTCTTTTGCGGTATTTCCCGCCCAGATTCTGTTTCCTGTCTTGTCTTTTGCATCTGGTTTTGTGCGCTGTTTCTGGAAGTGTCTTGTGACATGCGCTATGGTTTGTAATGTACTGGCTCCTGCGATTTCTTCGGTGGTGTGTGTCTCGAGGAGAGGCTGAGGGAGCTGGGGTTGTTTAGCCTGGGGAGCCCTGCATCGTGCCAGCCCCAGAGGACATGTTCATCACACAGCCCAGGCCGTCTCTGTGGAGCCTTTCGTCGCCCCGCGCTGAAGGAGCCCTGAATGGCGGCACCCCGGAGGAGCCCTTTGCCAGATGTCACCGGAGGAGCCTGTCATCGCCGCATCATTGCGTTTGCTCTCTTGTATGGCGTTTGGTTTGGTGTATTTGATTGTACGGCATCTTCTGTGTCTCTTAAGTGGTCTGTACAATGTCCTTTGTCGGGGATGGGCTGTAGCAAGGGCGGGGGGTACATGGTGGAGCGTACTGTAGTTGGTTTTGTGTTCCGTAGTGCGTCGTCCTGTGTCTACTGAGTATTGCATGATCTGATCTGGACTGTATTTTGTGCTGTATGTATTGTTTTGGTTTTGCGTGGTTTAGTGCTTATTGTACTGAGGGTCTCTTGAGCTGTATCTTGTATTTCCGGCCTAGTGGGTATGGTGTGCGTAGGGTTGTATTTTGTATCCTATGGTACGTCTTGTGTTTTCTGCTGGGCTGTTTGTACTACGTGGTATGACGTATTGTATTTCAAGTCTGTTCTTTCCAGCGTGGTATGAGTCGTGTTGCATTGCGCTCGCACCACCCCAGAGGAGATGCTGATAGCGTTGCTCCTGGAGAGCCCCCAGTGGCGCCGCCCCGGAGCAGCCCTGTAGCGCAGCGCCGCAGGGGAGCGATTGGTGGCAAAGCGCCTCGGGAGCCCCTCGTCGTGCCGCAGAGGAGCAGCCCTTTGTTACGCTGCCGAGGAGGAGCCGATGGTGGCAGCGCCCTGGAGGAGCCATTTGTTGCTTTGCGCTGGAGGAGCCCGTGCTAGTGCCGGCGCGCAGGCGTCCTTGTTGTCGCCCCGTCGGAGGAGCGTGTCTTGGCGCCTCCCCAGAGGTTGGCTTTGTGCCGCCGCAGCAGAGCAGTGGTTAGCAGGGAGCGCCGGAGGAGCAGTTTGTTTGATGCCCAGCTCTTCTTGGAGCCCCTTTGGTGCAGCGGAGCAGCTGTTGGTGGTGCCATGCTGGTGGGGCCCTTGGTGGTGCAGCATTGGAGGAGCCCCTGATGGCTTGGCGGCAGAGGAGCCCTTTTGTCTTTCCGCTCTGGAGGAGTCCTTGGTTGCGCAGCCCTGGAGGAGCCTTTCTTTGTGCCGCCCCGCAGGAGCCGCTTCTCGTGCGGCCTGCTAGGGCACCTGTGTCAACTTATGTTGGAGGAGCCCTGCATCGCAGTGCCCCACGGGAGATCTTCCTGACGCTGGTGATTTGGTACGTACCCTAGGGTAGGTACTGTGGGTCTGGTCCCTGCCTGTGGTATCTCCTGTCCGGTCTGGGATGGTGTCGCATTGTAGTTGGCCTGTATTTTTCTACTGTGGTACTTGTATTTTGTATTGTAGCATATGTATTGTGTGTATGGAGTCGTAGTTCTTGTACAGTGTGTGCTGTATGGTATACATTGCATGGGATGGATTTTGTTTTCTGTAGAGTATTTTTTACTGTCTGTTCAGTATTCTGTGTATTCTTTGTGCTGTCTTTTATTGTGCAGGATGATTTTGATGGTATGTATTCGTGTTTTGTTTTCTGTTGTATGTTATATGTATTGCATAGTACCTTCTGTTGTGTGTCGTTTACTGGGTTTTGTCTTGTTTTGCCTGTATTTTCTGGTACGTATTGTCTTTTGCGGTATTTCCCGCCCAGATTCTGTTTCCTGTCTTGTCTTTTGCGTCTGGTTTTGTGCGCTGTTTCTGGAAGTGTCTTGTGACACTATGCGCTATGGTTTGTAATGTACTGGCTCCTGCGATTTCTTCGGTGGTGTGTGTCTCGAGGAGAGGCTGAGGGAGCTGGGGTTGTTTAGCCTGGGGAGCCCTGCATCGTGCCAGCCCCAGAGGGCATGTTCATCACACAGCCCAGGCCGTCTCTGTGGAGCCTTTCGTCGCCCCGCGCTGAAGGAGCCCTGAATGGCGGCACCCCGGAGGAGCCCTTTGCCAGATGTCACCGGAGGAGCCTGTCATCGCCGCATCATTGCGTTTGCTCTTTTGTATGGCGTTTGGTTTGGTGTATTTGATTGTACGGCATCTTCTGTGTCTCTTAAGTGGTCTGTACAATGTCCTTTGTCGGGGATGGGTTGTAGCAAGGGCGGGGGGTACATGATGGAGCGTACTGTAGTTGGTTTTGTGTTCCGTAGTGCGTCGTCCTGTGTCTACTGAGTATTGCATGATCTGATCTGGACTGTATTTTGTGCTGTATGTATTGTTTTGGTTTTGCGTGGTTTAGTGCTTATTGTACTGAGGGTCTCTTGAGCTGTATCTTGTATTTCCGGCCTAGTGGGTATGGTGTGCGTAGGGTTGTATTTTGTATCCTATGGTACGTCTTGTGTTTTCTGCTGGGCTGTTTGTACTACGTGGTATGACGTATTGTATTTCAAGTCTGTTCTTTCCAGCGTGGTATGAGTCGTGTTGCATTGCGCTCGCACCACCCCAGAGGAGATGCTGATAGCGTTGCTCCTGGAGAGCCCCCAGTGGCGCCGCCCCGGAGCAGCCCTGTAGCGCAGCGCCGCAGGGGAGCGATTGGTGGCAAAGCGCCTCGGGAGCCCCTCGTCGTGCCGCAGAGGAGCAGCCCTTTGTTACGCTGCCGAGGAGGAGCCGATGGTGGCAGCGCCCTGGAGGAGCCATTTGTTGCTTTGCGCTGGAGGAGCCCGTGCTAGTGCCGTTGCGCAGGCGTCCTTGTTGTCGCCCCGTCGGAGGAGCGTGTCTTGGCGCCTCCCCAGAGGTTGGCTTTGTGCCGCCGCAGCAGAGCAGTGGTTAGCAGGGAGCGCCGGAGGAGCGGTTTGTTTGATGCCCAGCTCTTCTTGGAGCCCCTTTGGTGCAGCGGAGCAGCTGTTGGTGGTGCCATGCTGGTGGGGCCCTTGGTGGTGCAGCATTGGAGGAGCCCCTGATGGCTTGGCGGCAGAGGAGCCCTTTTGTCTTTCCGCTCTGGAGGAGTCCTTGGTTGCGCAGCCCTGGAGGAGCCTTTCTTTGTGCCGCCCCGCAGGAGCCGCTTCTCGTGCGGCCTGCTAGGGCACCTGTGTCAACTTATGTTGGAGGAGCCCTGCATCGCAGTGCCCCACGGGAGATCTTCCTGACGCTGGTGATTTGGTACGTACCCTAGGGTAGGTACTGTGGGTCTGGTCCCTGCCTGTGGTATCTCCTGTCCGGTCTGGGATGGTGTCGCATTGTAGTTGGCCTGTATTTTTCTACTGTGGTACTTGTATTTTGTATTGTAGCATATGTATTGTGTGTATGGAGTCGTAGTTCTTGTACAGTGTGTGCTGTATGGTATACATTGCATGGGATGGATTTTGTTTTCTGTAGAGTATTTTTTACTGTCTGTTCAGTATTCTGTGTATTCTTTGTGCTGTCTTTTATTGTGCAGGATGATTTTGATGGTATGTATTCGTGTTTTGTTTTCTGTTGTATGTTATATGTATTGCATAGTACCTTCTGTTGTGTGTCGTTTACTGGGTTTTGTCTTGTTTTGCCTGTATTTTCTGGTACGTATTGTCTTTTGCGGTATTTCCCGCCCAGATTCTGTTTCCTGTCTTGTCTTTTGCGTCTGGTTTTGTGCGCTGTTTCTGGAAGTGTCTTGTGACACTATGCGCTATGGTTTGTAATGTACTGGCTCCTGCGATTTCTTCGGTGGTGTGTGTCTCGAGGAGAGGCTGAGGGAGCTGGGGTTGTTTAGCCTGGGGAGCCCTGCATCGTGCCAGCCCCAGAGGACATGTTCATCACACAGCCCAGGCCGTCTCTGTGGAGCCTTTCGTCGCCCCGCGCTGAAGGAGCCCTGAATGGCGGCACCCCGGAGGAGCCCTTTGCCAGATGTCACCGGAGGAGCCTGTCATCGCCGCATCATTGCGTTTGCTCTTTTGTATGGCGTTTGGTTTGGTGTATTTGATTGTACGGCATCTTCTGTGTCTCTTAAGTGGTCTGTACAATGTCCTTTGTCGGGGATGGGTTGTAGCAAGGGCGGGGGGTACATGGTGGAGCGTACTGTAGTTGGTTTTGTGTTCCGTAGTGCGTCGTCCTGTGCCTACTGAGTATTGCATGATCTGATCTGGACTGTATTTTGTGCTGTATGTATTGTTTTGGTTTAGCGTGGTTTAGTGCTTATTGTACTGAGGGTCTCTTGAGCTGTATCTTGTATTTCCGGCCTAGTGGGTATGGTGTGCGTAGGGTTGTATTTTGTATCCTATGGTACGTCTTGTGTTTTCTGCTGGGCTGTTTGTACTACGTGGTATGACGTATTGTATTTCAAGTCTGTTCTTTCCAGCGTGGTATGAGTCGTGTTGCATTGCGCTCGCACCACCCCAGAGGAGATGCTGATAGCGTTGCTCCTGGAGAGCCCCCAGTGGCGCCGCCCCGGAGCAGCCCTGTAGCGCAGCGCCGCAGGGGAGCGATTGGTGGCAAAGCGCCTCGGGAGCCCCTCGTCGTGCCGCAGAGGAGCAGCCCTTTGTTACGCTGCCGAGGAGGAGCCGATGGTGGCAGCGCCCTGGAGGAGCCATTTGTTGCTTTGCGCTGGAGGAGCCCGTGCTAGTGCCGGCGCGCATGAGTCGTTGTTGTCTCCATGTCGGAGGATCATGAAAATTCCTTCAGTATCACAGTCATTTCTTGGCATGCAGCCAATGGAAGACCTGTTTCATGTAGTTTTCTAAGCAATAGGGAAATATACCTTTCATTATAAGTACCTTAAAAATAAATGCAACAGTGTGTACAAAATCCACCTTCTTGTGTTCGTATTTTGGCCAGAAAAAATCAACCCGAAATCACAATAAAGCAATTTTTTTCTCACTTGTCATTGAACTGCCCCACTGAAATGCTGCTTATTTTCACAATCTGTACATGCCTCTGACTTTTTCACCCACTGGCAACAGCTGGGTCACTTGTCTAGTTGCTGAGTCTTTTCAGACTTTGTTTGGATTTGGCCCTTAGTTACTGACCCTCAATGGCTTCACTCCAGCTGGTGGCCTAGAAAAGGACAGCTGCTAAGCTCCTTTGATATGTTGAGCCTTTTCGACACAAAATTGGGGGGGGGGCAGCAAAGGTTCCTGTTTACCCTGTCTACTCTTTCAAATACTTTGTTGACGTAAATCTTAACTAAGCTTAATTAATTCAATAGTATGTCCTGTTAATTTGGTTTTTTTACAGATTTGTTTGGGGGGATTTTTCCCCAGGTGCTTCTGAATTTTCTAACTGATGTTTTGACATTGGATCTGTGTGAATCTCGGCATTGGCCCCGATAGCTTTACATTCTCACATCAGAGCCAGTTTTGTTCTGCTGTAACATTTGGTTTCCCTCAGTGCTGGCATTCCCACTTCCCCGGCTGCACTGACACTGAAGTGCTGGTTGTCTGCAGAGGCACACTGGTGATAACAAGGAGGGGCTTTTTCATTTTGTACTAATGTCATGTTTACATTGGTAGCAGGAACATGGCCAGTCCAAACCTGTTACGCTGACAAAGCAGGTTGCAGTAACACAAAATGTCTGGAATTTGTAAGTTCACCATGCATCTAGGAGACCATAAGGCTGCTATGATGATACGCCAAAACTACACCTTGCCTTTTTTGCAGAAGAGGAAGATCAGGACTCATGTGCTGCTGCTCTCCTAGAAGAACCCTCTGAGAAAGAGGGACTACTTGAGAACCTTGGCACTGAGGCCAAGCCTTGCACATCTGGCCTCCCGGGAAACATAAATATGAGGTCCCGAAGAGCAGTCGGAAAGCTTTAACCAAAATACAACACAATGCAAGAAGTCTTGGCAGGGCAGGCAAGTGACAGGGGAGCCACCTGAGCCGTGCCAGCAGCAGCTGCTCAAGGTAGCCCCAGAGGCTGCTCAGGAAACCACGGCCCCAGCATGGTGGGAGACAGCCATGAGGCCCGCTGTCCTGGTGGGGTGGTGTCCGTGCTGAAGTTGGAGTTACGGGATAGCATTTTTAAGCTGGCACTGTGGTGATTCCCCACTCTTGGAGAGAGTCTCGCCACCAAGTGTCCTCAAGGGTAGCACAGACCTTATCTCAGATAAAACATAATGTAAGAAAAGGATTCTGTAATACTTCTTATGGAGGATCAACATTTTAACAAATTCTTTCTCCTAGTTGTCATTTTTTTTTACTGGCTTTTCATTTTCTTCGTGTAAGTAGAACAGTAACAACCCCACCGAGTTCTGCTGGTCCATAGGTGCTGGTGATGATTTTGTACAGAGCTCTCTTGCTTTAGATGGCTTTTGTTTCAAGTAGTAGGAGCTGGTGATCTGGGTGGGTGCTTTCCTTCTGCAAGCCCCATCTCCAATATCTCCCCGTGCAGACGCCTTCAAGGGCCACAGTCCTGGCAGTCTGTCAAGAACACTTCTTAAAATTGCTCCAGTGAGTTAAAACAGATGGCATGGGCAGATGCGGTGATATTCCCCAAAAAGGGGAAACCTTGTGCCTGTAAGACAGCCGGTTTGGGAATCTGTGTGAAGGGCTAGGGTCTTTTTTAACATACCAGGCTATATTCATCCACATCTTTTTTTTTAAAAAAAAAGCACCACTTTTTATTACTTAATAATAGTAATAAAAACTCTAGCAAGCAGCAACAAAACAATCCACTGCGTTTTATTCTGAGCCTAATGCAGCTGGTCAGGGCTGGGGACTCTGCAATCCTGGCACACAGCACCCTGTGCATCACTCAGCAGAGTACAGAGCTGGCTGTTTGGAGGAGCCCAGCCTTGCGTGCCTGGCTTCTTCCCCTAACACAGTAAGAATGATTCCAGTATCGCCTGGGCCTCCTTAGGCACCCAAGGATCTCAACTCAGCTCAGTTAATCACACCATTCACAGCAAAACTTTCTAGAAAGTGTCTCCCTTGGATCTGGGAGAAATAATCCCCAAATGGCAGTGTGTAAAGGATTAATTTAACTTCCAGATTCCATTTTCCTCGCATTAGCAAAAATAAAGCTTTTGTGTTGTTTCTCTTAACAGTTAAAAATTAGATGCAGGAAAAATAAAGAGAAACGTTAAGCTCTGAATTTTTTTTTTTTCCTCCGTTTACATTTTGGAAAGACAGAACTAATTTGCTCTCCTATCTGCTGTGTATCCTGCGGCTGAACTAATCTTTTCTATGCCCTAGATTGTTTTTAGCCTTGCTTGCTTATTACTGAAAGATTTACTTTCTAGGACTCCTTTTAATTCCATTTGCTACTACACTGCCTTTTCTCTTAAATGTAGGTTTTTTGTAGTGTCCTTTAAAGATTCTTGGCCTTTTCTAACCTGAGGCAAATTTATAGTAGCCTAATCATTAATATAATAGCCTAATATAGTAGCCTAATCATATAGTTTTCCTAATCATTAATGATCTTCCCAGCAGGATATGTTCTTTGTCTTCTTCCTAACATGATTCAGGACACATTCCGATTTAAAGTGCCCTTACGCTCTCACCTATTGCAGAAAAGCTGAGCACAGCCCTTTGCTGACGCCCAGCAGCTTGTGCTCCCTGCTGTGCCCCTCTGATTTTTTTTGGTTGATTGTCATTTCATGGAGAGCTCTATTGTCCCCCCAGCCAGGGATACTGCAGCAATAGCAAACCAGGGCTTCTAGTTACTCCCAGACGCCTGCCTTCCTGCCCCCTCTGCATCTCCCCAGCTCTCACAGAGGAGGGGTTGCCAGTGGTACCTTCTTCAGGCAGGGCACATCTGCAGCTTCCCATTGAATACCCTCCTTTCCTTTGAAAGCCCTGCCTCTTTCTGGCGGGTGGGGTTTGCTCATTTCCGTGAGCGCTTTTACAGGTGGTGGTGACATGGGAAGGAAAGGGACATACAGTGCTGGAGGTAAAGAGCCGCTCTGCTTCTGTTTACACCGTGTTTGTACAGCTGAGGTGGATACAAATCATGGGCGGTTTTGCTGGAGAACTTTGCCAGGGATCTAACTGACTGCCTGTTTGGGAGTCCCAGAGCAGCACGTGCAGTAACAGGAGATCGCTGCGCTGCCTGCCCTTGCCGTTGCTCTTGTGCATGCGGCAGTAAATACCTCCTCTGCACAAACACTCCTGGGATGGGAGTGCAAATACGAACTGAGATGGTGGTGGCAGTTTGATGTCATTCGTGTACAGCTGCCCAGTGTCAGATGTACTGTGTAACACCAATGGTACCCTGGGGCTGGGTGCAGCGTGGTCCTCGCTGGCATGTGGGTCAGGCAGCTGTGTTGGACAGACACACGGCATCCCAGCCTGTGCCCCGGAGTGCCTGCTGCCCTGCGTGCCACCGTGCAGTTTGGTTTGGCTCTTCAGTGGCAGGGCATTGAAGAGCTCTTGCTGGACTCTACCTATTTTAATTGCTGTGCCTTGTAGTTGTTACTGATTTGCAGTTTGTAATGTGCAGCAGAAAGGCTTCATGTAACTGGGCTGTTTGTCCCAGACAACCTACTGTTTTCTGTTAGTGCATTGATTTTCAAAGATGTGTTAGAGGGTGCTGTCAAATAGGGTTCTGTGTTCTAAACCAGAATTTTCCAATCTCTCTAATGCTTTTGAAAGCATTCAGAAAGCACACTGTTTTACTGTAGTCACCATTTAGTTTAATATCAGATAGCTGCTCGGCTGTCTCCGAGGGGGTGAGGCAGCTCTTCCAGCAGAGCAGAGCATGAGAGCCAAACTCCTTACAAAGCGGTCACGTGTGCCAGTGCATCCCAATCTCCCTCGTATCTCCTTGCAGTGAAGGGCAAAATTGCCAAGTGAAGGCTGTGATCCTGGCTTGCCAGCATTTCTCACTTGAGCTGCTCACCTCAAGCTGTTTGGCGTGCCAGCGTACTGAACTTCTGTCACTAGAGCCTCCTCTTGATTTTACTTTGTCAAGCCTTCAAAATCCCACCTGAGGTTCTTCTTACAGCCAGAAATGACCATGACACAGAATAAGTGAGTTGAACAAGCCTATAGGGTAAGTCAGGGGTGAAGCTGGAATGAATACCCAAGCGATCTGCTTCCCAGTGCCAAGTATACTATCTCCTGTGAAAAACTGCAGACCGAGAGGTCACACTGGAATGTTAGAAAGAGTCATTTAGGATGTGGGTATGAAACACACAGAAGACAGAAAAATCCCTGCAGACCATATGGAATTGGAACATATGGAATTGGCTTTATAGTTAAATAACCTGCCAAAGATGGTGGCAGTAAAAGGAAACCCCTTCACCTTCTGAAGGTGTTGGAGTTGAGCATAATCATTCCTTTGGGGTGCTGCTCAGCTGAGAAGCAATTAGTGTCTGAATAAAGACTTAAGCAAGGGTGAGGTAAAGAACACGGCAATGCTCATGAGGTTTCAGCACACAGACATCATGGACAAGGAGATCATGCTCTGGGAAAAGTCAGGTGATAGTCCCTATCCCATTGGTAGCCCGTTGAGTCAGCCCCTCCTTTCCCTGCTCTTTCATGCAGTACAGCAGCAGGCTGAGTCCCCATTGTTTTGCAAAGGGTTCTTCACCACTGGGTTGTCTCCCGCATCATTATGAAAAACAGTTTGGATAATTTTACATTTCATGTTAAATGCCTGCCTTTCATTCTAAGAGCACGCTTTCTCCAGTACAGCTGGAAATTTTGGTTCTGGTGGGTCATCTAACACATATGTTTGACAGTTAAATACAGTGAAATAACCTTTATTCCAGTCGAGACATGCTCAGCTGCAGTAACTTTCTACCATTATTTAACATAAGAGTGAGATAAAGTCAAGTCAATTTGCAACAAACAACTGTTTCCTTGTAAAAGTAAAATAGTTTGATCCTCTGCATTGCCAGATATCACAGATAATGTGTTGAATGTAGGGAAGAAGATCGCTGTGATTATAAAACCCAGAAAAGCAAACTTACGAATTGCACTTGGAAACTGCTCTGGACCACTGACTTAACCAGATTAACCGTTTCTGACTGGATTTTCTTTAACGAAACATGTCAAAGCACCATCATGAGGGATCTTGCTTTGCCTTTAGCCAAGTCTAGTAGCAAACAATGTACTGAAGGAGTCCCAAACCTAGCAGGGGCACAGGAACACAGGCTGCCCACAGCCCTCTTCCAACAGCATCCCCTGCTCCCATGATGGGTGTGTGCCGTGTGCCGTGTGCTGTGTGGTTCAGTTTGTTGGGCAGTTTGTGGCAGCAGGACCTCTCTCAGCCTCCAATGTGAGATTGGAAAAAGGTTTTGTGGCTTCACTATTATCTTTCATACTTTCACACCAACCTGAAAACTCTGGTGTCTACACTCAAAAAAGTGCTGTCCTATCTTTCATCGGCTTACTGGGTGTGGACTAAAAATGCATGATTCCAGAGGACTCAGGAATTTGGGTATTGATGACTGTGTAGGATACTCTTTTTCAAGTAAAAGTGTGATACATTGCAACTTGGTTTACCTACCCACGGATAACAATTCCAATTTTTCTCTAGAAATAAATATTTTACAACTATGAATAATTCATAGGCACTTTTCGTGGAAGTTAATCCAAGACCTTACAATAAAGATCATTGCAGCAAAGTGCTGTGCAAACAAAACCAAGGATGGCTCAGAACTCTGCTTGTTTATCTGACCATCAGAGGGAGTCAGGTCATTAATATAATTTAGATTAATGAATTGTTGATATTTATGAACATATCATAAATGGTTTCTTTGCTTAAGGGCTTTTTGGCTTTTTGCTTTCTTATGTGCCTCTTTTATTGCCATTAAGTTAAAAGAACAAAACCGCTACCAGCGGTGACTACAGACTACCACTCAAGGCTTCAGCATGCCTGTTCCATAATAAATAGAAACGGTTCAGGTGCTGGAAGTGTCGGTGTCACACTCAGTAGATCCCTTTACTGTTTCCAGCTCACTGGAGCTCTTAAGTAAGCGGCCTGTCAGTGTGCCACAAGATGTCTAATTGTGCATCCATGTCTCCATTCATTGTCATTGGAACAGATGCAGAAGATCATAGCTGCACGTAGAGCTGCAATGTTACGGTTGGAAACTAACCACAGAACCATTATGGAGGAACTGCTGGAGGAGAGAGCCTGCAAGATTCAAAGTAAGCCAAAGACAACCCAATGGCTACAGAGCTGTTCCAGAGCAGGAATTCGTGCTCTAGATTGTGTGAGCTTGGATTGTCTTCTTCCAGAATAGATGATACAGAAAATCTGTGTTGG
Source organism: Falco cherrug (assembly GCF_023634085.1). NCBI lineage: Eukaryota > Metazoa > Chordata > Aves > Falconiformes > Falconidae > Falco > Falco cherrug. The sequence continues at coordinate 889,509 of NC_073709.1, forward strand.
TCTAGTGCTTTCATGGGGGGTGGACCACCAGGTTCACACCAGGTTCATGCTAGGGATGGAGGAGAGGTACGTGCAGCATGTACAGCATCTGACTTGGAACTGAGACTACCTGAGAGATCTTTGGGCCAAAGATAAGGCTTTCTCCATGGAACACTAAACCTGGAGTCCAAACTCCACCTCATTTCACACACAGACTTTTCTCAAGAGTCTTATCCTTGGGTGCTCAGGAGGCTGGAGCTCACTGAACGTCTCTGAATTTAGGTGCTTAAATGCCTACTACACTGCTTCTAAAACCAAGACTCATTGTTTTCAGTAGCTAAAGTCTGGCCATGCTGATAGACCAAAGCTAGCGCAAATCTGCCCCTCAGCACTGCTGTCTTTATTTTGTGTAACGTTTTTCCGTGGGATTTGACGCTGCAGACAGAGCTGTTTCCTCCCTACCAGTTCAGTATCTAAATACATGTCTTTGTACATGCTTTAGCTGTCGTTTAACAGTTACCTGTACGGTCTCTCTCTTTTGCTTTACACATAAGTTTAAGGGTCTAATTTTTAAATAGCTTTATTAGGTTTTCCCACAACATTCCCTAAATCGAGCCATACTGCTTAGCTTTGCACTGCGTTAATTAGAGACACAGTCTGGAGCATAACGTGAACTAAGAACAGTTTATTCCCCTCTCCTGTAGGCAGAGATGGTATCTAGCATACCATTTCTAAATCAACATACACAGTTTTGCAAATAATAAAAGGCTCCTCTTCCCTGCTTGAGGATATCCTTGCCTTTCCATTTGTGTTGGTGTTCTCTGATGATAAAACTTGGCTGTGGGTTAGCAAGGGTCTGGTGGCCGGTTTGTGCTCCCTGGTCCAGGCGTGGCTATGAAATGCCCTCCTGTGCATGGAGAAGGCACTGCAGCAGCTGCGGGCTAGTGCGCTGTAAAGAGAGCGCTAGAGCATGAGTGTTATTGCTGCTGTTATTGTGGCTAGTGAGCAATGGTCAGAAGGCGGAACCCCATGGGACTGAGGGTAAAGACACCAAAAATAGAGTGTCTGTATCCTAAAAAGCTAGGTGCTACTGCTGTGCTGAGTGACAGTTTGATGTCACTGTTTGGAGATCAAACTTTATTCCACTTTGGTTATTAAACTTTTGGTTGTTACTGAGTCCAGGGTGAGTTGTCCTAGCAGTGAAACCTTTGATCGTGTAATATAAATGGAGGACTTTTCTGCCTTCAGACTCTGTCTGTCTCACTAACAGAATGAATCTCCCAGGTCATCTGCCACAGCTCCTGGAGAAGCACTGTCATCTACATTTTTGCAGCCTGAGTTGCTGGCCCCCATCTCACTCTCCCCAAAGAACTTGCAACCCAAGCTTTTAAATATATCTAATTCAAAAATTTAAAAATCTTTGATTTGGGGATGCTCACCCTGAGCTGGGTCAAAGTGACCCTTTTCAGATCAGAACCCTGGGAGCCAGGAATTCTGTGCAGTTCTGAAAAATCAGAATCTGGTCACATAGATATAGAGATACCTGCAACCAGTGAAAGATGAGGAAATCCTGATCCTCTAAGGAATTCACCTAAGTTCCCAGAGCCTTATCAGTTACTATCAGTTTCCAACTCGGCCTCCATGCCCTAGAACTGCATCTGAATTGCGCTTGGCTCACAGTGTCTGCACTCCCGGACCGTGGTTTGCTGGGCTTCACCTAGCAGTGTCATGTCTGTGCATCTTCCCCAGAACTGAATGCTGCTCACCATCTGGAAAAGGCACAATTAGAAGAGAATTTTGAAAAACTGCCGCTGTCACTCCAGGTCAGCAGTTTCATTGTTTCCCACTCCTGTAACGATGTGGTGGAGCAGCTGCCGGGGCAGCCCCAGCCCCCTCACCAGCTGCCAGCACACCAGGCTGTTGCTTCTTACCAGCTATAGTACCCCTTGTCCTCTGCCTGTCCAAACTGGGATCCAGCAGCAAAGGTGCCCCCTCGGTCTTTTGCCTTTCCCCTTGGCTGGTTCAGCAAGATACTGTCTGAAAGAGAAGAGAGGGCAAACCTAAAGGGATGAAAAGGCAGCTGGATAAAGCAAGGAAATGTCCTTTTGACCCTGCTGGTTGCTGGCCCAGCCCAAGGAGCACAGTTGAGCTCTTCCCTGCGTGGTGGGGAGGGCTCTGGCACCTGCGGTGGCTGTGAGCGTCACCTTGTCTGCACGGTACCTTCCGGCAGGGACCCCAAGGCTCAGGAATGGTGACCTTTCCCTGCCTGGCCCTGTGCCTGTGCTTTAAACTCTTCCCTGCTGCCTGAGTGTGGGGGAGCTGGTCCCACGTTGTAGAGACATCTCCACTCCCGCTGGAGAGCAATGCAGTCACTGATGAGGGATGTCCCAGGGCTGGCCCTGCTGTGCAGTCAGGCTGTGGCAGCCAGGGTCAGCCCGCCACATCGTGTCCCCCATTCCGCTATTTAACACCAAGCTCATCTTGGCTTTTTCAGTCCTGCTGATAACTCCATGCTGTTTGCACTCTCTAGAGGAAGAATTCCCAAGAAGTGGAGAGCAGAAGCATGCCCCTGGGGTTCACACCAAGTTTGAAAATCTCGTGTGAACAAGTAAAGGTGCTGCAGCAAATAATGCAAGCTTTGTTTGATTTCATAGGCAGACATTAATTACAGTTTTTAAAAGCCCTGACTAGCACATACTGTTGCACGCAGCAACTGTCACTGCCTTCCTCATGCTGCTGTGACAGCTCAGGGCATGTCAGCAGTTTTGCAGTAAGCGCTGATGTAATGTTACAGCCAAGAAATGACATACATGAAAGATAAGAATATCAGTTCCACAGCAACTGTGTGTTTACAGGTGTTGTATAGAGAGAGTTAACAGGAATGCCTTTGATCGTAACAGAAATAGGACTGCTTAAAATAATGCGTTGTTTCTGTGTGTAACTCCGAGATGAACCGACAGTCATTTGAAGTCCACACCGCTAACTCATTGTTGCTTGTTACCATGTTAGAAGCCTAGAAAGGTGAAGGAGGCAGGGATGGGATATCTGCCACCTCATTCAGACTCTAGGGACCACGCAAATAATCTCTTTCATGCCTCTGTTACAAATGCCAGCTTCTTAAGGAAGGGCATGGTTGTTTCTCATCCAGCCGAAGGTGCTGGGGTGATTTAGCATCAAAGACATTTCATGAACTAGTGCCAGCCAGCGTGTCATGGTTTAACCCCAGCCAGCAGCTAAGGCCCACACAACCGTTTGTTCAGTACCCCCCAGTGGGATGGGGGAGAGAGCCGGAAGAGTAAAAGTGAGAAAACTGGTGGGTTGAGATAAAGACAGTTAAATACGTAAAGTAGAAGCCGCACACGCAAGCAAAGCAAAACAGGGAATCCGTTCGCTACTTCCCATCGGCAGGCAGGCGTTCAGCCATCTCCACGAAAGCAGGGCTCTGTCATGCATAATGGTTACTAATGGTTACTCGGGAGGACAAATGCCATAATGCCAAACGTCTCCCCCTTCTTCCCCCAGCTTATATACTCAGCATGACGTTCGATGGTATGGAATATTCCTTTGGCCAGTTCAGGTCACCTGTCCTGGCTGTGTGCCCTCCCAATTTCTTGTGCCCCTCCAGCCTTCTTGCTGACAGGGCCTGAAAAACTGACAGGTCCTTGACTTGGTATAAACATTACCTAGGAACACCTGAAACCATCAGCGTGTTGTCAACATGGTTCTCACACCACATCCAGAACACAAGCCTGCACCAGCCACCAAGAAAATTAACTCTGTCCCAGCTGAAACCAGGACACAGTGCCGGCCAGCTGCAGGCATTACAGGGATTTGAGATTCCCTGAGGCACTGGATTATCAAAACACTGGGTGTTCCAGTGGCCTTCTGTAACAACACACCACCTTGCAGGGATTTCTAAGCCTTGTTCAGCTGCCCTGGTGGTTTCTCAGCACAGATTGACTTGTATGAGTGTAAGAGGGGCGATAGCATGGCTGGTGTGTTCATTGGTGTGTCTCCCCTCCAGGACCAGACAGACACCCTCACCCTTCAGAACCAACCTCCTAAGGCCAAAGCAGAGCGATCTGAAGAGGCTCTGAAAAAAAAAAAAAAGGAACAACTGCAGGTAAATGGCAACTGTAACTCTACAGTCACCAAGATCCATCACTAAGTATGACTCACATCACACGATTCAGTGGATAGCAATAGGATCCTGCCCCAGATCTTGAACTTTGAGGAGGAGTCAGAAATCTTAGTCTAGGGCCATCATTTTCTGATTTTATTTTTCTTTATTCTTTCATCCAGCATTTGTAGCTCTGTTTCCAAAACATTTTGTTAACTCCATCTAGTATGACCTTATTGCTGTCTATTCTTCTTTCCTTTCTTCCTCTCTTTTTTCTTAATTTTTTTTCACATTTAGATTTCTTTTTTTTTTTTTTTTTGTACCTTCTGAACCAAGTTCTTTGGTATCCCTGCGTTCTTTCATTTTTTCCTGAACTTGCAGGGAACAGTCCTGTCGTATGAAGTATATATTCAATTGTTGTCTGCTGGGGATGTGCTGTTTTTTACAGTGTGTAAGTAAACACACGCTGCAGTTGTCTATCTGAAATGAAACAGCCCTGAAATGACCCCCCAAAAGTTTTCTTTTAACTCAGGGCATTTCATCTGGTTCACAGCACAATCCCATGGGCAGTTGTCTCAACATGATCAAGGGGACAGAATGAGAACAGTGGGGTAAGCAAGGTGCTCAGTGAGTTTTTAGGTGAGAGAACTCCTTAGGAAAGGAGTGCAAATCTCTGAAACAGGCCTGGCCATGGGAAACAAGTAGCAACAGTCCCTTTCACCCTCTGCCACGGCATTTAATTTATGTGAAAGGACAAATTCTGCTGTGCCACGGTGATGTTAATGGCAAGTACCACCAGGCAGTTCACTGGAGTGAGTTACACTGGCAGAGTCCAAAGAGTTTAACTCAGCAACACTATGTCATCAGTCTAATTCAGAGAGCATCCTTGGCCCGTGAGTTGAACCCAAATATCCCCTACATCTGAAGTTCTTGAGCAGAGGAGGAACTTCTTCCCAGCAGATCTGATCTCTGTTAACAGGCGCTGTGGTGCAGGGGTGCAGGCAAGGCACAACACTCATTTTCACCTCCGGCCCCCTCGTCTGCTTTCCTTAGCTTTATGTTGGTACTTGTCCCAAGCCAAAATACCTGCACAAGCATAAAGAACCTCATGCTCTTCCCACGCTACGAGCAGGAATGAAGTTGCTGGACAACCTGGCATCCCATCTTTCTAGCCATGAGGCTGTCCAGCCAGAGGGGTGGTCTAGGAGAGAATATCAGGGTTCAGATGGGCTGTGGAGGCCCACGTCTAGGTGGTGTTCACATCACTGGGACTCCTAAACCACTGGGTGCATTGAGGAAAATGTACCTTACGGCTGAAGATGCGTTTATGGCTTACAGATACCCTAATTGCTGGTATATTTGCTCGATTGTACGAGCTCCATATCTGCACATAGAAAATGATTTGAAGAACTTAAAATGTGTTCTGGAAATGAAGAACCAGCAGATTGACTGGCAGGAAAAGATGATCATTGAGCTAGAAACCAATGTGAGTTGTCATTTTCCCTCCAGAGGAGGCATCACAGAAGTAATAAAGTAAAAGTTTGGTTACAGCAGGTGAACTTAAAAGAGGTGAGAAAACACAAGAGGCTGGGGCGAGACACAAAGAAGTTCATAAATGCCCACATAGCGTGGTGTTCCACTGTCAGCCTACAGAGTTGCTTCTACTATACCACGTCTCAGATTTTCACTCAGAAATTGGGATCTTTTCCCATCCCTTCACCCACCCATGACACCCTTGCTTTCTCCCACACATCCATTGATCCGTGTTGCTTCTCCATGCAATACCTGCTCAGCCTATGATGTTAGACAGTGACGCAAGTGGTGTAGCAAGAATGGAGGAAGGGGAACTTTGTGGTAGCCCAGGCCTTCATCTTGTACACCAGCCTGCACCGTACGTCCCTGCGGGAGTCAGGTAGCCATTCAGGGCTGGAGAGGGCAACTGGAGGAAGGCTGAGCCATGTGTGTCTTGCTGCTGCTTGTGCAGGCATTTAGGGCGCTCCCGGCTGCAAGTATGAGTTAGTAATGTTCAGCAAGCAGTCCCTAGCAAGGCTTGTGCTAGGAAAGATCTCTCTAACCCTAAAGTAATGCTTTGCTGCAGCCTATGCTGTTTTCTCATTCTTTGCGTGTGGGGGTCCATATCAAAGAACTCCCCAGTTCACCACCAATTACACTTTTTGTTGGAAAGGGGATTCATTTTGTAAGGCATAACCTACAGTGACAGCACATGCATAGTGTGGGGGCAGGATGAGGCAACACCACAGCTGGTTCAGCACAGCATTCAGCAAGATTTGTTTCCATTTACGGGGAAATCTGAGAACTCTGGTGATTATTTTGCTGAACAGATGCTTGAGTAGAGAAAAGTGCCTGTTTACAACTGAGGCTTGTTAACTGTGCTCCTTCCAGCATGCCGCTCCTGGAGCTAAGCCAGCTTCTGGAAACGCGCATCGTAGTGTTAGACTGGAAAAAACCCCACCCAAACAACAGCCTAAATAGTTCCTGGTCATTTAGCTGCTTTTGCTAATCAGCCACATACGAGCACACAGTCCTGCTCCTGCCCTTTATGGCAGTCAAACACTGAATTTACTGTGGTCCAAAGGCACAACAGCTTTCTGTTGAAAGATCTACCATCATAAGTGCCAGAACATCTACAGGGCATCTCCACATGCTCTGAAAGATGGAGTGCCTCATGAGGGAGGAGGAGGGCATTTCAAACACAGGGTCAGGCTTGGCTCCTTGTCTGCTGAAAGGGCGGCTGGAAATGCAGGTGGCAGGAGAGGAGTGGTATAGGGTGAGGGTTGCAGCAGAGAGGGAAGGAGATGCACAGGTCTTCTCCCATGCTTCTTGCTGTCATAGCTACTACTTGCTAAAACTATTAGGGAAGCAGGTGCCCATGACAGTGATTCCTCTCTCAGAGCATTTCAAAACAGGGCCAGAGTCCTTGTCCTGCTCCAGCATAGTATAGGGGGTTAGGCCAGAATGTCTGAGAATCAGGAGTATCCCTTATGGTTACATGCATGGACTGGAAGCCACTGCATAAAACTGATGCCTCTGCTGTAAGATGTGAGTTATTGCTAACTCCAATGCACAATATTTTGGTTCTTTATAGAAGATTGGGAAATTCAAAACCAAAGCTCACACAGAGATAAGGGTACCCTGTGGTATCTTGTTTTCTTCCAGGTGTTGAATTCAGCAAAATTCAAACTGCTGGAAAACTAAGAACTAAGGTGATTAAGTATGCCAAATTCAAAATTGGGAAAAACAGGGCATCTGAGGCTGTGGTACCTGCCTATAAACATCTTACTGATGTTTTAATACGCTGCTATTGACATCCTCAAACTCTGTCCTTGACCTGCCCTGAGTAAAAGCTACCTACAGTTGGGATAGGATTCACTTAATTGTAGCTTATAGTTAAATGTCTAGTTTAAGCCTGTCATTTAAGCCAACACTGTCAGCAGTGGAGAGGAGTGTCTCCAAAGCGCAGACCACCTCATGTGAGTGCAGCCCCAGGCTAAGGCTGCTGCTGGGTGTAATCCGCCCTGTTGGGTAACGCTTTGCTCCCCGTAACTGGGGAATCACAGTCCTAGAGGATTTGTGTCTGGTGAGGTTAGTTGAGCTGGATGATGCACATCATACCGCCTTGCACTCCTCCTTCGTTGCTAGACTGACCACTCACACCACAGTGCCCTTTCCATACTGGGCATCCCCATGGTCCCCAAGTGCCACTAGCTCCCTGTCCAAGAACAACGGCTGGTCCTGCTGGCTCCTGGGGGATAAAAGTTGTGGGGGCACCACCGAGGAAGATGTTTTATTTGCGCTGGACAAGACCAAGACCCTCCTGCTCCTCCATTAGAAGTAAGGGATAGTTCAGCTCTGCCCCTACTCAAGGCTCTGCTGATGACCCCACTTACTTCACCAGCATGATGTGGTGTGAGTCAGACCTCTAAGCGTCAGCTGCAGTCAAGATGACCGTCTCCATATATTCTCAAATTTTAGAAGTTGGTCTAGGGACAAATGAGATAAAGAACAAATTGTCTTGGATCAAGTGTTGGGCTTCCTTCAGACTTAACCAACCTTCCTTTGCTGCAGGCCAAAAAAATTAGAAAACTGGTAGAAGAAATCACCATGCTGCAACAGCAGAATGAAGAACTCAGAGCCAGGATTGAGCTAAATACTGTCATCATAAGGTTTGTGCTGATATTTGCAACCTATGTGAGCTTGAAAGGAGACTGCAGATCTTAATTGCCCGAGGCTGACACTTATTTCAGAAGGGGAAAAGCTTATTTCCTCCTGAAAGTGTATTGGTGTCCTGATCTGCTTGTTTTGTTAAAAAATCCTTTTAATATCGGGATTTGCCTACTTTATCATAAGGAAGGCCGCATGTCTGTCTGCGTATGTCCGTGATTTTGGCATGCTGCTGAGGGCCAAGTTGCCAGTGGCTTCTGATCTCAGTGTCAGTGCCCTGAGACCCGTTAGTCAGTGGGTAACAAGGATGGGAAATGGGGCAAGTTCAGGAGAGACATCCTAACGATGCCCCTGTCACCCAGGCGGGGTTATTCATTGGTGGGGTTTTTTTCATCTGCACTGTCTGTTAGCGCCCTTGTCACAACTTGAGAAAGGTGACAAGGTTCCTTGTGTTAGGCGGTAATAAGTAGAGAAGGGTAGGATGGTCCCTGCCCCGGAGAGTTTATAATCTGCTGTCAGGCAAAGGACCACAGCTGGAGCCAGGCAGCAGGGGTACCAGGGGAGATGCTGGAGCTGAACTTGTCCCAGCACACCCGCTGCCTAGCTGATGTTGCCAGGGATTATGCCATTGGCCTAAAATGCAATTTAATGTTTAGCTGTCTTTTTAAAGCTTCAGCATCTCATCTCTGATTTAATTTTAGTTTTTGTCTTTCTGGTGTCTCCGGGATTAATGGCTTATTGTCTCCTGCGTGTAGATATTTTCAAAAGGCAGCATTGTTTGTACTAAGATGTAGATTGGGGTGAGGATTATGTTTCCTGTCACCTGAGTGTAAATGCCTGTAACACACTTGTCACTGTCTGAGGTAGGTGTCTACAGCCTTTCTGTACTTGGGGAGGGAAAACCAGGAATTTGTAAGGCCTCGTTCACCAGACCAGTTTGAGACACCTGCTTTTGGGCTGGATGAATTGTGCCCTGGAAGGGGCAGTCTCTCTCCACACCTGTGACAGCAGCCAGGGTGCCTGGTTCAGTGCCTGGCATCTCTGCGTCACAGCTACCTGTTCCTGGCTGCGTCCTGCCAGCGTCCAGCTGCGGCACTTTGCTTCTTGTTTGTAACTATGCAAGCACTGGTTTTAAAGAACATCTTTTGGGAGAAATTCTGAATTTGGTGTCAGCCTAGAAAGTCAGCTTGGAGGACAGTTATTTTCAACTGTTACAGTTTGGGGACAGCTCTAGGGACAGTGTCAGGCAGGGTTTTAAAGTCAGAGTCGTTACAACATGCAGTTTCCTGGCAGCAGTAGCCACCTCGACTGCTTATTTCTGTTGTACTGGCACTGCCTGGGAAGAGGCATGAACAAGCTTAGGGAGCTGTCCTTGCTGGGGAACGGTGCAGGTTAGGGCTTTTCCTGCTGATTCGGATTTGCAATTTGGGTGCCCAGGCGGCTGTGGCAGACGAGCAGCAGCAGGAGGAGGGAGGGCAGCAGCAGGGCTGGGAGCCAGAGCAAAGGGAGCCTTTGCAGCACGGTCAGGAGGGGGGTCCCAGAGGCAGCGGGGGGCTGAGGGATGCACCACAGAGATATCTGCAATCACAGCCAAGGGCAGGTGCAGGGGAAGGGAGATGAGCCTTGCAGGTGGGTCATGCACCAGCTTTGGACACAGGAGCTCCACAGAGCCTCTGCTTGGACTTCCCCAAGCGCTGGAATAAATCATCTGATTTCCCAGCATCTGAGATTCTCCCTCCAAATCTGTCATCGTGTTTTTAGTCCTTTGGCCTAAGGATGTTTGAGGAATGGTAGTTTCCAGCACCCTAGAAATTAGGAGGACCAGGAGGGTGTCTGGTCTCTGTCAGCATAGCCCAGGCACCTGGTGACCTGAGCCGTTTAGGCTTTAACGTGAGTTGAGGGCATGACTCAAGCACCTTCCCCTGCTTCTTATCACGTCGGTGTGCCCTTGCAGACCTGCGTGCCCCTGCGACAAGCCTGTTCCTAATACCCAGATGAGCTTTACCAGCCAGTCACACACTAACAGCTACACAAAGGCAGGGAAGGCATGTGTGCTTTTTTGTCTTTTGTTCTCCCCTCAGTGAATGCCAGCTGGAAAAGGATCTAGTAGGGCTTTGTGTATAACTTTTATGGCCTGTCTTGTCAGACACTGCAGAAGAAGAAGAAGTAATTGCCTGTGTGACGAGGCTTTTTCTATGGAGTTATTTCTTT